>NC_041725.1:4963254-5323254 GCF_900700375.1 Denticeps clupeoides | reverse complement strand
CAGGCAGCCGAGGAGCAGGAAGGCGAGGACAGAGAATCCCACTGCTATCCCGATGGACACAGACCAGCTATCTGTGGAAAGAATGCAATGGTTCCATATTAAATGACACTTTTACTTGCTTCTTTGAAACACTGAGACTTTCAGCCGGAGTGTCCCTATTTAATGAGCCAGTTAAATAATAAACTTTTGTGGCATTCATTTTCCATTAGTTCTCAAGTATGAACCCTACCTATGTTGTTTCTAAGTATGAACCTGAACCCTGTGCTGTTCTAGCTGGTTTGCGTTTATGGTATATTTTGAATCAGATTGTATGTTTGTGGGCATTTGCAGCAGGCACAGAGCATGACCCTCCACCAGAGTTCAGTCTAAACTTTATATGCCCTTTCAATGAGATCATACACTCACATGCACAACTGCAGAAAACTCCCTAGAGGTCAAAGGCTCACCATGGCTTGGGAGGTATGGGAAGAAATGAAGGTTGCCGGTTTGAATCCTGATCAGACAAGGTGCCACTGAGGTGCCGCTAAGCAAAGCACCGTCCCCACATACTGCTCCCCGGGCGCCTGTCATGGCTGCCCACTGCTCACCAAGGGTGATGGTGTGCTGTGCTGCAGTGTTTCACAATGACAATCACTTTCACTTTCATTTTTTCATTTCACTTTCACACGCCACTCACTAGGGATGTGTGGATCAAGCCAAAATGTTGGTACTATCGATACCAAGTTAGTATCAGAAAGGGGTGGTCCCAGCCTGTTTGGTGCCCTAGGCAGCACAAACCAGGAAGCCAGGACGAACACCCACCATCATCACGCCCTCGCCCAAACACATATACTCTGCTCGGAATGACTTGTGTTAAGGAATGTGTGTGATGATGTGTGTAGTTGTATGTTATGTGTAATGGTTGTGTTATTACTGGGGAAATTATGTATATATAAATATTTTTACATTCACACTAAATGATACACAACTGTAACCCCCCCAACCAATTACTGGATGATTGTGGGATTTGTTTACATGGGGAGAATGGTGTCAGGATCCGGTCCGAAATGGGGGTTACTCCGGTCCAGGATCCGGACCGGAGTTTAATTGTTGTCCTGTGTAATGTTCCCTAATCGTTTTCACCTGTGTTAATTGTATAAATCTGCCCTGTTCGTTTCTGTTTGCTGTCAGGTCTTTGAAGTTATGTTCCATGTTCACCAGTGTCTACGTCTCGGATGTCTCCCCTGTCTTGTGATTCACCATTAAAACCCCTGTTCCGTGATGTCAGGTGAACGCGTCCTTCGTTCCTCGTCACTCCTCGTCCTCCTCTCCGTTCACCCGCCGCGTCATGCCCGCATGGACGTGACAAATGGTAAGCAGGGGGGCTTGTTGCTTTTGGCCCAGGTTGGTGTCAGGTTGGCCTGCTTATTTTCTGTGTGTATATGTATATTTATCGATTCTCATGGCAGTGGGGGTGCTAAGAGTAGTCAGCAACGTTCTGCTACACAGGCATTTTGCACAAGATTGTGTTTCAAAATTCAAGCAGACTAAGGCTAGATCAAAAGAAACTGAGATTGTTCTTTATATTTGGATAAAAAAAAAAATCAAAGACTCCTAACTTCTAATAACTTTTATTATAGAAAGCCTGCTAACAAAAATTCATTAAAAAAAAACATTCTAAGTCTTCATATATTAACATCTTTCTGTAGCTACCTGAACATCTCATGTACAATGAATAAAAAAAAAAAAAAAAAATCTTCATAGACCACTGTTGACTTTTTGCATACTGTTTCTCAATCATGACATTTTCGTTGTCTCATCACTTTTTGGAATCTGTTCCATAACTGTTACAGTAAAGACAAATGATTTGTGTCTCAAGACTTTCAGAACATCTTTGAATCCTGAATATCCCTCAGACTTTACCGCAGCTTGAGTCATATTATATAATTCCAGTGATAAGTAAGACAACCTATCTCACAATCACATCCCAAAATGAGCAAAATTGTATACATGTATAAGCAATAAACCCGAAAAAATACAAGCTCTCCATTCAATTTCAGCAAAACATTTTTTTACTTAGGGCAACCTCAACAGCTTATGTTCACATGCACATAAATTAATCTCTATCTCTAATATCTAGTTCTCATCATGCTTATCAGCCCCTTACCCATGACAGGAAGACCATCTGCTGTGGTTCCAGGAAATATCAGTGATGTTCCATGTTCCGTACACTCCTTTACAAATCGATGAAGCAATGTGGATCTCTCAAGGATCTTTGAGCTTCTGTCTGTTCGATTTCAGGCTGGCATTTCCTGAACACTATGAGTTTGCAGACTGGTCCGTCTGCATTCCCTTGATGTCTGTGTGGCCATCCCATGCATAGTTCTTGTCCTTTTCATTTGTTTTGTTTTGAAAACAGCACATATTCTTTTATTATGCCCTAAGTGTCTTGCATTTGATTTGCAAGAGCAAATCACAGAGTCATTATCGAAATATTGTTAATTTTGTGTCTTGATTAAACACATTTTTTCTTTCGCGTGAAAGCTCGGTCATACTGAATGTTAGACAGCTACTTTGAAAGGCCACCCCGCATTATTTACAGAATGACATGTACTTTGCTGAACCAGTCCAATTCAGACCACAAGTTTTGGTTTCTCCCTGTTTCTTTGTGGAAGATGTATTAGCTTTGGGACAAGGACGCATCAATTACACATGACGTGCAGATGGTTTTAAAATTGCTGCCATTATCACTTCCAATTCCAGGGTTTCACCTAGAGGACAAATGAACTGTTTCAAAATGTAAAGCGAGCCTTTGCTTTGTCTGTTCTGAGTTTTGGTAGAACATAGGAACCATTTACATTTTACATTTACGATTAAGACCCTCATTCAGAGCGACTTACAACGTGCTTCCATGTTACAATCAATAAAGTGATCAATTCTGATTCACTAGGACCCCCAACTATGAATACAATCTTTTTATTCACTCTGTTGTAGTTTCTATACATAATAAGACAATGAGAAGGTTACAAGTTAATCTAAATATTCTCTAAAGAGGAAGGTCTGCCATGTCTCATTGTAAACTTACTTGAGTGAAAACCACAGCCTAACTGTATAAATGGAGAAACACAAATATTATAGCTAATATCGTTGTTACAAAATATAGTTAGCTTTTTTTGTAAACACCCTTAAAACCCACTCATGTAGAGGACAGAGACACTTTTGCCACAGGCCTTTGACAAAACCACACAATTTTAGACTCAATTTGCTATCTTACAACTTTCTTTCCCGTATTAACTAATAGCACAATGACCCCTGACAATGTCTCTTGAATAATGTCCAGGTGAGGAGACCGGGCGTGGCGTGTAAATTGAGCTCGATGAAACAGTGGGCCTGACGTAACTCTTGACAACAAACTCCCACCTATGACCTCAAACCTCTCATTAGCGATTGGAAGAAAACTCTGAACGACAGAAAGAGGGGAAGTACATGATTTCACAGCACATGTTGTTTCACACTTCTGCATTCTGCATCGGAGACTTCCTCCTCTGCCTGACACCCTCTGCACTAAGTCAGAAATGGCAGGATGCCCCCTGGTGGTTAGTCTGAATATAGAGAAAACACATACACAAAAGACAGCGGAAGCAGAATTGAGATAAGATTGTGTTTTTCACATTAGTTCTAAAATAAGTTCTGTGTTCTTCATCCAGAAATGTATTTTCACACATCCAGCAACATCAATCTATCTGCTTAACATACACATATGCACTCATTTCATATTGTTCTGTTTCTACTGTCTACAGCAACTCATGTGCTACTGCTTCATACTTTTATTGCCGCACAAAAGTACAGGCATTAGTGGGAGGATTTAAATCCACGGCAAAAATGTTTTAGGGAAAATTTGTTCAAAGCTAATTCAGACTACTACCACCTTTAAGAAGAAGTTGAAAACCCACTTATTCAAAAAGAATTTCAGACAAATCTAACACTTACACATGCACATGTACACACACTGCACAAAAAAAAAAAGTAAAGTAAATCAACCCCTTGAACCTGTTTTCTCTCTGTAGGAAATTCTTCGTCTAGCACTTAACAATTTCCGAGCATGTTCTTTTTTTCTGACAAGTTAGGCCTTATCAGGGCTCTTAGTTTTGTAAACTCAAAATCTATAGAAATCGAACGAGAATTACTGGTGACTTCCTCTTGTAAGTCGCTTTGGACAAAAGCGTCTGCTAAGAAAAGTAAAGTAAAGTAAAGTAATTGTAAAGATTGTCCATGAATGTTTTTTTTTGTGTCGCACTGTGAGCTGCCAGCTTTGATATAAAAGGACTGTCAATGCAAATTGTATTACCAATTCTTCATCAATTGGATTTTATTTTAACAGTGATTTTTTTTTAAAATTCCAGTTAACTACTAATAAAGAATGTACTTATTTTTGAATCGTAATCCATTCTTGAAACCATGAATGAGATTGTGATTTACTGCCTCTGGTGCATCACTTTCATGCATGTATTAGTAGCCCTTGGGCATTTCAGGGCATTCATATTCATCTTGCATCATATACATAACCAGTTGTGTGTAACTGCTTAATGCACATCATTTGTTTGTTTGTTTGTTTGTTCATAATATTCTCTTTATTATTATACTGTTACGTATGTGACAAATAAGGCATAACGGAAACTATATCTGGATAAAACCTGGCAGTCTGAAGATCACAAAGACCAATTATTTCTTTGGTTTAGCTTCAATTAACTTTGAGACACACAGGAAGTAAAAACCACAGGATGGGAAGGAACTGCCCCCTTATTAATTTCTGTCATGGAAAAAATAAAGAACAAGAGAAGGACATATCACACAAGGATAGACGTAAAAAAAAAAAAAAAAAAGGGACAAAGGAATGTGATACCGAAATGAAACCAGGATGTGGTAAATCGGAAGACGTAGACTGCGCATTCAAAAACGAATGGCCCATACCTTTCATGCATTTTTTTCAGACCTAATAGCTGTGAGGGTAGATTTCCAAACAGATTCAGACAGACAACCAACTTATTACATTTTATTTCAGGTTTTGGGTTCATTTGGCACACTGTTTAGGTTCATACACTACCAAAAACCAAGACTTAATTTACTGAAGTCTACATATTATACAAGGCCCATGTCACACCTGGCAAGCCAGAATAAAGCTGTTTTTTTTTTTACACCACCTCATTCATCAATGATACGTTTTTTTACCCGAAGACCAATGCTGACCAGAAATGATTTAGGACGGTCTTGAAAAAACTTCTTTTGGGACGTCTGGCAATTCAAATTCAAAATTCAAATTTTATTTGTCACATACATAGTTATACACGGTATGATATGCAGTGAAATGCTTTTTTGCGACTGCTACAGACCACAGTGTTGCAAATGTTGCAAGTATACAATGAAGACCAATAACCAAATATTACACTTTTATGTCTTTAACATGAAATTTGTGTAACAGGCAGGGTGAAGGTGTGCAAATGAGTGAAAGACAATGTATAAGATAAAAAAAAAAGTAAAATGAGCAGAGATTGTGCAAAGAGAAAAAAAGCGCAAAGATTTTGTGCAAAGTGATTTTGTGCAAAGAGTCCAGAGAGATTGAGAGTGAAAGTGAAAAAGTGTATTGGAGTTCCATGTACTGTTGATGTTGAGAGCTCGGACAGCTTGCGGGAAGAAGCTCCTCCTCATTCTCGCTGTGTTGGACGTTCGGCTGATCGAACCACCCTCTGTTGGGCTGCATGGTGCTGTTATATATATTTCCCGTCAGGATGCTCTCTATGGTGCAGGAGTAGAAGTTGGTGAGCACCTTGGAGGGCAGTCTGAAGTCTCTCAGGCGTCTGAGGTGGTAGAGACGCTGCCGGGCCTTTTTCACCCCAGTGTTAATGTGACAGGACCATGACAGGTCCTGCGTGATGTAGACACTGAGGTAACGGAAGCTGTCCACTCTCTCCACTGGGCTCATGTTGGTGACAGGGGTCTGGTAGTTCCTCTCCTGCTTGGTACTGAAGTCCACTATTAACTCCTTTGTCTTGCTGACATTCAGGTGGAGATTGTTCCTCTGGCACCAGTTCACCAGATTTCCAACCTCCAGGTAGGCCGTCTCGCCGTTGTCAGAGATCAGGCCCACCACGACAATGTTGTCATTAAACTTGATGATGGTGGTGGAGTTAGTAGTGGCTGCACAGTCGTATGTTTACAGGGAGTACAGCAGGGGGCTGAGAGTGATGGAGGCTGAGACATGTCCGCCCATCCTTACTGCCTGTGGTCTCCCGGTAAGGAAGTTGGAGATCCACTGACAGAGAGATGAGCTGAGTCCCAGGTGCTCCAGCTTGGTGGTGAGTGTGGAAGGGATTATCGCGTTAAATGCTGAACTGTAGTCAATGAAAAGCATTTTAACATAATTTCCCTTCCGAGTGCTGTATGGAGGAGATATGAGATGGGGCAATTTAAGTGGCAGTTGTGGCCTAGTGGGTAAGGAAGCAGACCTGAAGCAGACCAGGTTGCTGGTTCAAATCCCGAACCGCCAAGGTGCCACTGAGGTGCCCTTGAGCACCTGAGTACCGTCACGGCAGCCCACTAAGGGTGATGGGTTTAAAAGCACTTTCACAATTAATCACTTTTACTAAAATTGCCAATTCTCTCTGTTTGTGGCATTTCCTATACATGATCCATGGTCTGTTACCATGCCAACCCCACCTACGTACAGTTGAACCTACAGTTTCGGAAACGTGGACCATGCTGCTGCAATGTTGACTCCGTCTTACTCATGACAGCAAGAATTTTCTGCTTTTATTTCTAGAATACAAAAGACTTTTACGGGGAAAAAAACATTATACAGCTTGGTAAAATAACCTTAGGTATACTTTTGTTAGGGTTTTGTAAAGAGTTCCCTCATATCCAGTCATTCCTTCCTTGAAAGGGATATCTGAGATAAATAAATGAACTGCAGCCAGTAGTTTACAGGAAACATGGGCAAAGCTTTTTTCTCCCTGTACTCTCTCTCTTCCCCACACCACCACACACACATATGCTAATTTGACTGAAAGACTGAAGTTTACAGCCTTTCTCCTACTGGCTGACAGGGTTGTCAGGAACTGCATTTATGACCAGAGCCTGAAAAAGGAAGGGAGGGATGTGGGATGAAGGAAAAACACCACGTGCATGGGTAGAGGCTGCTTTTAAGGAGAAGTAACACACCGGTGGAGTCTGTTTCTCTCAACCCTCCTGTCATGGGCTTCCAGAAAGGCGGCTGCATATCAACGTACAGTAAGACTCCTCATTCACTCCTCATTTAAAATGTAAAATGTTCTTCTTCTGTTATGAGTTCATTGCATTTTACTCATAGCAGAAAATATATAGGGAAACATTTTAATTTGATTATCAATCTTGTGTAATCATATCCAACAACTTACTTATATATTATAATTTATATTTTAGCGTGCGTTAAATATATTCAATATGCCACAATCATCACAGGAAACCATTGGACTCAAACGGCAGAAAGTTTTAATAGAATATAATGAATAAGAATATAACTTGTTATATTATTAGCTTGGTTAAGGATATTTGTACTGGTTTTTGCTTTTACTTGTAAAAGTGGGTCTGGTTTTCTCTTAGTTTTGAATTGGTTTTCAAAAATAAGTGATCAAATCTTTCTCTCCTTCCTGTAACCACAACAGATGCGTTTTATTAATGATGATGGAATCATTATTAGGCAGAACTGAATGAACAAAGCGAACTCAACTGATCAGCAATTCCATAACGTACATGAAACTGTTTCCCATGGCAACTTCTTTCTGTTTCTCAATTGAAGATTATAGTGTTGTACAACATGAGCCACAGAAACGTGCCTCATGTCTGTGGAAACTGCACCAGCAGAGTTACACAGTTGGGATGTTATTGGGAAGCAGGTCTTTGTTCCCTGCACATTTAATCTTTTAACAACGTGCAACGTGATGTTTGCTCACTGCATTGTGCAATAACCTTTCCGACAGGCGTTAAGGAAGTTCAGAGTCTTTTTATTTTTCCTCTCATATAGCGTTGATTTGGGACAGTTGAATGCTCACTGGGAGTTTAAACCGGCCAGGTTGTTTGTCACTGTGTAGTTTGGTGATTCCGCAACAGAAATGTTGTGTTCAAACATTCCCTCTTACACTGTCTGCACACATTTCTCTCTTTCTCTCTCTCTCTCGCTCTCTCTCTCTCTCTCTTTCTCTGTCATTAGCAAAAGGTCCAATTATCTAAGGCCAAAGGTCCACCAACCAAAAAAAGGTCCAACCAGGTGTCTCCTTTTCTTTTACCCCACTCAGATTTGGCAATCTAATAGGCAGTTTATTGTATGAATGCGCGGTGACCGCTGCCATCGAACTGAAGTTCCCATCTGACAAGCGGGGCGGCAGCATTGCTTCCCCCCAGGGACCCACTTCCCAATCATTTGAACCCATGAGAACTATAAGAACCACCAATTGTGGGGACGTCGGCTCTTGTTGCATCAGGAATTACGGAGAGCTGCTGAGGCATGGCATTTCAGCAGGGTACAATGTGCCATTCAATCTCTCGAAGTGAAAGATCATAAATTACTATGGTGATGATATAACAATAAAACGTCGCTCCAGAGTACGGACCTAATTAGTCCAATAAAAAAGAAAAAAAGAACTATAACATTTAACATAGCCTGAGGGAGATAAAAACACACAAATGACAAAGCATGCCTCTTCTGAGCCAGCACCACTATTTACAGCTGATATGACCACAGCCCGTGACTCTGTCTGCATGACCATGCAACAAAAGTGCTCGTTTCCAGGTAGGAAGCGATGGCTTGAGGTGTCCTCTTACACACGTCGTTTTTTCCCGAGAGTGGGGCGGGGTTGGGTGACTCAAGCCAAAACAGAAATCTGTTGAGCGCCGGTGGAAGTTGTTCAACAAAGCGGCCACCGCCCAGATCACGTGTCAACGGTTGGCGAAGACGAAGACAAAAAGCTGGCAAACTAAGCAGAGAAGTTTTTTTTTTGTGCCAGAGAAGTGGAGCCTGCATTTGACTGTGGGAAGAGAGAACTTCTTCTCTGTCCTGAAAGCCACGTCCGACTTGGATCTGACCTTGGTCGAGGACTACTCGGCTGGAACTGAGCTGGTGCACCATGATGGTGAGTGGGTTAAACTTTGCTTCCAACTCGTTGGCTGGCACTCGGACTCAGGAGAGGAGGTTTGGATAAGTGGAAGACTGGCAAGTGGAGTGCTGTGGTCTGTGGTGGGGGTTCCATTAGAAATGTGAGCTATTTTTTTTATCACTTATAGAATCTTGGGAAATTACCCTTGGCGCATGCAAAACATTCTGTTGCATTGCAAATTAATGACATGATGAAGTGTGTGTTTTTTTTCTATTAGTGAACAGATGTAAAGTTATAACATTCAAATGTAAAGTTATAACATTCTAACCTTAGTATATACATTTTCAATATTTCTTGATGTTGTTTGAACTTTTAGTGTCTCAATTCAAGCTGTGGCAAATGTTTGTACCATATTTGCGTACAGGCAATATGGAAATTATGAACAGTGGGGCATCCAAACAGTAACAAGAACCTCCACAGTTTTTAGCCTAGTTCCTTGTGTTCTGTTTTTTACGATTATCTTTGCCTCGAGGCAAATACTCGCTAACACTACACTCGCTAACACTAACACTAACGCTCCTGTTCTAAATGACACTTTGTTACCATTGTAGTTATGTAGTTTTCAGTGTAATATTTATGGATTGTGTTTGTGTTTGATGGCTGTGCACAACAAAGTTGTTTTGTTGTGCACATTTACCGTGCAGTCCTCCATGAGTGGCCCTTTCAGATTTACGGTGGCAAGCTGCAGCGATGTCTGGACTATCTCTGTACAACAGGTGACCCAATTCCATCCCGACAAAGCGGAATTGGGTTCATACCCAGTGGGAGCTCACCTGACCAATTAAAATGGGTCGCAAGTTGGGGCCGTCGTCCAGAATGCCAAGCAGGTTCATTCTGTCATTTCCAGGCCTCATTGTGACTTCTTTAATGGAGTAACGCTTCTAAAATTAGAACTTTTGCCACTGTTTAGTTGTATCCATTCAATCCATCCCATTAACAGCTCACCTAAAAGAGAAAAATACACACTTTTCATTGTAAACTGAGAATGCAAACACAGCTTCTGCAATTCAGCTTTCTTTATCTTGCTCTGGCCCGTTTTAACAGGCCGACTCTCACTGAAACTGGTTCCTCTGGTTTCAAGACACAGGGCCTTTCTCTCATTAAGCTATAGGCTCACTGAGGTCTCACTAAAGGCAACTACTCTGTTTGGGAATCATATTGTCCATTCAGTTTCAGTCGACTGATATGATCAGCCTGATCTGCATACTGCTCGTTCAACTTCGCACATCAGCACGGGGCCAGTATCTACCAGTGGGACATTTCAATTTCCCTGTATACAAATTCCGTGCAATATTCAAAACGGCCTCTGTGTGTGTCCTGCATGTTTCTTCCTTCTGTGTAACAAAGAATTTTCTTTTAGATTGTATATTGTGATGGCAATTTGTTCGCACACAAAAGCGCTGAAAAAGCATTGAACGTTGGTTATTAGATGCCATGGAGCATGACATGCGACAGGCCAGTCTTATTCCTCCCACAGACGTCATTGAACCGCCTCCGGAGCTGAAACTCAGTTACGTAACCACAGGAGCTGTGGAGATTTGTTCTGACACGCAGATGAGAGACATGACCCTGGGGTCCCTGATAACCTGGCAACTATCCTGACCAACTGGTTGGGTCACGTTTCCAACCTGCCCTCAGAGTGTCTTCAGTTCAACTCGAATTCCTTGGATGATTTGGATCTGAATAGATGCTACAATCATGCTTTGACCAAAAAGAACCTATGACAAAAAATCCTTTAGCAGAAAACATGAGGTCACCCTTCTTGAACATCTTTAATTCATGCAGATAACTAAATAAGAGCTACTAAGTAGGGTACCCTCTGTTCCCCATTTTACTTTTCTCTAAAAGCCTTCCCTGTGTCTAATGTCTTGAGCTGTCATGAAATTCATCCAGGTTATGTGGTACACATTTTCCCACAGAAACATTTGCATTTCACTCACCTCTTAATGCCGTTGCACAACTTGACTCTGGTAGCATTAATTGACATTGAATTTAATGAATATATATGTTTATATGACTCCACCAAAAACGTTTTAGTTTATACTGCTTAAAACTTTAATATATGCATACGTCATATGTTCCCTTGTGGTGTTTGGTACGCTCTGAACCACAAAAAAGCTGGTTTCAGTAATAATAGCAGCCCGTTGCTCTTTCCAACCAATTCCTATGTAGACAACGTGTATGTGCTTTTTCATTTCAGTTGACAGGATCTTTTTGTATAGCCTGAACGGCATGTTTTAAATACCCCCATGACTTACAGTGTGCTTTTTGATTTTCAACTCATTTTCAGTCAGGGTTACAGGTGCATTTATGTAGTAGGTGGACACTCGCCTATGAACCAGATGACCACAGTCACATTATGTCCCTGAGCAGGACACTTAACCCTGAGTGTCTCCAGGGGGACTGTCCCTGTAACTGCTGATTGGAAGTTTCTCTGGATAAGTTATATAACATGGAATGACTATTTTATTCATGCTGTTTTATGCAGACTAACACACAAGCTGCTGAAGAGACAAGAACACCCCTGAATCCTAGTCAGGCAGGTGAGTGCTGTTCACCCACAAATGTCTTAACTCTTCTGACCGTGTCAACCACAGAGATTTGTCTAGTCATTTCAAGCAAAAATTTGAAAAGCTCTGACAGTTGTATTGAAAAGGATTACTGTGGACAGCATGACAGCTAAAAAGGGGTAACTTTATGCTGAAATGTTAGATTAATTTTAACACACCCTGGTGCATTAGGATCATGTTTGTTTCTTTGATCTAGTCCTTGTGATGTGTGATGATACTCTTGGGCTTTGATACTGTCAAACAGATGTTCCGGGTTACATAAGCAGTACAGTAGAAACCCATTTTTTAAACAATTCCCACCGATTTTAGACTTTCAAGATCAAGTTAATTCTATTGTCTTTTGTAAAACAACTAAACACTTTGCCTAACTAAACAATTAAATTCCAGTTAACGACTCTAAATCTTCTAAACGAACCATTCAGTCATGTTAAAAAAAAGGTAGTACTAAGAAGGCCATGAAGTGACCTACATTTATTGGAGGAAAAGTCAACAGATACACCTAGATCTGATTGTCCAGGAAGTTTGCAGTTTGTGTTACACAATGTGAATTTAGAACTCAAAGATCAAATAGTGAGCAGTATTTTTTATTTGTCATTTAATAATAATTCATCTATTTGATCTATTGGGGCAGATGATATACTAGATTTTTAAAATGTGAACAGTGACTCTGAATCAAATTCATAATTTTCACTGTTTACTGTACAGTTACTTATTTACTCCTTCTCTGATGTGGTCTTTTGCCCTGTCCATTCAAAGTCAAGCCTGGAAAGCACAGAAAGTCCATGACGGCCCAGAGACCTCAGAGGAGAATATCGGCAAGGAAAGCCGTGATCATCGCGGTCCTGGTTCTGCTTATTCTGGCAATACTTGGTGTAGCTGCATACTTCCGTGAGTCTGCCAACCAATTACAGATCTAAAATGATCAAACAAATTTTATAATTAAGTGAGTAAAGTGATTAAAATAATTATCTACAAAATTCCGATCATGCACACTATGCTTGAATATTCACATTTTCTTTTCCAAAAATTCTAAGCACTGTAACGGAATAACCATAGATTTTGTTAGCTGCCTAGTGTAAGAACATATGCATATAATTTTTCTCCAGATAAAATATGGTGTTGGAATGATTTAGAAATTTCTCAATTTCTGCCTTTGCTTCTTTTTCAAAACCTCTGCCAGTCAAGATACTGATCGAAAGTAAGTATTTCTTCTGCTACAAGTCATTGAAGTTCATCCCCCTGGAGTTAGCATGTGACAACAAACCTGACTGCTCCGGTGGAGAGGACGAATCCAACTGTGTTACAAATTTTGGAGAAAATTCAACCTTCCCAGGTACATAAAGTGTGGAATTTTATATTTTCCAATGAATGTCTGTACAATATTCAATATATCATTATTAGTAACATTTTGCCTTTTGCCATGCTTTTTTCCACTAAAACGTCCACTGGCCCCAGTGTGACAGACTGTAAACTCTCTCCCCTGATGCACCACTGTTACATCCACAAAATAAGTCAGTGTGGAATATGCCAGGTCCCCTGGCACAGTAAAGCCACCAAATTTGGTGAAAGTAACTGGTCCCCCAGCATTTTCACCCTCTTGGACTGATCTTGTAGATTTTTTCATCATGGCAAAGTTCAAAAGATTGCGCAGTAATCTGTGATAAATGCCTTCACTGTGCACCCCTACATGGACCTAACTTACGTTTCCAAACATCCTGTTCATTGCCTCAGTGCGTCTGGTCTCCCAAGACAACGTTCTGCAGGTGTACAATGGAAAGTCTGGATGGAAGAGCGTGTGTGCGGACGGCTTTACTCAACAACATACTCAGATTGCATGCCAGCAGCTTGGCTACACAAGGTGAGACCCCACCCTGCCTCCTCTGGCATACACTGTACAAATTTACCTGATGTTAAAAATACCTCTTCACCAACAGCAATCCTAAATTCAGCTCAGTCCCAGTCCAGAACGTCTCCTCAGTGCTGAGCACTTCTTTCTGTGCTGTTGCGTCCAGCAGCGGTGTGGGAATCCAGACGATGGTCACTGATCGGTAAGGATTATATCATGAATCTTGAATGTGGAGGGTGTGTGAGGGTGTGCTGGTCTCTTGGGTGTGTCTATATGTCAATTCTGACAAATCAGAGTGACAGATTGTGGCACTGATCTTGTGACTACGTACTGCAGGTATGTTCTAGATGGTTTTGAGTATTTGTTTTGACACCATTTGTGGTTTTATAGCACATTGTGTTCAAAATCAATCACGTTTCTGAAGGGTTTCACAATAAGGACCTTGCACAAATCAACCACTTAGAACAGAGAACAGAGCCATGGAGGAGCATAAAAAAAAAATTATATATATATACACACACACACACACACACACACACACACACACACACATATATATATATATATATACACACACATACACACACACACACACACACACTGTTCTCTGTTCTAAGTGGTTGATTTGTGCAAGATCCTTATTACATATATAATGGTACCAATGTTACAGGAAAACCCAAAATAAAAGAAAGGAGAAAGGGATAGAGAAAGAGAGAGAAAAGCCAGGAACCAAGCTGCAGAACAACCGCTTGGCCCTTGAGAAAACAAGGAGACTCAGCAAGACTCAGAAATGGAAAAAGGAAAAGAAAGTCCAGAGTCTACAAGAATTCAAAAATTATTTTAAAAAATTTGGCTCACAAAAAGTTCCCACAGACAAATCAGGATCTTTCCTTTGATGTTTCCGTCTTGTTTCCTTCTCTTCGTTGGACCTCAAGCAAATGGCTGGATTTTCACTCCTCTTGCCTGGGGGAAGCTGTTTAACAAAGACGTAGGTGCAGAACCTCTTAAGCAAGACAAAAGCATAGAATGCCATGGACCTGGGACATGCCTTGTACACAGTGATACCATATGAAGAGGTCAGCCTTCTTCATGGTACATGATTTGTGCTGACCAAAAATCCCAGATCTGTTACTGTCACAGCGGCAAGGCAGGTAAAAAGAGGGATGCAACAAATCAAAACAGCAACATTTACTTTATATATATCCCAAAATCACAGACAGTGTGCCTCAAAAACGTTTTAATACTAAAACCACCAGGCACACACAGAGACAGGGTGAAATGACCAACGATTGGATGAGGACATGACACGGCAGCCATAGATTTATACATGAACACCGTTGCACACAATCAGGCTATCAGGGAGACAACATTGACAATGTGAATCTCCACCAGAGTCAGGCATTAACAGTTGAAAATTACTATGTGAATGTGGGCATACTGTGCACACAGCCAATCATTTTAATACAACTATGTCAATAGTTGTATTGCTTTCAGAAACTATTATTACTTAAACGTGTAGCTTATTTTTGATAGTCATCCATTTGTAAAAGTCCCGTTCTGGATTATTTTCCTCTGTCACGGAACGTTGTTTCCTCTGAAATGGAACGTTGTTCTGGAGACCCAGTTGGGGGTGAAAAGTCAGGTAGCGTTGTGTGATCTGCACAGCGATTCGACAACAGGTAGTCTGAACCTAGTCTTAGACGCCTGTGTCACATGATGGGGGGAAAGAGGACCTAGGTGCGAGTGTTTCAACAAAAGAGAAATTTAATAAAGAACAAACAATATGGGCTCAAGGTCACAAAACGTGCCACTGACCTCACTGGTTTCACAGGTTACGGCAGTATCACTGCTTGGCACATATAACAATGGGTTCCGACACAAACCAAATACCCAGTGGTGGTGCAGGGTGAGGCAGGGGATTATTGGGACAGACAGATGCATGACAGTGAAGTGAGCTGAGACAGGACACAGGTGAAGACAGACAGACAGAACAGATGAGCAGAGTGCTTGACAATAGATGAGGAAGCAGGGTCGCCTGATCACTAAAGCAATCGCTAAAAGAACTACAGGCATGATGGATCTCCACCTTATTTATATCTGGTCTAAAGGATGATCATCTTTCAACCCTCACTTACACCACTGCCTGCCAAAATGCCAAAGGCCACTTGGCTGCTGTACAATTTATAAATGGCTTGGCTTAGCTACTTTTGTTTCTTAAAATTTTAAACTTATATTTTTATAACATGATTCTTTTTGGGTCTTAAATATGAATGATTTGTCGAGCAAATGAAAGAAAAAAAAATCAATTAATCTCAACACCTCATTACCCGATGGCCAAGACATTGCTGTTATTAGTGGTTAGTTCCTGTTAATTCACAATCACTATCATCATGATATTGCCACAGTGAGAACTTTAGGACATGTTGCCTAATCTAACAATGTGATCAAGTGTAGGGTGACAGAGGCATATGACAGACAGTTCTGGGAGTGGAATCCAAACAGCCTGTGGCTTCTTCACATATATTCCCTTTTTGCCTACGTGGGTGTGTTTGCCATTCGAATGGTAATGACGATTAGTCCTGTGCTGCTGCTTGGCTACAGTGTTGTCTCAGGCATTGTGAGCGGGGGAACGACTGACTATGTCTTTGTTGTCTTTGGAAGCATGTAATGAAGTCAAATGTTTGTCTTCTTTCAACCGACAGAAAAGAATGTGGCTCAGGATCTGTTGTCACGCTATCATGCTCAGGTAATCATTGCCCCTACACACCCACTTATTCTTTGTGGGATCCTTCTTGGTCAAAATCAAACAAATAAATCAATAATTTAAACACACTGATGAAAGAAACCCCAAGACCAGGGGAAAATGATAAGGATTCATATTTCGCAATAGTGTATTGAAACCAGGTTGTAAATAGAGGTTGAAAAGGCAAAAAAGAAGAAACAGGAGATAACAGGAGACAAAAATAGCACTTATTCTCAAACATGCAGTTCAAAAATGAGAATACATTTCAGTGTTTGCACCATTTGCTGTGCTTCACAATGACAATCTTTTCACTTTCAAATTGCAATGGATTCACAATTTGATGTTTATAATATGGATTTCTCATATTTGGGCTACAGACAAATTATGTCAAAACTTCAGCTAAAGTGTAATTTATAACAAGATAGGACTGGTGTGTTTTGCTTAGACTGTGGAGCTCCAACGGCCCAGGACAGGATTGTGGGTGGGACAGATACCATCATTCAGCACTGGCCATGGCAAGTGAGCCTGCAGCAGCTCGGTCAGCATGTTTGCGGAGGCTCCATTGTGTCACCATTCTGGATTGTCACAGCAGCCCACTGTTTCTCTGGGTGAGTCTGAATATAATAATCATAATCATCGGCTTGGAATAAGGTCCATCCCTGCTCTTAATGTTTAAAGTTAAATAAAACAAACAAAAAAACACACCATAACAACATCAAAAATACATATTTAGTAAAATGTGATATGTTTAAAATCATTGTGTTTGAAATTATTGAAATTTTCTTGTCTGTGTAGTTCTAGAAAAGAGGTGAGCCGATGGCGGGTGATCTCAGGAACAACGTATATGACAACACTGGGAGGCTCAAGTGTGGAGACGATCCTAATCAATAAGAAATATGATGCTTCTCAAAATGACTATGACATTGCAATGATGAAGCTGACGAGTCCAATCTATGTTGGAGGTACGTCTTAATGATGGCACTAAATTAATTCAATATTGATTGATGCCTAAATTAGTAGTATGGCCTTTTGGCAATACATTTTTAAATGTTGTGTTATATGTCATCTACGTGTTAATTTTTGAATGCAAAGTAGGACCTTGATTGATTTGCTCAGTGGCATCGCTTGATCGGGATTCGAACCGGCGACCTTCTGATTACATGGCCTAGTGGTTAAAAAAGTGGCCTGTAATCAGAAGGTTGCTGGTTTGAATCTCGATCTGCCAAGGTGCCACTGAGGTGCCACTGAGCAAAGCACCGCCCCCACACACTGCTCCCCGGGCGCATGTCATGGCTGCCCACTGCTCACCAAGGGTGATGTTTAAAAGCAGTGGAAACATTTCGTTGAGTCAACGTGTGCTGTGCTGCAGTGTATCACAATGACAATCACTTCACTTTATTAAAAAAAATTGAGGGAAATTCCTGGTGTGGCCTGACCTCTAGAGGCCATAGAAGGGAACAGCAGGTAGTTATATAATCAACTCCCTGCTGTATTATGGCATAATAACCCCTATTACATAATTCTGCATGATTCCTGGCTAGTTGTGAAATATGGTCAGTTGAAGTGTTTCTTGTTATTTCGATTCACAGATTCCAGCAGACCAGTGTGCCTGCCCCCCTACAACCTTGGCCTCAAAGCCGGAGACCCTCTGGTGGTGACTGGTTGGGGATACCTGGCAGAAAATGGTATTATGCAAGCTCCTCATTTATTGTTATTCACTGCTCTTCTAATCGTTTCTTTTGACACTATGTAAATGATATCTCCTCTTCTCTCCTCATCCAGGCGACCAGGTGTCTCCATCCCTCCAGATGGCTGATGTTCCTTTGATAGACCCAACAGTGTGCAACAGCCCTTCAGTGTATAGTGGAATGACATCTCCCAGAATGCTTTGTGCTGGATACTTAGCAGGAAAAGTGGATGCATGTCAGGTATTGTGTTCAGCATTATTAGGCCCAATTGTTGATGTGACCGACACATTATATAAAGGCTGTAAAGGAAGTACGTTCACAGTACGTTCACAGAGGCAAGCCGGCTAATTAACGACTCTTTGTAGGGAGACAGCGGTGGTCCGCTGGTTTATGAATCCACCCGCTGGAACCTGGTGGGTGTGGTGAGCTGGGGGGTGGGCTGTGCTCGACCGAACCAACCCGGAGTGTACTCCAACGTGGGTGAGATGCTGAACTGGGTCTACTCAGTTATGCAGGTCAGTAGCTTTCTGTCTGCTGGATGACGCTGCTTCTTTGCGTTGCATTTATTTAATTCTCTGTCTTTTACACTGTCATTTTTTAGGCACTGAAGTAACACAGACACTAATGTTAATGAAGAGGAAAAAGCATCTACCGTATATAAAATCTGTGCAATGTGCATGCACTACTGAATGCACACACAAACATACAAGTGTATACATGTATGCGCGTGCAAACTCACGCCCCCACATGCAAACTGACTCAGGGTTTTCTTACAAGCACAGTTAACGTGTACGGTTTATCACAATGCCACATTAAGGTAAATGTGAAGTAAGTGTTTATCATGTTTATCAAGTGTTTATCACTTTTTTAAATTTTGTTTTTTCCGGCAGAACTGTGAATCTCTCAATGCATTTTGGATGTGGGGACTTAACTTGTATTTAGAGTGTAAATATACATTTTTTTTGGTTTTGTATTGATATAATTAGCTGAAACAAAAGGTACCTAGCTTATATGACCCATAAATGTTCAAGGTGCTCCATTATTCCGGGTTGTAACAGCAAACAACCAACCAAAACAAAAAAATTGTGCTGCTAAATGGCCTGTTTTCTCATGTCTCATACAGAAAGAGTGTAGATTTATTTTAATAGCACTGCTAGTTTAATCTAAGTGGTTTGAGTTGTAGAACTGTAAAGTATTTAGAATTAAACCACTGCACATGCACTCAATAAACACACACACACACACACACACACACACAGAGAGAGAGAGAGAGAGAGAGAGAGAGAGAGAGAGAGAGAATTGTGTGTGTGTCAGGTGGTAGTAACCTAGTGGGTAACACACTTGCCAATGAACCAGAAGACCCAGGTTCAATCCCACACACTACCATTGTGTCCCTGAGCAAGACACTTAACCTTAAGTTTCTCCAGGGGGGGACTGTCCCTGTAACTACTGATTGTAAGTCACTCCGGATAAGGGAGTCTGATAAAAACTAATATATATATATATAGCATTTATCAGACGCCCTTATCCAGAGAGATGTATAATATATATTATACATATGTGTGTGTGTGCCGTTTAAAACTCAATAAATTTGCTTGTCTTTTCTTTCTAATGTAAAATAATGTAAAAAGGGATTCTTTTTATGTGTATAATAGGTTTGTGATATTCTACTTTGGTCTTTGTTGTATTTTTGTCTAATATTAAGTTCAATAAATGAAAGTTTTCCTTCCTCAGTTGCATTGTGGGTTCATGAGTTTTTAACTGGACAAGAAGGCAAAGAAAATAATGAATCACATGTTTAATCCCATGTTGATTTCCTTACCACCCACACGCCAAAATATGCGTGATATGATTCATTTAAGCTTACCATCTCATTAAGCCCTGTTACCAGGGTCAGAATTGTGCTTCTTTAAAAATATGTGTAGGCAGCAGATATACATGTCATGTTGGGTGTCCTCTGTGCTGTATGCTATCGTAAGATCACACAACAAAATCTTAGTTTTATTAATGGATACATTTAAGATTTGCTTTTGTCATTCTTGACCTTTTGTGATGTTGAGAGAGGTGCAAAAAAAACATACAAGTACAACAATATCTAGGCAAACAATTTATTGTTATCATTTATCATGTCATATAGTCTTTTTACAATCCAGAAAAAAATCTATTGAGGTGCATAGTCATGATCAGGGAGTATGACAGACATTGGTTACAGAGAAAGAGAAACAGTACAGCAGTAGTCCCACATTCACTTTAAAGTTTAAAGTCAGAAGAAAGCGTAGTGTTCGGTCAGAGGATTTGACCCAAGCAGAGTGAAGGCAGCTGAGATTGCAACATATCCCACCATGCATCTTGCCCACACCTCAATACCTCTGCTTTGGCCCTGATGCTAAAATCTTTCAGGGGGAGGGTGTGTGGCTGCATGTTGTGAATTTTACACAGGCAAAGACAAGACAATGTTGATACATCTTCATGTGTAAGAGTCCACCTTGCCATTTTAGGTGGGAATCTGAAGATTTTCTAATTTTGAAGATGGACTGAAATCAAAACCTATATTGTCAATATTGTATTATTATTATTATTATTATTATTATATGCATTTATTTTTATTGTTCTAAAGTAACTAATTATTGCTTATTTATTATGTCTACACAGTATTGTTACAGTAATTATATTTACTAATTATCTTATTATGTTTACTATAAATTTGTACTGTTTTACTATGATATGAGTGATTTGCAGATTCTGATGAATATTTGGTTCAACATGTAGGCTAATATAGTTCCAATTAAACTGCTAATTCTGAGCATTTAACATTTAGGTTGAATAATTTTTTAGCAATTTCAAAGACTAATGGTAATGACTCCTAATCTTACTATGCAAACCGTTAATATTAGCATTGCACCTATTCTCCCTGCCTTTGATTGGTTGTATGCAAGTACGGCTAATTATACCACCAAAACTAGAAAAGGGTGTCTCATAAAAACGTATGACAATAACACTTTAAAAATAGATTGTAAATGTATAAGGATTTGTACATATAATAGTCTAACCAAATTGTCTAATGTAATCATTTTGACTTCAGAGCAACTTTAAAAAGTTCACAGCTGATTCGTGTCTCTGGTAGGTGGTGGTACCTGGGGGGGAGGGCTTTAAACATCAGATTCTGTAGAGACTCTGTAGAGTTACCGCGTGAACTGCATAAATGACGGCGTTAAAATGGCGCTTGTGCCAGTACAAAGTGGAACAAGCACACCTTGCTTGCCGGAATGTGAAGAGCAGAGAGCCGACTGCACTGACTCTTGGCTTGGCAGTGTGAGTAGGAGCCGCTCGGGCAGTGAAGGGTCACTACCAAATCTTATTTTTGTACTTGTAATCTAGTCTGAGAAAAATGGCAGTAAAACATGTCACTTTAGATTGGAGAAAATGGCTCTTTTGCTCTTTCTGCTCCAATGGCTCTTTTGTTTTCGATTGCAACATATTAAAATTGACTAATTTTCTGCACTGCAGTGGTAAAAACAAAAACATAAAACACAGGCCAATTGCATTTTGCAGATATTATATTCAGTTAAGCTTAATTTAAATATGTGAATTTTCTTGCCAAAGCCATTCTGCTTTGCTATTGATTAGTCAGCTGTAAGTTTGTGGCGTCTGTTGCGTGACCTTGTCCAGTGTGTGTGGCTGGCTTGGATATGTAAATGCGCAGCGCCTCTGAGATCCCTGGGCATTAACTGCTTCAGACAGTGCAATGGAGCTGCAAAGTGCAGGGGAGGAGAGAGGGTGAGAAAGTGAAAGAAAGAAAGAGAGAGAGAGAGAGAGAGGGGAAATACCGAAAGGAAAGAGAGATGCAGCTAAGACTGCACTGCTGCAGCCCGGCAGGGCTGGGCCGCCTCTGGCGCAGTGCTCAGCTGGGCACGCTCAGAAAATGCTCCCGTCAGCACAGACCCAACCAGCCGAGCTCAGAATCTATCAACCCTCAGCAGATGGCGATGCACTGGAACAGACAGCAGGTGTCTAAGGCAAGCTACAGCAATGGCTGCTGCATGGAGCATGTGAGGGAGAGACCAAGAGAGAGACATCGTAAGCTTGACATTTAAAATGACTTCACCGGCAGCGTGTCGCCAGGAGTTACTCACACGCTCCAACGCTGCTGGATGTGTTCGATGAATTTTACATACAGGACCCAAGGACAATATAATCATTCAAATTCTCTCAGCCACAAAGTCCACAAGAACCCCTTTCCTGTCCAAAGGTGGCATGAATAAATACATTCCACTAAATAGTATTGCTTATTTTTTCATAGCCCGGACCTACAAAGCTTTCAGAACATCTTCCTCTTGACAAGTCTACGCGAAATGCTCATAAAGCCTCACATGCATTAGAAGCGGATATTTAAGACTTTTAAACTAAATATCGCCATGCAACGGTCTATAATTATTATCTAAGTACCTCTGTGGGCAGACTCCTACGTGAAAAGAGAGGGTCAGGAGGTGCATCGGGAAGACCAAATACAATTCACGTGAACTTGATTACGCGACACAATGATTACGCATAGTTTTTATGGACGTACGCGTGTTAAGATGCGATGAGATTTTTTCCCCTATATTTGACAGAGATATGCTCATAAACAATGACAAACATAAATTATAATTACATCAGTGCAATATACAGGCAGAGCAGTGCCAAAACCAAAGTCAAACCACCAATGGAGCTATGGGCAAGTGTGTATTGCATTGTCCACTATTAAGAAGCACTGAAGGCTACATTTTGTTATTGCTGCAGGTCATTTCAGGATGAAGATGGGATTTCATACCCGATTCTCTTTGGGGTATACGTTCTTGCAACGAACACCAACAACAAGCATCACAAACGTCAAAGAAGTCACCGTTTCCCCGAAAATCAATTCAAGTCGCGGCAAATACCTGGGATTGCCACTGCTCTGTCAGAAAGCAATTCAAGCATGGGATTGCCAGAGGCCCTGATTCTTCAAGAAAATCAAGTGTTAAGGAAGACTATTTTAAATGTGCTCTCTAGCATGCAGTCATGCTTCCAGCCCTGAAGGGGTGTGGCCCTCCAGTTCATTAGCAGCCACATCCAGAATAACTCCCGTCCTGCGTTATAGCACCCCTGATCTCGCCCCTTTATGTCACATGACATATCACACTTAGTATGATTAAAGTGCCCATAACGACCTCTGCCAAGGTCATTTTGCATTTTTCATGTTCATCTGAATTCACCACAGCGAAGCAACATTTACTGAACTGTTATAACCTGTAACACACAACAGAAATGGACAGAGGTATTTTGTCATTTCAGGTGATTGCAGAATCACATAATTGACATTTGACATATTTGGCACTAAAAAGCTGAAAAAGGTAAAGACATTAACACAAATATCTCTACATGTCTATAACTACTTTATATCTTTGCACTCAGATCAATAAGTGCATTCTAATTATGTGCATGACCTGTAGTGATGGTAGCACAAGCTTGCGTTATTGTGTTTAAACCATCAGTAGACCAGGCTGCATAACCTGTCCCCATGAATGGACAGAGCAACATGCCCCGGCTATTTTATTAGTTTAATTTAACATCTAATGAGTGCTTACATTCACTTATGGGCTGAAATGGAAGCCAGTGGCAGAGTGGCACATTGTATGGCATAATGACACCGAGCTACCCCTGCCTCGAAAAACTGATCAGCTTTACACAGTTACAGAAACTGATGACGGAATTAAAAATGTTCCTAAGGTGACTGTGGGATAGTATGTGTGTGTGTGTTTATAACCACACACACACAAACACACACACAGACACAGACATATATATATATATATATATATATTTCTCTACATGCTAAAAAATGCATTGGTAATTTGAGAAGCAGCATTGTCATAAAA
Organism: Denticeps clupeoides; assembly: GCF_900700375.1. Lineage (NCBI taxonomy): Eukaryota > Metazoa > Chordata > Actinopteri > Clupeiformes > Denticipitidae > Denticeps > Denticeps clupeoides. Next base: position 5,299,346 of record NC_041725.1, on the reverse strand, counting down.
GCTCATTGAGGGGAGATAGTTTTCCATCAGATTGTCTTTTAGATTTTTTTTCATGACAATTTCCCCTACATTTCAATGTTTTTTTTTAGCAGTTTCATTGCTCCGTAAAAGCATAAGAAGCTAAAAGCGTTTACAGGCACCAGTGTTGCATCTAAAGCGTAAAAATAACAATTGTTATTAAAATAATAAAAAATTAAAGTGAAAACTTGTGTAGGTCTGGATCCTTAAACAAACCCATGACTCACTCTTGGATTTGACGATGTCTTGATCTAAACACTAGAAGCATGTAGAACCTTAACATGGCTCACGTTTTCATCGCATGAACTGCTACCTCAGCATGATTTTTAGTTCTATTTTGGAATACTTTCAGGCCTTCAGGCTTTCAGGAGTTCGCACAAAGTGCTTAGTCTCTGCAGTACTCAACGTATGCGTCTTGAGACCTTTAAAATTGGGAAGTGACGTTATTGTGCTGTTGTTCAGTGATCTGTACAGTACATTGTCTGGCAGACCATGGCAGAGCATGAGAGCTATTAAAAAAATAACTACCGAAAATTATTACCACAGATCTTGACAAATACCAAATTTTGGGGTATTTTCAAAACAGGACTCGTAACCTCCCACTCCCACTGTCCCACATGTGTATGTCCCAGTCTCAAGCATGTAATTTCACAAATATATTACATTGTTTTCACATATTTATGTCAACTTCCCTTGAGAGTAAAGAATGTCCATTATTTTAAATTCTATACACAACACACAGTTATGTATATGTATATATATTTGCATGTATTCATATATACATGCAGCCATATATACATAAACACACACTTTCATGCCTTTGGTGTTGCTTTGTTGTCCGTTTTGGAGCCTGAGAGGCCATTTTCTGTGTTGTCGTTCCCTGAAGAGCTCACAAGGCACTCTTTACTGAAAGAAAGAGAGAGACATATGACATATTCATCTGTAAAAAGACATTTTGGTTTTAATCTAAATACACTGCTCAAAAAATAAAAGGAACATTTAAACAACACAACTTAGGAAGCAACACTGATAGACAACAGGTGGAAATTATGCAGGTGGTGACCACAGACCACTTCTAGGTTTCTATGCTTTCTGGTTGATGTTCTGGTCACTTTTGAATGCTGGAGGTGCTTTCACTCTAGTGGTAGCATGAGACGGAGTCTACAACCCACACAAGTGGCTCAGGTAGTGCAGCTCATCCAGGATGGCACATCAATGTGAGCTGTGGCAAGAAGGTTTGCTGTGTCTGTCAGCGCAGTGTCCAGGCGACTACATTAGGAGATGTGGAGGAGGCCGCAGGAGGGCAACAACCCAGCAGCAGGACTACAACCTCTGATTTTGTGCAAGGAGGAACAGGAGGATCACTGCCAGACCCCTGAAAATGACATCCAGCAGGTCACAAATGTGCATGTGTCTGCTCAAACGGTCAGAAACAGACTCCATGAGGGTGGTATAAGGGCCCGACATCCACAGGTGGGAGTTGTGTTTTGGGTGGCCGCACAGCCATCTATCTGCCCGAAAGAGGTAGGATTGTGTCCAATTGAGCACATCTGCGACATGTCTCGCTCTATTGACCAATGCCAAGTTGCACCACAGATGGTACAGAAGTTGGCAGATTCTTTAGTCCAGGTCTGGGAGGAGATCCCTCAGGAGACGACCTCATCAGCAGCATCAGGAGCTCCTTGGATCTCAGCAGGGTGGTGTCAGCTGTGTCCAAATCTGGTCGGGTCATTTTGTCACGGCCGTTTGGCATGGTGAGGCAGATGATCTGGAACGATGACTGGACATGACGAGGAAGACGAACGCATTCACGAAACCGGGGTGATGAACAGGACAGGGGAGACATCCAATAACAATGAACAAGTAACATTTAACAATGACGGTGAACAGACACAAACAGGGCAGCTTTATACAATCAGAGGCAGGTGAACACGATCATGAAACTCCGGTCCAGATCCTGGACCTGGAGTAACCCCTTCTGGACCGGATCATGACATATCCTGCCTTCCTGTCTCTGGTTTTGTTTGTTAGCATCCGTGGGTGTTAGTGGGTAAACGGTGGAGACACAACTGCTTATTTTGAACCGCCCTGCAATTGGGTTTTCCCATCTTCAGCATTCTGTCTTCTCTCCACTGCATGATAGTCGAGGCCTCACACACTACTGAGCCTCTGTTTGACTTGTTTTAAGGACATTACATCAAAGTTGGATCGGCCTGTTGTGTTTTTTCAGTTGTCAGTACATTCAACTATGTAAAGTATTTAATATGAATATTTAATTCATTCTGATCTAGGATATCTTTTGTGTTCCCTTTATTTGAGCAGTGTATAAATATAATATTTAGGCACTAATGACCCTTTACATACAACAAAAAACTGCAATATATAAAGAATTGGTCTATACATGGTAGTTAAATAAAGTAATGCAAACATGAATCATACAGAATCGTAACGACAATTAGTTACACTGTAGAATAAATATAAAATTAATGTTTCCCTTTTTGTGTACACATTTGCATTACGCTGGCAGTCATGCACAAACATATGCTGAGACCTGATCGGTCAGTAAACCTGGTAATTCTTTACACGAATCTGCATTAATTTATTTGATGAAGTGTTTGAATGACGTTAAACCCAAAAGCACACTTACTTTTTCTCTGGGCCTCTTCTGAGGAGGAACAGGATTAATGATTTCAGAATCATGATTAATATAATCAGGCCAACTACCCCGCCAATCACTGACATGATGATGACTGTGAGAGTATCGTCCACTTCCTTCACTGTATTAGAGAGAAATACAGAGAATGTTTTTAGAGGAATATTTCAATTTGCCATGATAATTGAAAACACATTTTCTAATAACGCATGTCATAAAATAATGACCATACACTTTAGTACCACTGACATAGGTAAAGAATGCTATGACATCAATCACTTTTACTCAAAATCAAGATCTAACCAGGATTAAAGTTAACTTAACTTACAGTAAATTATTTAAATATAAGTGGTAATGAACAAAGGAAACTATTTGCCACAATTCACTAAATGTTCTCTATTAATGTGGAGGTGAAGCACAAACTGAAGAGTGAAAATGGATGACCACTGTATGTCTGATGGCTTACATTCCTCCACCACAAACAGAGTGAAAATGGCGCTGTGGTTGCGGTTCTTCTCTTTTGGGTTTCTGGCAAAGCAGATGTACTGTCCTTCGTCCTCAAAGGTGATGTTCTTCAGCAGAATGGAGATGTTGCTTCTCTTGCTGGAGCCCACAAACTCCACCCGGTCATGCAGGATCAACACGTTGGGCTCAATTCCTTCTGCAGGGATCACTGCCTCACAAAGCTGAGGGCAAGACATCGATAATTGTTGAAGAAGGACACAGATTTAACACCAAGGTCTCCAAGGTATTTGAGTGTTGGGAAAGATTAACATGTGTTATACATACAACAAAAAATCTGCAATATATAAAGAATTGGTCTATACATGGTAGTTAAATAAAGCAATGCAAAAATTAATCATACAGTGTATCAAAATATGCGGTATACCATTTTACCTGTGAGAAAAAAAGCATAGCATAGACTATACTAGAAGTGGTGAGAAAAGAAAGTTAGAACATATTTTTGGAAGATATTATTCCAGTCAGGGACAAAGAAAAATGTTGAAGCAGAAGAAATGACTCTAGCAATTCTATTTTTTTCCTAGTATGTGTCACTATACTTTTTATGCTTCTAACTCCTGTGCTTCTCTCCATCCTATGGGAACTGCGATTATACGTTGAAGAAACCCAGTTTTATAAGGCTCTGCTGTGCTATTGACGCTATCTAGCTGTGGTGCTGGACACACTGCCGTACCAGGACCACCGTTTGCCGCAGTGCTGTTGAGGAGTCTGAATTATATTTGGGTTTTATGATCAGCAGAAGAGTCCGTGGGATTCTAAGCGCTACTTGAGGACATCAGAAGTCACTAAAGTCACTTTGTTTGATAGCAGTTTGACAATGGTTGACAGTCAATGCTAAATGAATTTCATATCAGGAATAAAAATGCTTCCTGTGTAAACTATGCCAACCATAGTGGCAGATTTTCTACATTCTGCATAAAGGTCTGAAATCATGTTTTGCTTATTTCTTCTGTCTTTTCATACATTACTGGTTGTCCGAGAGCCTGGTGGACTAAGTCATGTAACGTGGACATGTCATGGGCAGACTGGAGACTTTACGTGCCTTCTGCATAGTGCCGTTGTCGTTGTACTGCCAATTGAAGTAGAGGTTCTTGATGCCGATACAGCTGGAGTAGGTACATGGCAGGAGAACAGTACTGCCGTTCATCGCTTCGACAAATGGAACTTTCCCCACTGACACTTCCAAAGCCTGGGCACTCCAAACCCCTAGGAATGAAATAAAATAAAGAAAGTCAGGTTAAAGTGCACAAGCATAGGCTACTGTGCTTTCATGTATGTTGTTCCTCCACCAGGAAGGATGGTAAAGAGATGCTTAAAGACCTGCTGGATGCATAGGAAAGGTAAATGAGAGCAAGAAATAATAGTGGGAGAAGATATAGGGAGATAAAGTGGTATGGACAGTAACATTCGATCTACCAGTATTTTATTATCCAAAAAAAAAAAAAATAAATTCCAAATTCCAAAGAGATCATGTCTGGGAGAAAAAGGACGCCTGAAATGGCTGAAGAAACGTCAATGAAATCCTTGCTCTTGGTTAAAAGCAGTGCTGATTGTTTAAGGAAGTGATGATGGTGCTCTCTTAGCACCAATAAAGTCAGAGAGTCGGGGGAGGGGAGCACTTTCAGTCTAGTCTGAAGCACTCAGGCATCTCCGGCATGTATTTTGGCTTCGGCGGTGAGAGGAGTGCACATGACTATTTTTATACCCCAACTTAACTTTTCGTTCCAGAGAGGGCCTGTGTGTGTGTGTGTCTGTGGAGCTGTGTACACTACCACTCAAAAGCCTAGAGACATTTAGAGATGTCCTTCATGATGTACCAGATAATTGCCAGACTGCCATTAGTGAAGACAGGATTCCACTGGAACTCAAGACTAATTATTGCTGATAACGGATTTATATCCAGATATTCCATGTCCAGCGCCCATAGGCATTTACGGCATTAATAATATCTGCACAGTTTTTGTCACGAATTGTTACTTTGGGTAAAAACAATTGTAAATGACCCTAAATTGAACAATTTTGCAAGCCCAGACCCAACTTTGATATATCAATTATTCTATATGAAAATGTAAAACAAATCACTTTTACTGCACATCAGCACAAAGAAGACAGCAAATTTTAAACCAGGTTTCTGTATTAGACTAGAGCATATATAGACATCATCGAGGAGATGGTTTCTGTTCTATCTGCCTTTCGTGTTTGCCGCACCCTAAATATGACATCCTCACGACTGAAGGTTGAATGGGGACGTGCAGGAGTAGGTTGTGTCAAAACAAGGATTTTTAATAAAAGGAAACATAAAAAGGTTTGTGGGCCAGAACAAAAGATAACAATACAGGAGCTGCAAGCAACATTAAGATGTGCAACCAGTTTGTCAGTAGAACACAACACCTAGCAGAAGGTAAGGACAGTCTCTCCACATTAATGCAGCCGCCATGACTGACGGCAGCCTACTGCTTTTAACAGGTCCTGATGGCTCCTGCGCCATAGTAATCATCCGAGAGCCATCATGACCTGCTATTAAGGCACATCATAGACCTCTGGGAATCACGCATAAAAATAGATTTTAGAAAATGAAAAATAAAACTACATTCAGCCTAAAAGTTTTGATCTGGGGATTCCTTATAGGAATGTAAGGAAACAAATACCCGCTGACAAAAATGAAAATGACCCAATGTGCTAGAGATATGGAGCATACTTTTTGGCACAATTTTCTTTTTTTACGTAAGATACAAAAGGCTTATTAGGGCTTTATGTAAAATAATATGATTTCAGACAGGATAACACCTAAACCAAGACTCCAAAATACATAAGTGAGAATGCTTATAATGAATATACAGGGTGGGCCATTTATAATAAAATGGGAATGGTTGGTGACATTGAACACATTTTATACGTTTTCAGAAACTTGTAAATAACTCATGAAAGAATAAAGTTACGTTAAAACCAAGCACACCATTGTTTATCTTGTGAAATTACCAACAAATGTGATGTGTCACATGACCCTCTTCCTATTGAAAAAACAAAAGTTGGATCCAAGATGGCCGACTTCAAAATGGCCACTATGGTAACCACCCATCTTGAAAAGTTTTTCCCCTCATATATACTAATGTGCCACAAACAGGACGTTAATATCACCAACCATTCCCATTTTATTAAGGTGTATCCATATAAATGGCTCACCCTGTATATTAAAATATAAATAAATATGAATCATTTATAATCAGTTATCTCTTTCATTCCTTTTGATTCTAATTTTGTAATTGTCATTTATCATGCTCATAGTCTCATTGTCTGTTTTTTTTTTTTTTTGTATTTTATTGGATAGTATTGTCCTTGCATTAAAAACTTTCTATTAAGTTCTTTCCAATATCAGTTTGATATCAATTGACACAACCATCTGATTTCTTGAAAAATGACAAATTGGGCTGAATCGTTAATCATAAACTTCAGCAAATAATACCTACAACTTGTGATACCTAATTTTAAACTCTCCTATATCCAATTTATTCAGTCATGCAACAAATCCCTCAGAATTTGAAGTTCAGACTAAATCCCTGAACTCTGCTTCAGTGCTGAGCCCATATGGCTTCTCTGCAGATATTGATTTCTACTGACTTACTGCTTAAGATGGATGAGATGTCATTATAAAGGACATGCTCCTAACATGCATGCCTGTTTTGGGAGGGGTCACTATCACCATGTAGAGAGAAGGGACAGATTTAGTAGCAACACACTTCACCTTATTTTTTGTCTCACCCTCATCAGTTTGTGCCTGTTTTGCATCTCTGGAGAAATGGAGGAGGAAGGATGTGTGACGTGTTGGTGGTAGTGCATTTATATCGGCCAGAATAGAGAAATTGAGCTGTAATTCATTGCTATTTATAATTTGGTTTCTAAATTCATCTGCAGGGTGGGGGTGTCAGGAATGCAACTGTATGTGGTAACCTTTCTGGTAATTTTAAGAAATCAAAACATTGTACATATTGCTACAGGACCCACCCACTGGTGCAAAAGTGTATATATGTGGATTATTTTTATTTCATACAATGCAGGATGTGCCATAAGTATTTATATTATCCATAAACCATAATATGCAGCTAGGCTAATATTATTTTGCCAAGCACTCAGTCTCTAAGGTTCTAGATACATGATGTATGTAAATTATTCAGAGCCACTTGTTATTTTGGTTTCTTTATCTGACATGGACATTAATGCTAAGTGCCTCATTATTTCTTCTATCAATCAGCATCCAACCCTTTTTTGTTCATGCATGGTAAAGCTAAAAGCAGAAACAGTAAAATAAATAAAACTATAAAATAAGACTTTTAAAGATATTAAATTATTTATGCTTTGTTTTTACAAATCAGAAAGTGTTACAAAAAAGCAAACTTCCCAGAACAGGTCAGACATCTTCGTACAGAAATAACACTGACCTTCATCAGAGAATCAATCATCATGAATAATACATTTCTACTTACTATTTACTATTCAACTTTACCAGAATGTCAGCATGCTGTGACTTACTCTTAACTTCGTCTCAAACATATGTACTCTTATGTCATGCACTGGTGCCATTTGCTAAAATTATTTAAGTAATTTTTTTGCTCAATAATGTATACACAACACCCCGTATTGACAAGAAAACAAAAAAATGTTGTCATTTTTGCACATTTATTGAAATATCACATGGTCCTAAGTATTCAGAGCCTTTGCTCAGTATTTAGTAGAAGCAGCCTTTTGATCTAATACAGCCATGAGTTTTTCACACATAGATTTGGAGATCCTCTGACATTCCTCATTGCAGATATTCTCCATTTCTGGCAGGTTGGATGGTTCACATTGGTGTATTGCCATTTTTAGGTCTCTCCAGAGAGTTAGGGCTTTGGCTGGGCCATTAAATTTTTTGTAAGGTCATTTCTTCGTTATTTTAGCTGTGTGCTTAGAGTCATTGTCTTGTTGGAGGGTAAACCTTGGGCCCAGTCTGAGGTCCTGAGCACTCTGAAGAAGGCTTTCATCCAGGATATCCCTGTACTTGGTTGCATTCATCTTTCCCTTCACTGCAACAAGTTGTCCTGTCCCTGCAGCTGCAAAACACCCCCACAGCATGATGCTGTCACCACCATGCTTCACTGTTGGGACTGTATTGGACAGGTGATGAGCAGTGCCTGTTTTTCTCCACACATACTGCATAAAATTAAGGCCAAAAAGTTTTATCTTGGTCTCATCAGCCCATAGAATCTTATTTCTCACCGGCTTTGAGTCCTTCAGGTGTTTTTTTTTTAGCAAACTCCATGCAGGCTTTTATATGTCTTCTACTGAGGAGAGGCTTCCTGCGGGCCACAGTGACGGCTGACTTTCTACAGCTTTCTCCCGTCTCCTGACAGCATCTATGGAGCTCAGCCACAGTGATCTTTGGATTCTCCTCTCTAACCAAGGCTCTTCTCCCCAGAAGTTTGGACGAATGGCCAGCATTAGGAAGGGTTCTGGTCATCCCAAACGTCTTCCATTTAAGGATTATGGGTGCCACTGTGTTCTTAGGAACAGCAATATTTTTGTAACCATGACCATTCCTTAATGTATAGAGTCTGTGTGACAGCAAATATCTCTTCCAGAACCCTATCCCTCAGTATTGTCCACTGCAACACTTTACTCTTAGTTCCTTACACTGTGACCAGTGGCGTGGATGTGAAATTGACTAAGTTAAGGATAATTAGTGTACACAGGTATAGGGTAAACCTTGTTGTGACTTCAGATTCACCCTCACTGCCAGCACAGGTGGCATGTGACCCGACTACCAATGCTGATATGCTTCAGCAAATGATTGAAAGGTTGGCACACATACTTACGATGGGTCACATTCACGTAACCAAAAATATGAGTAGTGATCTAGGATTGGCCTTTCCCTATTCATATCATGGCCTTATATATATAAAAAAAAGAAATAAAGTGCATTGCGCCATTCTCAGAATAACCTGTAATATATAATTCCCATAATCCCTTCAAATAATCTGAGATTAAAAAACAACAACAAAACAAGCAACAGCCTCAGTGCTGGCCAGATGTTGGCCCCATGCAAGTCCAGGTCAACACCTGGATCCAAACATGGTCATAATTCATCCAGACGTAGAGAACAGGCAGGGGTGAGATTAGCCCATATTCACATAATCCTATATCGTCCTGACAGCGTCTGTGTGGCTTCAGACGTGTCAGTGATAAAACTGGGACAGGAGAAAAAGGCTCTGCTGTGTGAAAATGGACAGGTCTATGCTGAAGTAATGCAGAAGAGAAGCCCTTAAACATTATTCTCTTCCTCCATCTTCTCTTTGCAAAAGCTCCTCCCTCAGGATGTAGCAACCATCCATCCAGCCGTCCAAGCAGCTATTAAATCTGATTGAATCTTATGTCAAGGCTGGAGTCTTTCCAGCGAATTGCAGAATTTACAGCAGAATGGCATCTGGCTGAACAAACAGTCACCTACACACTCATGCAACATACAGAATCTGCTTGCATGATTTAATATGCTTTATTATCCGCATTTATTTTTTCAATCTCAGCAGGATGTTACTCATTCTGCCTGCTTTAGGCTCTTTGGCTCCACTCACCTCCTCTCTTTCCCACTACGTCCAGCTCCGCCCTCTGCTAAAAAGGATGTTAATTATTCAGAATCCTGCTTCCCGCCTTCTTCGTAACAGAGGTGCTGAGTCAGCCTTTCCCAGTGGATTTCACCATCTCCACACTGTTTCGAGCTACAAGAACACTGCCAAATACGTCATATGTCATATGCAAAATTTTCTGTCCTCAATAATGATTGTCATTCTGCAGAATATATTGACCTCCGTGCAGAAAGTAAAATTGTTGGTACATTTACTTTTCATCCTAAAAGGTTTCTTTCACTTAAATTGTATTTGTTGTATGGCCATGTTTTATGGTTAATTTTTCTTGAAGACTTATAGAAGAGCAGTGCAATAATGCCAACAAGCTCCACACTCTGCCAGCCTGGAATCAGGCCAGTTCTCTCACAGCTTCCCAGTCTGAGCCTGTCTGCTCCGAAACCTGTCCCTCGTTGGATGCTATCATTTGACAAGCATCTACTCGCTTGCTCTGTGTGACCTTTGACCCGGTGCCATCTAAGGGCACTCCTGCCAATCCAAAGAATGTGATACAGAGAGGGTGTCAGGGTTGGTGATGAATTCCAAAGAAGGGGAATTCCTCACATTATCACTTTAATTTCCACCCAGTTACATTCACACCTTAATGAAGTATTGGAAAGATTACTTCCTAAAATGACCAAATCACTCACCATTAGCAGGTCTTGAGTGCCGTAACCCAGGTTAGGACTTTGGGCACAGGGCACCTCAGTTAATTTATTTAATAAAAACGAAACCTCATCAACAGACTCACACTCTTGCCCACACGCAAGAAAACAATAACCCCTGCGCTAATTGTCATTCCTGACCCAGTGATCCACGCTCCCTGATATTCAGTAGCCTGATTTCCATAATTAATAAACTTGCCAGTCCCTTACCATTAGCAATCAAAATAGAATTGCCATAACATAAAATGTTTTAGTAAAACCAAAGCATCTCATGATCACTATGCACTATGCACATGATCATGAGCACTATGATCTTTGTATGAGGAAAGATTGGCATATGTGTTAAATTATGGTGGATTTTAGCATCACTAACTACAGAGACTCAGTGTTAATAGGTGAAAGTGAAAGTGACATATAGCAACATGGTGCACACACCAAAATGTGTCTTCTGCATTTAACCCATCGCACTTGAGCAGTGGGCAGCCATGAGTAGGGACAGTACTTTGCTCAAGAGGACCTCAGTGACACCTTGACAGTTTGGGATTTGAACCCGCAACCTTTCAGATACAAATCTGCTTCCTTACCCACTAGGCCACCACTGGCCCTGATGATCTACTTGGGGACACAATGGGGCTAAGTGGGGTTCAAACCCCTAACCACGGTTCACTAGGCTATCGCCAGACATATATTTTCAAGATACATTTCTAAATTCAGCATTGTCTCTGCGATCCCTATTCTCCCCAACTTCCATCATAATTGATAAAGGCTGTGCAGAAGTTGCTGTGCATGAGTGCACTGTGAGTACTGCGCACAAAGTGTTTTATTACAGTGAGAATAGAACTTAATGCTGGCTTCAACGACAGAATCAATAGTCATGAATAACACATTTGAGCAAGTGCAAGGGTGCAAGGTTACAACACACACAGACACAGCAACACAGTCACCAATGGGGTTTCAGGTGTCAGTGCGTGTCAGGGCTACAAGCAGAGGGTGGAGGTGTTGGCAGGATAAGACTCCGGTTGGTGATCTTGCTGGAGAGTGGGTGAGGGGGGTTAGAAAGACGAGGAGACGGACTGTTAAAGAGTGCTCCACAAGTTAAATAAAGGAATACATAAAATAATGAATTAATATAAAAACAGAAGATGGCACGCAACAAGCATGCAGGTGGATTGGCTTGGCACACGTTCGGCCCTCTTCGCGCCCCCCTTGTGGACGCGTACAAGTGTTGGCACCGGAAGAGCCGTTAACTTCTGTCCTTCACCCACATCTACATGGGCGCGGTATTTATAGCATCGCCACACCTGACACAGATCAGAACGCAGCCTGTTGCCCTTATGAATGCACTTTCCTTATCTCACAAAGGCCTTCCCTGGATTCCTTAACAGACATATTTTGTGTCACAAATGACATTTATAAGTCATTAAAAATATCGGACGAAGGCGGGTATTCTAATATCTTATTACACAGGAGCTTTATGTGGATGCTAACTTTAGGCCTGCAGACCTTTAAAAATAACACTGGACACCGATGAAAAATTCATTACGAACAACAAGCAAAGTTACTGGAGAGTAACGGCAAAACGTTGCTGTCAGCGTGTTTTTTTTTTTTTAGGAGCCGCCACCCCTGTGTGCATGCTTGCATTTGGGTGAAGAGGACTGCAACATGTAGAGAGCGCGGGGATGCCGTAAAGTCACGTTTGCATATTCCCACTTTTGTGCAGCGTGTCCCCTAATTGAAACCAAATGCAAATGTTAACCATTTTTCTTGTGCGCGTAGCCTACGTTCCGGGCACACGCGCAGGCAGCCTGGTGCTTGATAGATTGGGGTTCCATTTATTTTCATTGGTGTAAGATCAACCTGCGCTGACGTCCAGCCAATTCATTTGGCACTGCAGTGAACGCTGAAAGAAATAAATAAATGCATACATGCGTTAAAATAAAACCCGGCCCCCCCTTTACACGCCAGCCGCTCCTATATCATCCGATTACAGAGTCACTGCAATCATACAAAGTGCCTTTCTTCCTGCTGAATAAATTCCCCTTGAGTCCGTAATAACACACACACACCCACACACTCACAGACATTCTGGGGTTTTACATCAGGCCCCCCTCCTATCCACTGAGGTTTCTATGGGAACATTTACATTAGCCCTTTGGCTTGGATCCATTAAAAGAAAAACCGTCCCAGTTTTTCGGCCTTCACTTCACCTTGACAATCATACGGGAAAAGTCCCCTCGCCGCACCGAGCGTCGTGCCATCCCAGTACGCCCAGCGGGCGTTCATTTGTTATCTTAGCGTCTGTGACTCGATGGCCGGCATACCAGGCTGGGTGTCACGAGGCAGGGGACTTGCCACAGCAGCTTCTTCACCAGCACAAAGTTGGGAATGCGTACCGTGCGTTTCATGTTGCTATAGGACCTGCCGTTTACCCAGTAAAACGGTGCGCCGCGGTGCGAGACCTGCGAGAGGGACAGGGAAGGCTGTAAATGTTCAATAACCGGCAGGGGAGGGTGGCTGAGTCTTATACTCACCGCCCGACAACTTTTCCAATGACATTATTGATTTTTTTTTTTCTGTCTATGTCGCCGTGCCAGTAGTTCTTTAAGGGCAATAATCACGCTACGCTCTGTGGCACCTTATTCGCGTTCTCAAGTTTTTGCCGACTGCAGGACAACGTTGCCTATGGACGGTAATTACAGTTTTTTCTTTTTATTATTTTTATTTAAATAAGTGTTGTTGATACCCGACTGTAAAAAAAAAAAAAATAGTTTGTTATATGAATGGACACCGTGTTCAAACCACGGCCCTGAATTTCACACGCTGACCCCTAGTACTCTAAGAGGAGAGGGGACAACTGTGGTGAGACGTGATCCATGTAACCAAATCTGTTCCGCTACTTCAAAGCAACAAGTAAACAAGCATGCAGCCCTGACCGCCCGGGTCCTCACGCCGGTGCAAGCTGTGCAGAACGCTGCAGAAAGCTGGCTGCCACCCCGGCGCTGAGGGACGAGGAATGTCAACAGAAAGTCAGCTTTTCCGACTCACCGAGGAGAAGCGTGATGAGCAGGCTGGCGTGAAAGGCATCGCCTGAGCTGCGGAACCGGTGGAGAATCGACCCACTCCTTCCGCGGGTCTCCATGGCGGTCTGCTGGTGGGGCAGCCTGTTCATCTCCGTGTCTGCCTGTCTGTCTGTCTGTCTGTCTGCCACCACCTGGTTACCCCTGTGGGCGTCCTTCAGAGTTGGGGCAGGCTGGGCTTGGGCGGAGGGGAGGGGTGTAGATGAGACGGAAAAAAAAAAAAAAAGGCAGGGACTGCCTGTCCTCTTCTCTCCTCCTTTGCCGTGAGTCCCAGAGAGAAGGAGACTGAAGGAGAGAAGACACAGTAAAGAAAAGAAAAAAAGCATGAGAGGCAGGCACTGTGTTCATGGAGCGTCCGAGAGAGAGAAGGAGGGAGGGAGGGAGAAGACGTGAACGCACAGACAGGAAAAGAGGAGGCTGCACCTTATTGGGATCTTCTCTGCTTTAGTCACAGGCTGTCGCTGGAGGGACGGCGTGGACGGAGCGGCTGTGTGGTTGCTGTGCACTGCTCACGGTCGGGCAAGGGAGAGAGAGAGAGAGAGAGAGAGAGAGAGAGAGAGAGCATTGTCCCCATAGGCGGGTTGAAGTGGGGGAGTGGGGAGACGAATGGAGCTTACCGGCAGCCTCCTGGCTGGTGCAGGGACTGCGAACAGTAAAAGCCACTGCAGAGGTATGGAAGAGAGAGAGAGAGAGAGAGAGAGAGAGAGGAGTCGGGGGGACTTTAGCATGATTTGTATCGGGGGAGATTACGTCCACTCACAGCAATGCGCTGGGCACGCGTCTGCAGAAAATACCGAGGACATCAAGTCCCCTTCCCAGTTCATTGCTCGTCTTCTTTATGAATAGAGCCTTTTTGCACCATAACCCCCGTCTTTTCTCTCTCGCTCTTTTTCTTTCTCCCCCACCTCAATCCGCCTCTTCTGCCTCAAGGTGATTGCGAACAGAAGCCTTTCTGACCCTGAGCTCCGGATTAGTCTGTTTTCTGCATTGCAGACTGAAGACAGAACTGAAGCCCACAAGATTTATGACACTATATACGGTCCATGAGATCCATAAGATGCTGACACAGAGAAGGAAATTACATGCACAGCAAAATGAAAAGTTAATAACACATTTGTTTAGTTACAAGTGAATATTTTTATTTCAGCATTTCAGCACAGTAAAAACTATAACTTACATTATTCTTGCAAATCTCAAAAAGCAAGGCTGTGTATTAATGGAAACATTGTACTGATGTACAATTATTATCTTTTAAAATGCAATATAAATTCACACATTTTATTTTCACTGATTTCAACAGTTAATGTCCTTTTTTTTGCATTAGCCAATCATTATGCATATTCATACTGTTCAATACTGCATTATCAACAAGAAGACAATGTTGATAATAATGTCTAGCCTGAAGCATAAACCCATAACTGTGTTGTTATAGATACCTAAACATTTCAACACACAGAATGGCCATGGGCTCCTTCAGGTTACATTTTGTACTGTGGGAAGGTGCTCAAATGCCTCATCTGCTGCTAACGTCCTGGTGCCAGATGCCAGCAGACCCACACGAGATCTTTTGGAGTCTAAGGGCATATTAGTTTATTGCATAATGGTAGTTTTAGTTTTGTGGCTGGCTGGTGAGTATACAAATATAGCAGAAACAAGCTGTTCCTTCTCATTGCATCTTTCAACTTTTAAGTGGAGTGGAAATTGCTGTTTCGAATTAATCACAGAGTGAAAATACTAGGCGGGTTACGTACAACATCACTTATCACCTGGCCTTTTTCTTGGGATTAGAATGACTCCATTAGACACTGCTTTAGTTTCATATTTATTCTCACATAGTCAATGGAATCAGGCATTATTAGCATTGAGATGAAATGGCGTTTCCATAGAAGCACAGATCTGTACGTATATTACATTGACCTTTCTTTATTTTGTTGTCACTCTTATCCAGAGAGATTTGCATTCACTTATTGCAGGGACAGTGCTAGGGCAACTCGGGACTGCAGAGGTAGGAAGTTGAAAGTAAATGCATGGCATTGTGGCTCTCATTAAACATCCATGTGTATCAATCAATCGATCAATCAATCAATTAGTCAATCATGGTTCATTTATGTAGTACCTTTCATGTAAATATCAGTACAAGGTGTTTAACTAAGAAAAAATCTCTTCTAAAATCAGGAAATCATTTAATTAAATACGACAAAAAATTACTAAAGAAAATTCTAAAGGAATGACCTCATATTTCATTTAAAGGTGATTAAATCAACTGTAATCAGTTACATGCAGATTTAGGCATTTATCACCAAAACCAAAGAACTAAAGAAGAATCACCTCACTTTAACATGCTAACATCAAATCCTGAAAATAATATGGGGTGTAAAACTGGGCCAGACTGAAAATTAATCAATATGACCTTTATTGTCTTACGCAGGGCTGTAATTGTGTGTGAGGGAGTATCGTTTGAAGAGCAGCATCCTGTTTCCTCGGGTGACTATGGCAAACCTGCGAATATCCCTTTCAGATCACATCATCACTCGTCTTATTTTATTAGTCATATTGTCCTCCGGCTTTTTTTCCCCCCATTTACATTCATGTATCTGCTGTGCAAAAAAAAAAAAAACATTAGCTGCCCTACCTTTCCCATGATTAATAAATTAACAAATAAATGCTGGTAAAAAGTCAGTAAAACCCTTTTCATCGTTTGATCTGTACATTTTTGCTTGTGGTCCTGCTTGCAGTGGTCTTGTGTACTTTCTACCTCAAACAGATTTAGCTCGGCCACCTTGACTTGCTGCCGTTTTCGGAGGGGTGGGATATTTAGAACTGTGGGTGGGGCCAACACTAGCAGGTGATGTATGAGTGACCTGGAAATGTCACAATGCACATAAAAAAAGCACAGAACAAGCGGTTTGTATAGAACTTCTTTGCTCCAAGACTCATTTGCTCATGTAGAGTAAAGGCTTCTGCAAGGGGTTGGTTTTGTCCTTCCGCCACTATTTTGCCACAGTGCCTCGTCCTGCTTCGGCTGTTTCTCATCCTTACTGACGTCAGAAGACGCTTTGAAAGACGAGTCCTTCATTTTTTTACAGCTTGGCCTTCCACACATTTGGAACATGGATGATTAATAAGGATGAGATCAATGAAAGATGAGCTGTTTGGTCAACAGTGCAACGCAATGCAAGGTCAAACGATGTCCATGTTACTGAAAAAAAAAAAAAGAGTTCAGCGATCATTGATTACTGTTTCAGATCAAGATGAGGAGACATTTGCCGTCACAGAATCATCAACAGTATTTTCCCCATAATTTGTGTGCTCCTCCCTGAATTGATGAATGGGTGCGTCATCTGTCCAACCACCCTGTGCGGAGAACAGCTGTCTTTCTGGTTGAAGGTCATCTGATGCAGGGGGGATTACGTGACTTCACGACTGCAGCTGTGGCCCTGAAACACACCGTCTGCAGAACAGAGCGGCTCGACGCCGGTCCATTTTGTTCTAAAATCCCATACATTCTCCCTCAGAATATCACAGACTGGGGGGAATTTTTGAAAAAAGATGACCTTTTACCACTCTGTGATTGGTTATATACAGAAACCAATCACAATGCTCCCCCACGCACACTAGTGTAATATGACCTTGGAATCCATACTGCAGCATCCCGTATAGGTGTGCAGGGATGGGCATATTCACATAATGGACTCTTCAGTATGAAATGGAATGTCATAAAGGAGAACTGTGTGTGTGTGTGTGTGTGTGTGTGTGTGTTAGAGAGTGGGTGGGAGGGAACTAGATAAATTGGATAGGTGAGAAAAGAAGTGAGGAGGGATGGGAAGGATTTAAGGAGGTACGTCCTGACTGGAGCAAGAAGAGAGGAATGGAGACTCACCGAGAATCTTGAAAATGTTCTGGGAAAAGCCACATTCTCAACAAACGCGGAGTTTTGATGCCTTAGCAATGAGGACGTCTCATGTTTTTGCTGAGATGTGCTCTTGCTAAAAAATGTACGTTACAGATATTTGGATATTCACTTTCATCTGAAAGGACCAGGAAGGAAGACTTGGTTGGCAATTAGACGGTCAGGTTTTGCACCAGAAAGCGTGATGAAGCAAAACTCTTTGCCGGGATGGAGAAAAAAACGGAAACAGTGTAGGGAAAGGGTGAGCAGGAGAGGAGAGAAGAGACTGAAGGTTCTTTTTTTAAAAAATCTCTTCGCCCGCTGCTTTGTCCACAGCCACCAACGCAATGTGGTGCATCCTTTTAACCAGGCGCCTCATAGAATTACCAATACGACCTCAGAAAAGCCTGTCGAGGAGGGAGAAAGGGACGGGGCTGCTCTCTCCTTCTGTCCCCTGCTGCATCCCCACCCTCCCTTTCTGCTCACTCAGCCTCTCTCTCTCTCTCTCTCTCTCTCTCTCTATTTTTTCTTTTGGGCTACAGCGTGGACGAGCAGAGCGATCTGTGAGGCCTGAGAATCAAGGTGAGCACATTGGGAGGCGAGGCGGTCAGGGTGCTCTGCAGCAGGCAAAATTCTTTCATTTGGTTTGGCTCAAACTCACAGACCGTCTAACTGCCTTCAGCTCTTCACAGACAATGCAGGTGAGTTTGTCTAAAGTTTGTCTCTTGGCATGCAATGACTTCCATGTCGCATCAAGTAGCTGTGGAAAAAGGGTCACTTCTAGTGGAATTTGAATGTGCACTGCGATTGCATTTTCGCAGCACAGACTACAGTGTGTGCATATAAAAGTATGAATTGGATTTTCGTCTGGGGCTCTATGGTATATAGACACAGAGCGGCAGAATAGGATGTAGTTTACCTGTGTGTTCTCAGGGTATACGTGTGTGTGTGTGTGTGCTTTCCGTCCAGACCTTGTTCCTACATTGAGACGGATGCCGAGTTTAGCATCTGGCCCGCTCTGGCTGTAATGTTGAAAAATGAATGTATATACTCAATTTGAAAGGACAGTGAAAGGACCTTGCTCTGTGATCCATTAAGAAAATATATATATATTCCTAAAAATTATTTAAATTTTTACAAAGAACTGATGTACTCCTTTGTAATTTTTGTAGCTGTTTTTCCATTTCTAAACTTTTAAAAGCTTTGGTTACCAAATTTTTTTGGTTATTGAAATATATAAAATATTGAAGAGATTTTTACTGTGAAGCAATTTTTCTTTTAACCATCCATTTGGCCGACTCTATATAGAAATGTATTTTCTATTTAGAGCTGCAAAAGAGCTGTTTTTAATAAGTGAAAAAAATGATTGCTACCTTTATCTCATTTCACTGGTCCGAAAAACGTAAAAATAATCCATTGTAAGAAAGACAGATACTTTCTTAATTCTGTTTGAATAGATTTTAATATATTAACACAGTTTGTTGTACAGTCCAGCTGTTAAAATTTACGCATCCAGAAAAAATCTTTATGCACATGCTCGTCCAGACTGAAACAGCATTCCTGGGATGCTAGATGATGCCATGATACACCCATGATACACCAGTGCGGTGTAGCACCCCTAAAAAAGTGCAGGATGGGTTGCAGAGATGTTGTACTATCCTGAAGGTGCACATCCTGAAGATGACACAGGAGTTTTTGATGGAGCTCTGCAACAGTATGCAAATGGGATCTAATCCAGAGACCTGACTGAAATTTAAACTGATTTGGCACAGATTCTACAATGAGGCAACATGGAGTTTGGATTCATTAAAACTGTAGTTGCACACACACACACACACACACACACACACAAAAAATCTATAATAGGTCAATTTCATGGTCAATAGTTAATTCAATACTGGCAGAGAGGGAGACACTGGGTTTTAAATGCACATTTGAATGGAGGTTAAAGAAAATGCTGACTCTTCAATAACAAAGAGCAGTTCCATGTAGGGGAGGTTAATGAAGTGTTTCATTCCAGTTCTTCCAATTCAGAATATATTCGGCCAGACTAACCACTTAGTATAGCATTTTTAAGAGGATGAATGTGAAAGTCATTGTCATTGTGAAACACTGCAGCACAGCACATGGTGACACAAAGAAATGTGTCCTCTGTATTTAACCATCACTCTGAGTGAGCAGTGGGCAGCCATGACAGGTGCCCGGGGAGCAGTGTGTGGGGATGGTGCTTTGCTCAGCGGCACCTCAGAGTCACCTTGGATTCAACCTTCCGATGACGGGGCCCCATTACCCCTTAATATTACCAAAATGTTCTCATCGTGCAAATGCTCTAAAACAGTGCGGCGCGTCTTTGTAGAAATTAGCGATTTTGTCGATGTGTAACCGCACCTTCGACCTGTGCTCTTCATCCTTGCAAAGCTTGTAAAGAAGAATACATGAGTCAGCAGAAGGTTGCAGATCATTAGCACGCTGCAGCACCAATGGCAACGTGAGCAGAAATTTGCATTAATTTCTACTTGTCACTCGTCAGTCATGAAATGTTACATTTTACAAGGTAAGAATTGCCAATTCTGAAAATTGCAACAAACAGGCTGACAGTGGTGCTTGTGGGATCGAGAGAGAAACTGGAGCCGTGAGAAGCACAATGGACAAATAGAGATGTAGACACTAAGACATTGAACTTCGAAAAGTTTGATTTAAGGGAGCAAGACATTCGTTCAGGGGGGCATTTCCCCCCCTTGCCCCAGTGTGGCACAATTTTGAGTCAAAGTGCCAGGTGGCGTTCTGGGTGCAGCTCCTAGCTGTAGCCTGACAGTGATTGAAAGGGGGAATCTGTGCCTCCACACCGATGCACTGCTTCTCACTCCAGCTCGTCCTGACCTTGTGCCAGATGCTGCACTTTAAACATGCTGCATGTTGCATGCACTCATTTGCATGTTTCGTGTCACCTTTCTGCGCCGCCGAGCCACTCTGGAAGCCAATCACACGGCAGTCTGCTGTGGCCTTTTGGCCTGATCTGCCAGCTCTTCTCTGAATGCCCCATTTACGAGTCCCAGATACCTGTGGTCTACTTTAATAACAACAATCCCACAATGCCCTTCCCTCCTCGTCCCTAGCGAGCCCACAGCAGTCCTCCTCACAAACTACCAGCTCTTCAGGTTTTCTGGCTGTGCTGTGAGAAAAATTAATGTGATGAATGTTGGCTGAAACACACACACACACAAACAGACACACACACTCATATATAGTTATGCAAATTAAACAGCAGCACCAACACCTCTCACTGTTTGATGGTATAATCAGAAAGTAGAATTTATTGAGATGGATATTGAGAGTCAGTGGTGGCCAAGTGCTTAAGGAAGTGACCCCGTAATCAGGAGGTTCCAATCCCGATCCGCCAAGGTGCCATTGAGCAAAGCACCGTCCCCACACACTGCTTCCCGGGCGCCTGTCATGGCTGCCCACTGCTCACCAAGGGTGTTGGTTAAAAGCAGAGGACACATTTCGTTGTGTCACTGTGTGCCGTAGTGTTTCACAAGAACAGTGAAAAGCTGCTTCATGAGATGCTCACTTGAGTGAATGATAAGAAAGTTTTGCTCTATGTACGGCGTGTTTGTGGTTACTGGTCAGGTCGGAGGTTGGGCTAATAAGTCAGAGACGAACAGCGGATGCTGAATGTTCGGCCAGTGCTGGTTTTATGTTGTGGGATTTACCTGCTTCCACCTTCCTAGGTGGTTCCCCGATGAGTTATGTGACACATGAGAACATTTTTCTCAAAACCAATCAAATTTCTATCCAATCTGGCCTTGCATCCACACAGAGATGCCATTTCAGGGACCTCAGAGTGATCATTTTTTTAAACCAGTCCAGGGTGAAATTTTCTTTTTCACGTCTCCGTGTGAAGTGGATTTTTTGGAGAAAATGCTGACGTATTTGTGTCACATAACTCATCAGGGGACACACTGGGAGGAAGAAGGTGATTCCCAAAACATAAAACCAGCACAGACCAAAGATTCAACGTGTTCCGGCAGTTTAACTCATCACGGTAGAGAACTAGATGGCAAAAACGAGGAGAGCACTTGGAGGGGAGCCCTTACAGGTGTGGAGGGAAGTTAAAACAGCATTTTTGACGACAACATTTCAGATAAGCGCATTTTCGTGCGGACGGGGCCTTATAGAATAAATGTGGCACCTAGTCACATGAGTGCATGTGTCCTAATCACAGTGATGGGGGATTAGGAGAGACATTGTACAGTGTAGGCTTCTCGTGCATTGTGGATGTTTAAAGGTTGATCCCTTTATGCTGTATGACTTTTTTTGTTTTTCCGACCACCCTGCCAATGCCTTACCCGCATGGCATTTCCAAAATATGTGGTGATTAAAAAAAAAAAAAAATCTCTTTACATAAAATTGCTGGCAGTCAATAATAAATTACATACATACTGTTATTCTAGTATATATATTACATGCAATCTATGTACTGTAATAGAATACATCACATTTATGTCTGTATATTCAGTATCACAATGTGTTCAGACTATGTTGCTCCACTATTAAGAGTAGTTATTAATAGCTAATTCATAATTAACCCATTGCTGCTTTTATAATACAATTTAATACAATTGTTTTATTGTAGATCATCCTAATAAATTAAATTATGAATGTACATTGTCTAAAAATTAAACGAAAAAAATAACCTGATTATGTAGTGGAAGAACAAACACATCCAGAACAAAAGCACTTTATCATGTTGTACATTTTTATTTGAAAGCATGTAGGTGATTACAGATCATTTTAGGTGACAGAGCAGCTCAAGCATTTTTTTGGTGTTCAGTGTGAGTTGGCCAAGTGTGCGGCCCTCACCGAGACACAGTGCAGTTAAAACATGCATGACCACACACAGGCAACCAAGGGCTGAGGGTGAGGCCGGGCTCAGCGCCCCCTACCTCCAGAAATGAGGGCACAGGTGGCCTGAAACCTGATCTGAGTCTTTCTGAATAGGACTTTTATACAGAAGGAAAGGTGATTGACCTCAGTACACTGTATCAAGCCCTACATCATCACGTAGAAAAGTTTATGTATCCAAGAAAATCAAAGCTTGACTAATTGTAACCGGGGCCGGATCTAGACAAGCCTATTTGTCTAGAAATGTGCAGACAGAAATGTGAAGGGGGCACATGGTGGCAATGGAGGTTGGAAAGGGGTGGGGGGGGGGGGGGGGTGCTCTAGATAACTGTTTTTGTCATGTAACTGGATTGTACTTTGTCAGACCTCTATCCTGAGAACTGTCCAAGGGTACTGAGCTTAGGTTCACCCGAGGGACACAAAACCCTGATTACGGATTTGGATGGCCTATATCAAATATATTCAAACCCAACAATAACACTTCTCACTATTGCCGATATTAACGGCGCATCATCACTAACTTCCCCGGATGGTAAACAAAAAAAATACCAAAAAGCCAACCAGACTTTAGCAACTTTCAGGCCAACCTTAAATTCCCAATTCCATGAAGGGGCTACAAACCCAAAATGTATTATTTTAATTACCCTAATATTTTCATTGAATTGAGCCTTGGTAAGAGGGCACAGAGCAGGCACCCAGACCCTTTCAGCCATTTTAACAACACATTACAATTTGGTATAGCAATATAATCATCATCACAACTGAAAAATAAAAAAAAATGATAACAATCATTAAAAAATGCCATAGATTGTCAATGATGCAGACATTTCAAGCACTGCACAGCGAATGTGGTCAATAAAAGCCAAGCTAAAATATACTCTCATGGCACATCACTTTCACCAATTAATCTAATTAGGAATTCAAAGTAGATGTTGGCATCTATTGCAGTAGCCCGTGGTAAATGCCATGATTAAAGTTTTGCCTATTATCAATCATACATTCTTATTTGATTAAAGTACATGCATACTCCATACCTTCATTAGTTTGGACACAAGCAAATGCAACATATTTTTGACATTGGCTTCGGCTTAATGTGATGTTCAAGAATTGTTTTTAAATATACTGAAGTATGTACTTTGCAAATTAGATAGATATTCCTATATATATATTTCCCTGATTGTATTAGTAGGTCTGTGAGAATTAGTAGAAATTGGCAGCTCTTCACTTAGACTGTCTATTCAGCCTATTCATAATCAAAGATGTTGTAACATGTGTGCTAATGGAATCATGCTAACACAAAGTACACAACTATGTGCGATAGTGCTCATAAAATCTAATGTGTTGTGTCAAGGACAAATGCAAGCAAAGAAGATGAAAAGATCAGTTCAGTGCCTTCTTTAAAAACACACACATTCACACTGATAAAAGCTCTATAGTACAACCATTCACACAACCAACTGATTGGCCTAACATCACATTTGAAGATAATAGCACTAACATCCATGCACACACCACACAAACACACATTCCTGGTCGCAGAAAGGGTGGCATCTTCGTACCCAGTACGCACTGATCTTTAGGACAGAAGATAAAACGGTTCAAGGCAGGAAGCTTTATGGATATTCACTCTAGTTAAGCTCCTACGGTAAATACACTTTTCCTAACCTGCAGTACTCAGTTTGTGCTGATCGGTAAAGTCTGGTTGGCAGTGACTGAATGACATGAGTGGAATTGTTCCTGATTTTCAAGGCCTTGTCTTACCGTCCGTGTGCGTTCCCTAGAATTTCATTTCTTATCATGGGTTTCCTGTAGACTCTGAGAGCCAAGAGGGCAGCTAACACACAGACGCAGAGGCCAAAGATGATGGGACATTCCAAATCTTAAATCTTGTTTGGCTGGACAGCAAGAAGACATGGCGTGAAGGGTGAGTTGCTCATGAGAACTCAGGCAAGGTTCAATATACATCTTCAGGCAAGGAGTTATAATTTCTGCAAAAGATAGATAAAGAGAAAGAGAGCAGAGGGAAGAGTTTCATGATTGTGACTGTTATAGGTGTTTCTAAATATTAGATGATGGGCACCAAAGTTCCTCATGTTCTGCCTGCTTTCAGGTACTGAAACCTCTCTAGTACTCATGTGAGCATCATCATGTGCTACAAACCTGTAAGATGGCTCTTTTTGAGAAACAGGACTGAGAACCCCCTGAGACAGAGGTCAAATTCAGATTTAATTATTAAAATGTTCTTAGCCGAGCCTCGCAAAAATTCATATTTTGAAAAGCTCTTTACTAAACAGATTGAAATTGCAAGTCCCTGTTCTCAGTCATTACTTCATTCCTACAGATTCTTGTTTTATGTAGAGCTGTGATTGACTGTACAGATTATTTTTGGGACAACTGCCTTAGCTGCAGACAGGAAGTCTTTTGCCTGTTTAATTAACACAATTTTTGAGTTAATTAGGCCGAATCAAAATGGAGTCGACATACATTAACATGGACATGGAGGCAAATCATTAAAAAATGGTTATATAGTATCTGTCATTTTGACTGCTGCTTGATGTTTTTTTTTTTAATAGCAAAACTGACAGAGGCGAGAGTGTACACTAACAGCGCAGCCAAATGTACCTCTGCAGTTCTGTGTTTCCTGGTACATTAGGGTATAAAGGGAAATTATTAATTACGGATTTTGAAATCTGTTGTCACATCAGATAGTCCGCTTGGACTATAGTGGACTTGGACTACAGATAAATCAGATATATAAATGTGTTTCAACTTTATGCCCTTAAAACCAGCGCAAACAGAACATAGCATACAGGGCTGTGCCTGCTAACAACATAACAAGAACATTCTCTTCGTAGACGAGAATGCTGGTTTACAGCATAGTTTACAGTAGCTTGAGAGATGCTGCTGAACCTGTCTCTTCTTTTAAGTCTTGTTTGCGCTTGTCCTAGTGAAAACCACTGAGTTTTAAACGTGCATGCACACAAACACAGATACAGTCCACCATTATGATATCACAGAACCACAAGACAAAATAAGAGTTTTTAGTAGTTCGGGGAGTTGTCATAGTAGGAACTTATTTTACTAGAATATTCCATGCATATGTATGTTTGTACATTAAAAAACATATACTAGAAATGTTATTGTACTTGCTGAGGGACTAAAACACAGTAGAACCTGAAAAAAATATTAACCATGGACCATTTAGTAGGAAATCATTGGGGGAAAAAACAAAACACTGGGAAAGAAAGGGAGCTAATGATGGGCACAGCCACAGGCCACAACAATGGCACTGAAACCAATCAGCATCACATGACCATCAAGACACCAAGTACCAATCATAGTTTACCAGCTTGTTTCGGCAGGGAGGGCTCCACCAACCCAGGGCCTTCTGGACCATGCGCGTTAAAGTTGTCTGTTTAATATATAATCCACACACAAACACGCAATTGCGAGAAAGAAAAGAAGGGAGAGGGGAAAGAGCAGATAATCATTGAAATATTGGGCTGAAAAAAAAAAATTGCAAAAAAAATTCAGAAGATTGGCAGGAAATGGAAAAGGCTGAGACCATGGAACCATATGGGTTGTTACATTTGTGAATCCTAACCCTTGTGGAGAAATGTAAGAGAACAAAAAGAAAAAGGAAGCTCACCGTAGCAGCAAGATAATTAGAGAATGCACACAATAGATGGCAAGCGATAGAAAAAAAAATTTGATCCACGAGGTTTGAATTTCAGAAAAGGTGGGTGCATCTTATAGAGTGATGCATTATGCTGGATTCCCGACCACAGACTCCAGCGACTAGATAAGTGCCTTGAAGTTACTGGAAATCCTCAATATATGTGTCAAACTGCCTCTTTTGTAGTATATAGGCAGATGCACTTATGATGCTGTGCATAGTGGTCAAAGTGTTAAGGATGTTCTGATCAGAGTCTTTAAGGGAGGAGACAAGCCACTGAAGGAATCTTTTACGGGAATCTACGATGCATACATCCTGCTCCCTCTGTCAAAAGGTAAATACTTTGAATGGCTGATCCAGGGCATCTCAAACTAATCTGACAATATTAACAAATAGAAACGGAGTTTTTGTTGCAAACATTTTAGACAAGAAAGGAACGTCTTTCTTAAAAGGAGATATTGAGTTTTCCAACACGTTAACAACACATGCAGGCAGAGAGTATACTGACAGTATGAGAGGTGATTTATTAAAGGTTCTCACTTGGTGCCCTCCTCAATGCCTCCCTCTCCATCTGTTTTCCCTTCCTCCTCGATCTTCTGTTCATCTGAGATGAGCTCTGGCTTCCGGCTGCGACGCACGCACTTCACCACCACCATGGAGAGAATCAGCAGGGCCAAAATGCCCCCCACTGATGCCCCAATAGCCACTGCGATGGTTGAGTCTCGAGGAGGTGGCACTGCAGTCAGAAACGCACATTAGTTATTAAGAAAAGGACAGCGCTACTAAAATGAGAAAAATTGAATGCATATACAAGCATCAAAAGCTGTATTTTGTGCTCATTTTCTGGCAATGCACCGTGTGTTTTCTAAATGAGGCGTGGCCTGATTCCGCACAAAGTCAATGTAAGGATTTCTATTGCTTCTATATTTTCTGGTATACATTGTTCATATGTTTTATTATGTTACTACTGTCAAATGTGCTGCATCTCCTGTTTATTCCTGTTATGATTTACATTTGTGGGATATTGCGTAGATTGGCACAAAATTATGATAAAGGGATACATGTGAAGACAGGGTGCGAGACAAAGAAGGAGGGGGAATAATTTAAAGTGCTTGGTAGCGTGACAGTGGGAGGCCAAGGGGAACGCTGCTGAGTTGAGGCGCGCTGGCACGCCCATCAATAAGTAAAAAGCGGAGTGGTGCTGAGTCATCATCCCGGCCCTGCCGCAGACAAGCAGAGCTGCACTGCCTGCCCTCAAGGACAGTCAAGCAAAGGATGAATGAGGAGAGAGGAGAAGGCTGAACACTAACATAGCACAGGAAGCAATATGCTAAGACATATTTTAAGAAAACTCTCTTAGAAATAGAAAATTTTCTATTTTACCATCATCGTATTGCTATTCTCGTTATATTACTATTTTAGTTACATGTATGTTTACAGCATTTGGCAAATGCTCTTATCCAGAGCAACTTACATGATTGTCTGAAAATGTCCAAAAATCCCTTAATTGGTTCACTGAGGACCAAGTTGTAAATTCGTAAAAATGTATAAATATACATAACAGCCCTTTTTCATTTCAATATTTAAAACCTTAAAACCTTTTTCTTTAAACCATCACCTTATCGTGGTGGAGGAGTTTGAGAGCCCTAATGATCCTAGGAGCTATGTTGTCTGGGGCACTTGGTAGGGTCTTCCATGACATATTGGCCTTAGGTGAAGGGTGAAACAAAGAACAGTTCAGAAGATCTTTAATGGAAGCAAAAACAAAGTCCGAGTTCCCGGCCCGGAGGGTTACCGGCGTCCCACCCTGGAGCCTGGCCTGGGGTTGGGGCCCATGAGCGAGCGCCTGGTGGCCAGGCTTTCACCCATGGGGCCTGGCCGGGCCCAGTCCAAACCGGATACATGGGCTCATCCAACTGTGGACCCACCACCCGCAATATGGACATGAAGGATCGTCACCTCTCTGGCAAGGAAGATGCTGGAGCTTGTGGAAGAGGTTGAGCAGTTCTGGCTAAATATAGTCCTTGAGAGTGGTTGGACACTCTCCTGTACTTGAGTTGCTCCGGGTGAGAGGCGGAGGGCTGGGGTTGGCTTTTTGTTAGCCCCAAGGCTCTCGGCCTATTTGTTGGGGTTTGCCCCAAGTGACGAGAGGGTAGCTTCCCTGCACCTTCGGGTCAGGGAATGGATCCTGACTGTTTTTATGCACCAAATAGCAGCTCAGAGTACCCACCCTTCTTGGCACTCCATTGTCCTGCAGGGGGACTTCAACACTCATGTGGGCAATAACAGCATGACCTGGAGGGGTGTTATTGGGAGGAACGGCCCGCCCGATTTGAACTAGAGCGGTGTTTCATTGTTGGACTTCTGTGTAAGCCACATTTTGGTCATAACAAATACCATGTTTGAACATAAGGATGCCTATCGGTATGCTTGTTACCAAGGCAGCCTAGGTCACAAGTCGATGATTGACTTTTTAGTCATATCATCTGACCTGCAGCTGTATGTTTTGGACACATGGGTGAAGTGAGGACTGATCACCACCTGGTGGTGAATTGGATCAGATGGAAGGGGAAGATGCCACGTAAACCTGGCAGACCCAAATGTATAGTGAGGGTCTGCTGGGAAGGCCTGGAAGAAGAACCTGTCAAGATGGTCTTCAATTCCCACCTCCGGCAAAGCTTTGACATTGCGACTTAAACACTGCGATTGTTGAAGTGGCTGTTGCTAGCTGTGGTCACAAGGTAGCCGGTGCCAGTCATGGCGGTAACCCCCACTGGTGGACACTAGAGGTTAGGGGAGCAGTCAGGCTGAAGAAGGAGGCCTACAGGGCATGGCTGATCTGTGGGTCTCCAGAAGCAGCAGACAGGTACCGGATGGGGAAGTGGGAAGCAACAGTGGCAGTTGCCGTGGGAGCAGTTTGATGAGTCCATGGAGAAAGACTATTGATTGGCTCCAAAGAGGTTCTGGCAAAATATCCGATGCCTCAGAAGAGGAAGGCAGAAACTCGCTTACACTGTTTACAGTGAGGATGGGGAACTGCTGACACTGACTGGGGCTATAGTTGGGTGGTGGAAGGAATACTTTGAGGTGCTCTTCAATCCCACCAATGTGCATTCCGAGGAGGAACCAGAGTTGGAATACCTGTTTATGGACTATCCAATCTCTGGGACAGAAGTTGCTGAGGTAGTCAAGCCACTACACAGCAGCGGGTATCTCATTGTGAGGCAATTCCTGTGGAGTGGCAGGCTAGGGTGGTGGTCCCCGTTTTTAAGAACGGGGACCAGAAGATTTGTTCCAACTATAGGATCACACTCCTCAGCCTCCCTGGAAAGGTCTACTCTAAGGTACTGAAGAAGAGGTTCCGGTCAATAGTTGAATCTCAGATTGAGGAAAAGCAATGTTTTTTTTGTCCTGGCCGTGGAACTGTGGACCAACTCTTTACCCTTGCTAGAGTGATGGAGGGGGTTTGAGAGTTTGCCCAACCAATCCATGATGTGGTCTTCCTAGCTTTATCAGGTTCTAACCTTCAGCTCTTGTTGTTACGTCCCTGGACGTATTCTCCCACGTGCTCTGTGTGTCTGGCTGTGTTTTTGTGTCCTGTCTCTTTTAGGTTGACTTCGTGGGAGGAGTTGAGGTCTACCAGCTCCATCTGCCATTGGTCACCTCCACCTATTTAAAGAGACTTCAGATGATGTTCCCAGGGTCTGCTAGGCCCTTATGCTTTCGGGAGGTCCCCAGGGTCCACGGAGATCTGCATGGAGCTCTGTTGGGGATCTCATTCATGTATCTTGTTGCTTTGTGTGATAGATCCCTTTGTTGTTAGCCTGTTAGCTGTTAGCCTGTTATGTGCCCTTTTTGTTAACTTGTGCGTGTTTTGAGTTATCTCCGCTGGACCATCCCTTCCTTTAGGCTGTTTTGATGTTGGTTAGCTGTCCTGAGTCCGCTGTCTTATTGAACCTGTTAGCACACTGTAAATAAAAGCACTGTTTGTATCATTTGTTTGGTTGCATGTGTAACAGTGGACCTCCTCCTCTCCACACCCTTGTTGCGTTTCTAAGACCCCTAGACCTAGGAACGTGACATTGTTAAGTAGGTTCGCAGAAATGGTTCTCGAACAGAAAAGAGTGGCTTGCCAACTCCGGGTCAGGAGAGAGGTCCTGCCTCAAGTGGAGGAGTCTAAGTATCTCGGGGTCTTGTTCACGAGTGAGGATAGAATGAGCAGGAGATCGACAGGTGGATTTGGTAATGACTAAAAGATCAAGATCGTGGATATCGACAGAGTGAATAAAATAGATGTATTCATAGTTGGGGTCCTAGTAAACCGGAATTGATCTCTTCATCGATGGTAACTTGAAAGCACGTTGTAAGTCGCTCTGGATAAGGGCGTCTGCCTAATGCCATAAATGTAAATGTAAATGGATACAAGCAGCCAAAATGAGTTTCCTCCATAGGGTGGCCGGGGTCAGCCTTAGAGATAGCATGAGGAGCTCGGACATTCGGGAGGGACTTGCAGTAGAACCGCTGCTCCTCCACATAGAAAGGAGGTTCGGGCATCTGGTCAGAGTCTAGATGAATGCTGTGGTGGTACCAGTCGAGCAGTGCTGGTGGACTGGAGAGACCGAGGTGCAGAGCGAGGAGTGATGAGCGATCTGAGCCTTCTGTGTCTTTGTAGGCCAGAATCACTATTTTAAATCTAATGTGGGCAGCTAGAGAAAGTCAGTAGTGGGAACACAGCAGTGGAGCTGTGTGGCAGAATTTGGGAAGGCTGACAACAAGTCATGCTGCATCGTTCTGGATCATCTGAAGAGGTCGAGTAGCACTAGAAGAGCAGCCAGGAGGAGTATAGATGAGTAGTTACAGTTGTATAGATGATCAGAGGTTGGAGAAGTATTTGAATAGTCTGTGTTGCTGAAATTGTTGTAAAGAAATGTCTGGAAATTATTCCAAAAAAAGAATGAACGTCATGTTGATTTTTAGAACTATACATATATGGCCTTACATTCTGTGAGCACTTTCAGCTGGATGACTCCATGCCCCTGTATGCGGTCAGGTGGGTTGCGCACATAGCAGTTGTAGATCCCTTCATCTGAGATCTGCACATCCGATATGGTGACTGACAAATCATTTTTGTCCAGGATCCCTGCAAACACTACCCGGTCCCCAAACTTCTCTGTCTTCAAAGGCAGTATCTTGTTTTTGTATGTCATAAACTAGGAAAGGAAACAAAAAAGAGGGCAAAGCTTAAGAGTAAAGCAAAAAGAACAAGGGTTGCATCTCACTGAACACTTTCCAGAACATTAATCAAGAAATGGCACAAGCACTATCCATGATGATTATTCTGGATCTAGTG
The DNA here is from genome assembly GCF_900700375.1 of Denticeps clupeoides. NCBI lineage: Eukaryota > Metazoa > Chordata > Actinopteri > Clupeiformes > Denticipitidae > Denticeps > Denticeps clupeoides. The sequence continues at coordinate 5,267,938 of NC_041725.1, read as the reverse complement.
TGATGTTCAAGCAGTGATGATTGACAAATCAGCAGTACTGAATAGTGTGTTTTCAAACAGTACATTTTTAACTTAACTATACATTTTGAACTAAAAGGAGAGTTCTCCTACCATCTCCTCAGTAGAGTTGGTAGTCTCCTGGTAGGTCCAGTTCATAGCAAACTTGCTGCTGTCCATCTTGTAGCAAGACGTGAAAGTGCAGGGGATTTTGATTATAGATCCGTTGAGGGCATTTATCAGTTGGGGCACCAGCACATCCATGGAGGAGACTGGGCAAACTAAGACACAGAGAGAACAGGAGCTGTCAACCCAACGAATAAAACATTAATTAAATCTCATCTTTAGCATTACTTCTATGGCTTGTTCGTGTATACTCTATGATTTTAAATGAACATTATTTGGCTATCCTTAAGAAAACACCCTTTTGAAAGTGATTGTCATTGTGAAACACTGCAGCACAGCACACGGTGACACAACAAAATGTGTCCTCTGACAGGCGCCCGGGGGACAGTAGGGACGGTGCTCTGCTCAGTGGCACCTCAGTGGCACCTTGGTGGCTCGGAGATCCGAGCCTTCTACAGGTTCGCTTCCTTAACTGCTAGGCCACCACTGCTCCATGAATTTTTTTTTTGTGGGGGAGGGGAACTCAATCAAATTCAAATCAAATTCAAATTTTATTTGTCACATACACAGTCATACACGGTATGATGTGCAGTGAAATGCTTTCTGCAACTGCTACAGACCACAGTATTGCAAATGTTGCAAGTAAACAGTGAACCAATATGCAAATATTGCAAACATAACCAAGTATTACACTTTTTACGTCTTTAACATAAAATATGTGTAACTGGTAGGGTGAAGCTGTGCAAATGAGTTACAGTTTTTTTTTACAATGTTTAAGAAAGAAGAAAGAGCCATAAAAGAAAGAGCAGTCAGGGCAAAGTGATTATGTGCAAAGTGGTTTTGTGCAAAGTGGTTTTGTGCAAAAGAGTCCGGAGTGATTGGAGGTGAAAGTGCTGGAGTTCTATGTACTCTTGATGTTGAGAGCTTGGACAGCCTGCGGGAAGAAGCTCCTCCTCATTCTCTCTGTGTTGGACTTCAGGGAGCGAAAGCGCTTCCCTGATCGCAGCAGAGAGAAGAGTCCATTGTTGGCGTGGGTGAGGTCCTTCACTATCTTCCTGATTCGTTCGGCTGATCAAACCACCCTCTGTAGGGCTCGCCTGTCCTTCATGGTGCTGTTCCCGAACCAGGTTGAGATATTTCCCGTCAGGATGCTCTCTATGGTGCAGGAGTAGAAGTTCCTGAGCACCTTGGAGGGCAGTCTGAAGTCTCTCAGGCGTCTGAGGTGGTAGAGACGCTGCCGGGCCTTTTTCACCACGGTGTTGATGTGACAGGACCATGACAGGTCTTGCGTGATGTTAACACCGAGGTAACGGAAGCTGTCCACTCTCTCCACTGGGCTCCTGTTGATGACAGGGGTCTGGTAGGTCCTCTCCTGCTTTGTACTGAAGTCCACTATTAACTCCTTTGTCAGTACCGACTATAGGACTCAAACCGCACCCTTGCGGTTACGAGTCCATACCGTTAACACTCCCCGCTCACCACTACTGCATGTACCTCTTGTAAAGTGTAAAAACCCAAAGAAAATGTGTTAAAAAGTCGTAGTAGCACTAAACCTATGGTGATTTGGTAAACGCTCTTTAAATTTAAGATCAATTGCTCAAGGAATTTTAGAACCTTTGTACCTCCCTGCTCTCGAACCTTTGATTGAGAAAAAGTCCCAGGTTCAAACCCCGCTTATTATTAACACTAAACCCTGAGTGTTTCCAGGGGAACTGTCCCTGTCAATACTGATTGTAAGTCGATTGTAATGGCGGCTGCAAAATGCCATAAACGTAATTGTAGAAATAAGGAGGTTCATTAAAATGTTGTTGCAACATGGCAACTACATGCTGACTTACATGTGGAAAGGTACAATGTGCATATGGCAAAATGTATGCATATCTGAAAGCTAATGTTTTTATGAAGGTACTTTGAGGGAGAATGACAAGTGTGTTAACATTAATCTGCAATATGTTTTTAAAAATTACATTCAAATGTACGGTAGCTTAAAAGCAAGAGCTCTACTGCTTATTGACCATAATTAGCATTCTTTACACAGAGCAAATAATGCAGTGATTCTGTCAATTGGTAATTCCAAAATGAGTGGATACATTCAGTTCAGCATACATAATTGCTTACATTTTAATCTGACCTAATTTTCTGCGCCGTGCTATTGTTGCTAAATTATTTCTGCTAATTCCATATCTTATATTTGGCTTGGCAAAATAACATTCTCACAAGAATTTTTATTATATGTATCACGCATCTATATCTATAAATAGTATAAGTAGTACTGTCAATTATTGGGGACAGTGGTGGACTAGAGAAAGTACCACCCGAAATGCCAAGGCGCCACTGAGGTCCCCTTGACCAAGGTATCGTCCCCACAAACTGCTCCCCGGATTCCTTTCACGGCTGCCCACTGCTCACCAAGGGTGATGGGTTAAATGCACTCATGGTGTCACCATGTGCTGTGCTGCAGTGTTCACAATGACAAAAACAATCTCCTTGACTTTCACTATTGGAAAATAATAGTATCATCTTGAATGAAATGGGACAAGGAATGTGGGACACTTTATAGTGTATTTAATATTCATAAAATGCTCGAAACATAGCAAACTGAGGATTGCTGTACACAGACAACTATGCTTAACAGGAGATGTAAATGCAATTGAAAAACGCAATGAGAGGGGATAATGAAAACGTGAAAATACTCAATACCGAGTCAGTGTTCTTTCTCTGTAAATCTAATTACAACCCAAGAGTGAAAGAATCTTGAGGCAGTCAGACACTTAACAAGTTACTGAGTGGCACTGAAGCCCCAGGAATGTTCCAATGTTCCAATAAATCTACTGTAACAGTGTAGCCGCAAACAACTAAACACCATCATACAATACATTTACTCAAGACATACAGTCCCTGACAAAAGTCTTTTCGCTTATCTATTTTGAAGAAACACCTGCTATTAACCTGATTTTTAATTAATTAATCAATTGGTGTTAGGAATAGCTCATATGAAAAGCTAAAGCCCTACCAAATGATGTTTAATACACTGAAATAAATTTGTATCACTGAAAAAAATAAAAATAAATTAATCAAGACAGAAAGGTCAAATTTTGGCAAGACAAAAGTTTTGTCGTCTATACAGTAATGTGAGATCCAAATTAAATATCTTGTATGACTTCCATGAGCTTGAAGGACTGCATCCATCCGGTTTGGCAAGGATTCATACAATTTATTGATGAAGTCATCAGCAAAGAAAGCAGTCTTGCATGCCTCCCAGAGTTCATCAATATTCTTTGGTTTCATCTTCCATGCTTCCTCTTTCATCCTACCCCACACATGCTCAATGATGTTCATGTCTGGTGACTGGGCTGGCCATCTGGGCTGGAGAATCTTGATCTTCTGCGCATTGAGGAACTTTGATGTGGAGATGGAAGTATGTGATGGAGCACCATCCTGCTGCAGAATTTGGCCTCTTTTATGGTTGGGAATATAAAAGGTAGCTAAGATTTTCTTGGTATTTCAGACTATTGATGATGCCTTCCACCCTGCAGATCTCTCGCACACCCCCATTCTGGATGTAGCCCCAGTCCATGATTTTTCCGCCACAATGATTTTTTCTGGGTGAATCTCGGATCCATGCGGGCTCTAGTAGGTCTCCTGCAATATTTGCAGCGACTGTGGTGTAATTCAACAGAAGATTAATCTGAAAAATCCACCTTCTGCCACTTTTCTAGCGTTCGTATTTTTAGCAGGCTGTGGGCCTTGGCCAATGCAACACGGTTTTCCAATTGTCTTTTGTTTAGTTCTGGCTTCTGGGAACTGATTCGACCACGGAGGCCATTTCGAGACAGAATCCGACAAACTGTTCTGGTTGACACAGGGACTTCAGGTGACCAGGTCTCATGGAGCTCTGCTGCAGTGGAAAATGGGCTGGCCTTGGATTTTCGAGGCAACAAATGGTCCTCTCGAGCAGTTGTCTTCCGGGGTCTGCCTTAGGCCTGTTTGCAGAGGTCTAGTTGCAGTTGATGTGAAGGTCTAGTGTACTGGGGGTCTTTTTATACACCTGAGACCTAATTGATCCATTATTAGTCACCGGTGAAGTTCATATGACAAGGAGACAACAATTATGTCTTTGCAAAAATTGACTCAATGGTCTTTACAAAGCTTTGAATATCAGAATACTTTTTGACAGTTTTGTTTTGCACTGAAACATTATTACAAAAGCTGTTGGGAATAAAATGAGCCGTTTCTTGTAAAAAAATCCTGATTAGAAATATATTTCAGCAGCAATTCAGGTCAACTTCTACACAAGCGACAAGACTTTTGTCAGGGACTGTAAACATAGCTATTTTTAATACATGTAATTCCAATATATACATTTACATGCAAGAAAGTATATTGAAATGTGCATATAGAGGTGTGTGTATATACAGTACCATACAAAATTGTTGATATGTTTATATAAATGTAAAATAATGTAAAATATGTATTTAATAACGTCAGGAATGTGAGGCAGTGAAAGGGACACAAACGCACGACTCATTAACACAGAGATTTAATAATTAATACAGAGGGTAGACACAAACATAAATACAAAAAGCAGGATTAAAGACCAATGACGATGAGGCTGTGAAAGGAAGATTCATGGCACATTTACTTTTACAGCATTTACCAGACACCCTTTTCCAGAGCGACTTACAATCAATAGTTACAGGGACAGTCCCCCCCGGAGACACTCAGGGAGACAAATGGTAGTAAATGAGGTTTGAACCAGTGACTTTGTTGTCTTATGGTTCATAGGCCACTAGCCTACTACCACCCACAAAAGGTGGTTATTCTGCATCAGCAAGGCCTTTCCCGGACAAAGACTCAAATCGGTGTCCACAGGGAACAGTGCAGGTTTGGCGCTGCATGGGTTCTGCAAATGGAGTTACATAGCTGGTGTCCCCAATGCGACACCATCAGGTAGGCATACAACTGGGCAGCAGGAAAATGACCCTGGTGTCAACATCATCAAGTCTATAGGAAGCATGACAGCAGCTGTTCTGCAATCTGTCACTGTGACACTGCTCATCGCACAACCTATGCACAATATATATATATATATATATATATATATATTTGTAATTTCAATATATACATATACATGCAAGAAAGTATATTGAAATGTGCATATAGAGGACCTATTATATATAGAGAGAGGATCTCCTTGGATCTATTATATATATAGTTTTATATATTTAAAACTTTAACTAAAGGATTCATTTCACTGCAGGTTGTACTGCTATAATTTTTCATGGAGCAAATAAAACAAATCTTGAAAAACTCTGAAAGTCAGAATTTTCAGAATTGCACAGTGCTATATGTCATACAGATCTGGGGTGTGTGTGCATGAATCTGGATGGTATCTGGATGTGCATTCCTCTGCTGCTATGCACCACTCCATCCCTCTGCAGTCAGGAGTTTTCCCGTTTTTGGACAAGTTCCCGCTGCTGCTGCTGCAATTACTCTTCATCGGGCCGATGCTCTGCGGCACCAGCAGCAAGCGCCTCACCGGCCCACCCCTCCTTCCCTTCGGCCCCCTCACCACCCTCTCTCTGTCTCTTTTTATTCCTCTCACCCTCCCCGCTCTCGCTCTTTTACAGTCGGCATCTTAAGCCCTGCCGGTCTGGCGGACCCTTCCCCCCGCGTTACAGCAGGTGTCCCAGGCTCAGGCCGGGCAGGGCGGCGGCCCAACATGCAGGTATCCGAGCACGCGCGACACCATTACGTCATGAGATGCGGCAGACACACCCTACATGGTCCAGCAAAAACACACACACACACGCAGAGTCTAAAACACACACACATATGCTGAGTCAGCGGTCTGCCGCGCCCGATACTCTACACTGGCACTTCATCAATGTCACCCAAACCCACCGCTATCACCTTCATGTATATTTAGAGCGCATCTCTCCGCATAGGAAACTCCCACGGTGGCGTAGAGCGCGGAGATACACAAAGAGCACGGGCGCCACAATCTGCGGACATCTTGCTGGCGAGTGGGCCTGACTTCAACGTACATTCAGAACCGCTTATGCTTATTTCTATTTAAATATGATGATGGTAAATGTCTTAAAAAAAAAATTTAAGTATGTGTTTCTGCCTGTTTTTAAGTCCAAACATGGATGGTTAAGGATCAAGGCTTAAAATGGTGCATTGTGACTCCTCCCTCCCTCAGCTGCATCCCTCCCTCCCTCCCTCTTCTCTTCCATCTCTAGACACACCCCGTTGCTCACCCTCCCCATCCTCTTTTTCCCCCCCAAGGTCAGAGCGAGGACAGGTAGATGCAGAGGCAGCGCCGCGCTCTGCTAAATGGCCGCTGCTCGCTGCTGTTATGCGGCTGAATCCTCACGGAGGACGGTGACGGTGACTTCATTCATCTCAGTAGTTCCATGTCACTGCTTACTCGCGTTGCTTTATTAAAGCATATTTAATGAGCGTCATTAAAACTGTCGTTTATTAATCACGTTGTGTCTTCAAATTTGCAAGAATGTGACTGAATGATTTACTGATGTAAATTATTGACATGTTAAGGTTAAACGATTAATTGCTGCATGCACAGGAAATGGTTGCAATGCTGCAAGTAGCATTAAGTTGATTAGTTAATTCATTAAAATGAGCTTTCCAGAGAAAATGTATTGACTTTTAAAAGACCACACTGGCCTGAAACTTCCTCAGTCAAGAGTACACCAACATGTCCGAAATCATTTTTTTATTGCACCGTAAGGCAAAAACAGCTTTAACAGTGTCCTCTAGTGGAGGGATCATAAAAAGGCTGGATTACGTCTATATTAGTATAGAAGTTACTGCAATTACGAAACATCAATGTACAATCGCCTAGAGCACTCATGTCTGTGACAATGTCAATTAACCAATGTTTTTTTTTTCGCATTTCGGCACTGTAGTAATTTAAATAATATAGGGATATGTCAAAACTCACTTGAATTTAATGTCAAACTATATAAGTAATAGCAGAAAGTTTGTTTTAATTTAAAAGGTTATGAATATTTCAATTTCAAGCTCATGCTTATGTACACTACCATTCAAAAGTTTAGGGTCATTTAGAAATGTACATGTTTTTGATAGGAAACAGTTGTTTAAAAGCCATAAAATAGGTGAAAAACTGCAGTCCAGACATTTTTATGTTGTAAATGACTCTGGTAGGTCTAAATGTAACTTCAATTTGGAAGACCAGGAAAAATGTAGAGAGGAACTTTATCAGCAACAATTAATCTTGAGTTACAGTGGAATTCTGTGTCAATTTAAAAGCTTCGGTCACTAGAAAACCATTTTCAATGATATTAGTGAGACTGAAAACAGTTGCACTGAAATAAAGAATCAATAAACTGGCCAAATTCACACTAGTACAGTATCTAGTGCATCAGCTGCCAGTGACTATTTATTATTCAATTAATTTATTCTATTCAAACGCTTTACATATTTCAAATTGAGAAGCAAAAGTGTCCAAAACTTTAGGATCTTCCATATTGTTTTTCCGACCTTCTGATGCCGTGAAATGCTGCTCCCTCCAGTGGACCCATCATGAAGCACAAGAACTGTAAAAAGTTCTTGTTGTTTGCATAATCTGTCACAGCACAGTGTACTCCATGAATAATCTTATAATAACTGGTTTTAGAAATCATGGTGTATTCATGCTCCCCATTGGGCATCCTTCAATTTTTTTGTTCATGTAATATTTTCCAGCCATGACAGGAACCCGGGGAGCAGTGTGTGGGGACGGTGTTTTGCTCAGTGGCACCTCAGTGGCACTGAGTCACTTCCTTAACCGCTAGGCAACCTCTGCCCCAACTGCTAGGCCACCACATCCAACATAGAATAGAATAGAAACTAAATATAAATAAACAAAAGTAATCTTTATATATCTATATTTATATTTATTTATTTATTTATTTTCACGTTCATGTGTTAACATACGGTGTAATGTTTAGCGCATAGTATTCCTGACTGTGAAGATTCTCAGTCATCCAGGTGAATTTGTCTGAAAGTTGAGTTCTGGCAACTGAACTTTCTTTCTTTAAGGTAGAGACGTTTCACATTCAAGAACGACTTCTACAGACAGAGACATGGCTGTGCCATGGGCTTGCCTGTGTCCCCTATTGTTGCCAACCTGTACAGGGAAGACGTGGAGGAGAAAGCACTCAACTCCTTCCCAGGGACGACACCAACCCACTGGTTCAGGTATGTGGATGACACCTGGGGGAAGATCAAGAGCCAGGAGGTACAGGCCTTCACAGATCACATTAACTCCGTGGACACAAACATACAATTCACCAGGGAGGACTCCAACAATAACCGTCTGGCCTTACTGGGCTGTGCGGTTATTGCTGGGGCTGATAGAAAGCTGGACATAGAAGTTTACAGAAAACCCACACACACTGACCAATATCTATTGTTTGACTCACATCACCCACTACAACACAAACTAGGAGTAATCAGGATTCTGTACCATAGAGCAGAGAACATTCCCACCACAACAGAAGCCAGAACTAGGGAAGACAGGCATCTTAAGATGGCCCTTAAAACCTGTGGCTATCCCAAGTGGGCCTTTAACAAGGCAGGATCCTCCTTCAAGAAAAGGACCACAGAACAACCTGAATCCCAAGGTCAACGGAAGAACCTGGTCCTTCCATTCATGGCTGGTGTGTCCGAAAGACTGAAAAGGATTTTTGGGAAACACCACATACCGGTCCATTTCAAACCTGCAAACACACTGAGACAGAGACTCGTCCATCCCAAAGACCGGACACCAAAACAGAAGAAGAGCAATGTAGTGTATGCTGTCCAGTGCAGTGAAGAGTGCACATTGGGGAAACCAAACAGCTGCTACACAGGAGGATGGACCAGCACAGAAGGAGCAACACCTCAGGGCCAGAATCAGCTGTGTACCTTCACCTTCAGGACAAAGGACACTCATTTTTGGACGAGAATGTTCAAATACTGGACAGAGAAGATAGGTGGTTTCAGAGAGAGGAGTGAGGGAAGCTTTGCATGTGCAAATCAACAAACCCTCACTCAACAGACACAAACCCTCCAGCCTCAGACACAACTTATCTCCAACCTATTTTGCTGACCTTTCATCCATCCCCAGGAAAATCAGGCCCAGTTCACACGTCCACCACGTCCACCAGGTCGGCCACATTTAACGACCCGCTTAAAGGGGGGGTAGGAGGAGCTGCCAGGGCGGGGCTGTCACATTACATTTACAGCATTTATCAGACGCCCTTATCCAGAGCGACTTACAATCAGTAGTTACAGGGACAGTCACCCTGGAGCAATTTAGGGTTAAGTGTCATGCTCAGGGACACGATGGTAGTAAGTGGGATTCGAACCCGGGTCTTCTGGTTCATAGGCGAGTGTGTTACCCACTAGGCTACTACCACCATTCTACATCTACTCCACCCCTCCCTGCCTTTGTTCCACTTAACAAGCCTATTCAATGTGGGGTTGAGGTGAAGCCAACCTGGAGGATAAATTTGTGGGCACAAGCCAACGTCCCTCAGATTGACAAAGTTCTGTGGATGCAGAATGAAACGTCTCTACCTTAAAGAAAGAAAGTCCAGTTGCCACGACTCAACTTTCAGACATAGTATTCCCGAGTGACACATCTGTTAGTTGGTAGCCTTTTTGGTAGAAAAGCAAGCAGAGCCCCTTTTCAAGAAATGAAAATAAGATGAAGAGCCCAGCGTCGCCGCTTTGTAGGGCCAGTGTTGCCAGACGTACGATAATTATCGTATTTGTACATTAGTTTTACCCTCTGTGCGATGTACGATCAGTAATTGGGCAGCGGTTAAGGAAGCGGCCCGTAATCAGAAGGTTGCCGGTTCGAATCCTGAGCCTCCAAGGTGGCACTGAACAAAGCAGCGTCCCCACACGCTGCTCCCCGGGTGCCTGTCATGGCTGCCCACTGCTCACTAAGGTTTAAATGCAGAGGACACATTTTGTTGTGTCGCCGTGTGCTGGGCTGCAGTGTTTCACAATCACTTCACTTTCATCTAATTCCATAATGTACGATTATTTTCACCCCTTCAGTTATTTCATTGGCACATCTGTTTTCATCTGGCTGCGCAGACGTACTTGGTTTGGTTAAGCGCAGTCGTTACGCCCACCTGCGCATCCTTCAGCCAATCAGTGCAGGCAGGGGCGGTCCAGCCTGTTTGGTTGCCCCGCCCCATCTGATTATCACATGCCCCGCCCCCCAGCCACTCAATTACGGGATCGCCGAACGCGATCCCATAATTCAGTACAAACGAATTTCAAGCTTTTCCACGAATGCGTAGCGGAGCGGAATGAGTGCATGCGCAGATCCGACCCCCCCCCCCCCCTCCGTGGGTACGATCGGTTTTCTTCTCGTTTGAAGCTGCTGCTGCGATACTCCGACGTTCAGGATCTGGCAACACCGCGGGAGCGCGCACAGCGGGCACCGGGCCTCCCCACAACCCGAAAAACGATCATACGAATCTGAGACGATTCATTAGAGAACAGAGAAACGAATGCATTTTAAATGGAGAAGAAAAAGACAAAAAAAAAAAATAAAAAAAGGAGCCCGGGATCCAGATGTGGTGCCTGAGGCGGGTCGCGGGTGGCGGGGTGGGTGGCGCCCCGCACCCTTCGCCCAAGGCCGAGCTGTCTACTCACCGGCGGCGAACAGCAGCAGCGCCAGTCCCGCGCAGCGCAGCCGGACGGCGGCCATCCGCTCACAACGCATCTCGTGTTCCGACAAACGGGATGGAAGAAAAAAAAAAAACAGAATAAAACAAAAAAAATAAAACGTCTCGGCGCGGCTGGAATGTATAAGATGGCGTTCCGCTGTAAAAAAACGGCGATTAGTAAAAAAGAATGGAAATGAAATGTGTGTTATGTTTCTGTGCTGTGATGTGGCTGGCAGTGTCTTTAGCCGTAAAAAGGGTTGGTTTTCCGGTTGATGAAAATTCCCGATTCGGGAGGGTGGATTTTCCACCAGAGACAGATTCTTCCATTCAGCCCACTGCTAACCTCTCTCTCTCTCTCTCTCTCTCTCTCTCTCTTTCTCTCTCTCTCTTTCTCTCTCTCTCTTTTGAACGATTAAGGGATTACTTTTGTTTTATTTCCTCAGAGCTCATGAGGGCTATAAACCTAATGGGCATGTAGTGGTGCCGCTAATCTGAATATTAGATCGATTCCCCCCCCCCATAAACATCACTATTAAATCGCCGTGTCCACAAAAGAAAAAGTCAAGAGGCGCAGGGCATGTGTTATATAATTTTTTTTAATAAAGAAGAATCTATAATTTATCATCACAATTCTTTTAAATATCTGACCACATAAACTTTGGCACATTGACCTATTTTTAAGTTCATACACATTGTACCTTCACGCGTCTGTGCACATTTGTATTAATCATATTATATTCTATAGAGATTCAATAGTTTCCAGTTAAATCGCAGTCACGGGAGAGCTGCTTTTGGGAAAAACGCCGTGATCGCTGCCGCTAAACAGACAATTTGTAGGAGTTCGCAGCAAGACCCTCCTCTCCTCCTAATGTGTTTATCAGGAGCCATGTGATGGCTGAAAAGGAGAGGTGGCCCTGGTCCACAGAGAAGCTGGAGACCCTGACCGCTGCCGAAGCGGCTCTGGGGGACGGGCGGGGTGGGTCGGGGTGAGGCTGGGGGGGAATGAGATTGGATGAACAGATTAGGATGAAAGGATTTAGGATTAAGCTTCCTGCAACAGGGAAAATTCACATGGATAGGGATTTCAATTAAACTCGCTGTGTTGCATATAAATAAATTCTTTGATTGTCAAAGAATTTATAAAAACACACATCTATCTTTACACAATACACAGTGAGAATTATTGATTTATAATTTGATATAATAACATTAACCCCTTTCATAATGTATAATAAACACAATACATAAACTGATACAATACAATACATACATTGTATACATATACAATACGTACAATACGATACATAAACTGACTATGTTCTATAGTGACTGATGCACAAAATAAAATAAAAAAAATATTAACTTGTTAAAGTGAGAGTTGGGGTTCTATATTTTCCGCAAGCCACCATTCCGTGGGGAGGACACTTTGTTCGCTGTGAGTTTGATCCTGGTGGCTGTGGGTAAAGGGCTGTCCCCTGGGAATGCCAGACTGTAAACACCTCTGCGCAACTAAAGACTGATTTGATGTGAATGATTGAATGAGATGATGAGGTCTTCCATCTACAGGTACAGCCAGCCTGAGCAACAAAGGACGTGTGTTTGTCAGGTGGGGTGAGGTTACAGGTTCCTCACCATGGTGACATCGATGCGATGTCCCTTCGGCACAGACCAAGAAGCCACCATGATGCCGGTGAGGGTCATATGATAGCTATCATGGGAAAAGAGACCGAGTGCAAATTAAATGTTGATTACATCATCATATTCAGATGAAATATTCTATTTTAGACATTCCACTAGTTAAAAAAAAGAATAATGAGCAAATACTACTTTGAATTCCATTTTGTATTATCTCAGATTTAATAAAATAGATGACCAACTCTCTTTTCCCACCCAGTAAATTATAAAAATTAATACATTATTGCATTATGAGGCCTAGACTCTTTGACCTTTTTGTGTCTTGGTATTAAATTAATAAAAAATGGGAAATGGCAGCATCTGAGTCTCTCCTTTTTTCTTGTCTTCATTGACCTATGCTCTCAGCTCTGCACAGAGAGCTTCCTTGACATCTTTCAATGCTAGGTCCAGAAGGAACAGTCAAACTCCACAGAGCCTGCAGCTATTCTGGGTCAGCCTTTTTGAAAATTGGGGACCAATGCAGAACATAGATGTCCTAAATGTATTCTTTTTTATATGCATTATATTCATAATATTTAATAGAGGTTGAAACATTCCAGTTATCTGAGGCATACATTTAATTTATGTTAAATTTAAGAAATACATAATAAATGATACATTGTTTAAAATTTTTGGATGATCTGAATGAAAGCTACTGTCCAAAGATAGAATCATGTTTAGCATCAAATAACACCACGCGTACACTTGGTGCTATTGAGTGGTGGCTCCCAACCTCGGGTCCATGACCCCCCTGCGGGGTTTTAGAGATTGCAGGGGGTCCACAAAACACAAAATAAAATACCAACAGGATAATGACAACTCCATATAATCCTGTAATCTATATAGCCTTTCAAAATAAGAAAAAAACAATACAACTGCTATTTATTATTTGCAAATAAAAGTTTTTCATTAATCAGTTTATTATTTGAATGCGTGTATGTGGGAAGGAATAGGGGTTGGGGGTCCTGACTTGTCTTGTACACAGGCGGGGGGTATGGGGGTGTGTGGAGGGGCTTTAGGGAAAATAAAAGTTGTGAACCACGGCTATAGAAGACAGCAGGGTAGAGAAACCTCCGTGTTGGCCAGTATGTTTGATGCATTGGTGGATCTGTGAGATGTTCCTTCATGCATACAGCAAAGCTGAAGGTGGCCAGCCAACAGGCACAGTACATTGTGTTAAATTAATTTTATTTTGTGTTTTTTGTCATATGAAATATGTGGTATTGAGTAAATTCTGTGAACGATAAAACAAATTAATCTGTTGTTGACATTAATCTGCCTACTTTGAAGGACGTAGCATACCAGATTATGGCTGTACTGACAATCAAACTCACTTCAACCTTGAATGTTTTTTTCATATTTAACACATTTATGTCAAAATATAATTCCAAAACTTTCACAGACTTGCAAGCATCACATTTTATGACTTAAAACTGCTGTTGTTCTTGTGTAATATTCACTTCCCATATTTTTAGAGAAAAAAAAATGCAGTGCATTTTAACTGAATTTACTATTATTTTAATAGAATTTTTTGTCATACGTTTCATATTTCTCTAAAGCAGCATTCCTAATCACTCTTTGCAGGATGTTGCCATCAACTGGTTTCAGTGTCAAGAGACACTGTTTTTTTGTCAAGAGAAGACTGTTGACATCTTTACAGGGAGATCTGTACAAGGGACATATTGAATTATTTTACTTTGTTTCCACAGTGATGCTTCTTGACTTCACTTTGCACAACCACCAAAGTGAGTACAGGGAATGCCCATTCAGTGAGGATGAAAGGTGCAAATCTATTTACATAATTATTCTACAGTGCTATTTGTATCTTCACTGTGCTAATGAATTAGTAATATTGATATTGAATTAATTAAATAGAACACTGAAAACGCTATGTTGTGGGTGTTTATGCACGCTATGATAAACACCGACACGGTAGATGCCCCTTAACAATGTGCACAGGAGGGATATATGAAAATGCCTGCTACTGTCCCACTTCATCTGTCTCAGAACAAACTCCTAGATCTCAACCAGTCTGGCTTCAGACCAGGTCATTGTACAGAGACAGTCCTTCTGGCTGTTTCTGAGAAGCTACATGCGGACAGATCAGAAATAATTCTCAGTTCTCATTCTCCTTGACACCTCTGCAGCATTTGATACAGTAAACCACAAAATTCTCTTGTCCAAAATCACTTTTAATTCGAGGCTCAGCATTGAAATGGTTTGCTTCCTACCTTGATGAGCGGTCTTACCAAGTGTCTTGGAAAGGATCCATATCTGCTTCACGACTGTTGTCCCTCAGGGCTCAGCACTTGGTCATCTCCTTTTCTCCTTTGACACATCAATTGGTGAGGTCATTTCTTCACATGTGTTATCCTACCAGTGCTATCCCGACAACACACATTTCATCTCCTCATTTCCTCCCTCAGATGTACATGCCGCTTTGAGAATCTCTGCACATCAAACTGATATTTCATCTTGGATGGCAGCCCATCATTTAAAACTCAACCCCACCAAAACTGAAAAAATATTCATTCCAGCAGATTCTTCACCTCATCAGGCTCTTGTAATCTACCTAAACAACTCTCAGATTTCTCCTTCTAAAACTGCACACAACCTCAGAGTCACTAAAGACAACCAACTCTCCTTATCGACCCACATCACCAATGTTATCAGGGAAAGTCCTTCCACTGGCTGCTGGAGAAGGACATGGGCTATGCCTTCAACCTGTTTACTTCCCACCAGAAGGAGCAGGTCCTTCTGAGTTTAAGATCTCAGTCCCCACTGATGGCCAACAAGGTACAGTTCTGGGATGGCTTCACCTGTTACTCCTCAGCGTACCCTGACTTTGTGGAAGCAGTCAGGTTCCAACATGCATTTGAGGAGGTCTGGTGAAGTCCCTCCAGCCAGGACAGGAGGGACAGGCCTGTGTTGGCTATGGGGACTTCATATTTCCTACAGAGCCTGTACAAGTGTGATGAGCCAAAAAAAAAAAATCAGGAATGTGTAAGATGGGAAATCCCTGGTCCATGGCATTTTGTGCTTTTGTCTTTCATGAAGGACCCCTGCTTGTATCTTTGTCAAGCTGTGACTTCCCCCAAACAAGAAGTGTCAAAAGCCAGCAAATGGCTTGAGGTTTCATGACGAGAAAGAAAAGGCAGAGACATCTTGATTGGTCTGTGGCAACATTTTTGGGAATCAAATGTATAAAAGAATTTACTCTTGTGGGCTGCAGTCTGGTATTTTTTTAGATACTTATGTGTCTATCTTTTCAGCCTTCTTCAGACCAACTCTTCCATCTCAAGAACAGTTGACTCTGAGGGGTGTACAGTGTTAATCCAAGCTAAATTAATAATAAAAAAAAGAATTTGTTCTGTGGTGGTTTGTGGTTTGGGGGTTTGGGGGTGCTTCTCTTTCAGGCGGTTTGCTGGGTGGAGTTTGGGAATTGATGATTCCGCCTACCTATTCCCTCATCATTAGTCTACCAATCAGCTCATCAGACAGGAGCATTTAGGGACAACACCAGCCACCAGACAGGGCCCTTGTTCAGGAGAGGGAGGAGAATAAAGAGGGGAGTTTGGGAGTGTTGAAGAAATGTTTGAGAAAAGCCTGTGTTGCATGTTAGTGTGGTCGTGTAAATTGTATATAGTCTCTTCTTTTATGGTGTGTTGTTCCTCCTGTCATTGTTGTTGTTATGTACAGCACTCTAGGCCACCATGTGCCCTTATTTGTATATTGTGTTAAAATTTTATTTATACCTTTGTATTTAATGTTACTGTTTGTATTTAATGTTACTTGTAAGAACCATGGGTCTGAGAGTAACGCAATTTCAATTCTCTGTATGTCCTGAACATGTGGCAGAATTGACAATAAAGCTGACTTTGACTTTGTTCACTTTTCACAGTAAATAAATGCACGATTTTTCACTTTGGCCTGCTACATGTGTCCTGCCTCATACATCCCTCTCCTTCGTTGACATGTCTCCTAACCCCTGGACAGGCATGTGACAAGTGGGGGCTCGTCCGGGATTGTCGCCTATTCTTAATTTTGGTGTGGGCTGGTGGTCCGTTTATGTGCCCGTGGTGTTAGTGGACATCCAGTCGGTTAGATTGCTGCTGCTGGTTTGCTCACAGACCTTCCTTCGTGGAACTTAACATGTTCGATCGCTGGTGTTCTTTCCAGCAGTGTCACGTTGGCTGGACATGGCGAGGAAGGAGGACGCATACGCACTATGTCACGAGACAGGGGTTTAATACATAACTCACAAGACAAGGGACACATCACCAAACAATGACCCGACGACGAACAGACACGAACTGGATAGCTTTATACAATTATATAATTACACACAGGTGAACATAATCAGGGACCATTGCACAAGACTAACATGAAACTCCGGTCTGAATTCTGGACCCGGAGTAACCCCTGCCGGACTGGATCATGACAAGCAGGTTTTCAGCAAAATTCTGCTGAAAGAATTTATAAATAGCCTTCCCACCTCTGTGGCCACCTACCTGAGTGTGAAGATAAGATGTTTTTCTTTTTTTGTCCCAGCCCAGAGGGTCAATGGGGCTGACAATCCCATGGCAGGGCTGGCAAAGCCTGAGGTCAGAACAAGCATTTGCGCACTCTGAGTGTTTCTACTGCCATCAGATTGGACATCTTATAGCTGATTGCCTGGTTTTAAAGCAGAAGGAGCAGTCCATGAAAAACTTGATAAAGAATGAGGTTGGCTTTGTAGGTACTGTTAATGTAGCCCAGGTGAACACTTCAGTGGATAAGGAATTCAGTCCATTCATTTTTCACTCGTTTGTCTCTGTTGGCAGGTCTGAAAAAGATTGTGTGCCAATTAAATTGCTGCGTGACACAGGCGCCGTACAATTTTTCATTTTGGATTCTTGCTTACATTTTTCTGCAGACACTTATTGTAGTTATGATGTTCTGGTGCAGGTAATTGATATGGCATTTATGAATGTCCTGTTTCATTCAGCTACAAAGTCGCTACCAGCCCTCACTTACCCATGAAAGGAGTACTGTTTATTCTCGGTAATGATTTGGCCAGGGGACAGATATTTCCTTCTCTTGAAGTGATAAGGAATCATCTGTTTGGCTCAGCACTCAGTGAGACCTCTAAGAATACTACTGTTTTTCCTGCGTGTGCAGTTACTAGAGCTCAGTCACGGAAAATCGATTATATGGTGGATCTGTCTGACACTTTCTTGTCTCCAGATCACAGGTCAGAAACTTGCACATCCCTGATGGCTGTGTTAAATCTACCTGAAGGTCGGTCTGTTGAGGATGGGGAACTTACTGATTATAAATTAACACTCTCGGTGAAAAAGCAAAGGTCGTACATGAACAGAACCAAGATCCATCGATAGCGAAGTGCTGTTCCACTGCCATGACTAAAGACGACATTTCTAGTCAATCTGTATATTACTGAGATGACTCTGTACTGATGTGTAAATGGACTCCATCACACAGTGCAGATTTGGGCTGAATACAGTTCACCAGATGGTGGTTCCGGCTAAACTTTCAGCTGCATACTCGGAATTTGGTACATGAGGGTCATTTGTATTACGTTATGTTATTTCTTCTGGCCTGGCCTAAAGTCTGATGTTGTCAAACATTGTCGTGCATGCCATGACTGTCAGGTGGCAGGGAAGCCAAATCAGGTCATTCCATCAACTCCACTTCAGCCTATCCCAGTGATTGAACAATTTGAGCGTGTCATATTAGACTTTGAATCATTTGCCGAAGACCAAGGCTGCAGTAGGTTTTTACAGACAATCATGTGTGCTGCTTCACGGCACCCTGATGCTATTCCTTTTCGTTTGCTGAAAACTAAACCAATGATTAAAGTATGAATTCAGTTCTTTTCTGTTTTTGGTTTACATAAGGTGGTACAATCAGACCAAGGATCTAATTTTTTGCAAGAGTAGCTTGGGTTTAGTCCTGTTGATCTCATTTTTGGACACTCAATTCGGGGCCCTCTGAAGGAGTCAGAAAAATCTCAATCAAACAATGTATTGGATTATATAACTTCATTTCAAGAGGGCCTGCACAGTGCGTGTGATGCTGCCCGTAGCACACAATCTTCAGCTAGGAGTAAACTGAAAAAAACCTTATGATCGCAAATCCGTGCTGCGGTAAGCAGGGAGATCATGTTTTAAATTATTACCTACCAATGGCTCTGCCCTTCAAGCCAAATACACTGGTCCATATGTCATTGACTCAAAACTCAATGACACTGATTATGTAATTAGTCAACTTTATTGTCATCTCACTATATAGTACACAGAGAGACGAGATGGAAATGGAAAAACACACAACACAAAAACATGACAAAGGACATTGTGGACATTGTCCACTGACCCGTAAAAATAGTGCAGGTCGAGACAAACTAGACAAACCAGACAGACAAGTGGCAGCAATATGACAATATATCAGTGTGTGGATGTATTTAGTATATAGTATATGTGGTATATGATATGCTATGATTATGATGGCATTATCATAATATGACATTATGTGATGACGATAACACTGCAGCACAGTGTGAGGAAGTGAGAGATTAAAGTGAAGGGTGTAATATTTCAGTTAAAAGTGCAGAGTGCAGTACTGATGTTCAGTTTGTAAAGTGCAGTTTAAGAGGGAGAAAAATCATCTGCACTCCTGATAGGACAAGGAAAACGTGTGTGTGTAATGAATATGTTTAAATCATAATATAATGCCAAATAATGCCAAAAATGGTGCTGTACCTATGGCCTGTGTGTCAGGCACAACACCCTGCAGGAGCAGCACACAGATGCATGGATGCAATTCAATACATCTGTGTATGCGAGCATTTCCTGGTCTTTAGCAGTTACCACCACCACCCCAAATGCACCCTTTGCCATCACCTGTTTGGCTGCTGACAGTCTATGGGAATGACGTCCTTTTCATCACAGAAGAGCCCATTGGGGTGGAGTACCTGTACAAGCAGACAAGCCATGTGCTTGAGGATGTCAGCTTGGATCCTGACACTAGAGACAAGGCTGCCACTGAGTCGGTCAAGGAGGTGGATGAGGCCATTGAGGAAGACGTGGAGGACCCCACAGTCTTCAAGCCAGACACACCCTCCAGTGGAACAGCAGCTCAGTCAGGTCCTCCTGAACCCCCTGATGTTCAGGCCCCTGCATCACATGAACCCTCTTCAAACTCAAGTGCACGATGACATAAAAATCAAATTTGTATTGCTTTATTTGTCATCTTTTTTCTCACTATTTAGCAGGGGAAATGCTGGGTCTGGATGGCCAGACAGGATAGCAGCATGTCCCGAGGCTGGTCAACACCCTGTTGGAGGTTAGGAGCCTGCAGGGTTATCTGAGAAAAGGGGAGACTGATTCATTCTGCTCTGGCATCATCTGGCAGGATGACAGGCAGGTTGTCTATCCTCCCAGATTCCAGGGAATGGTTCAAGGCAGCAAAGGGGAAGGACACTGCCTGTCCTGAGAAGGAAAGTCTCCAACAGTACACTCTAAAAAACGCTGGGTTGCTGTTGGGTTGATTTAACCCAATTTGGGTTGAAAACCGGTCTCGATCTGTAACCCAGCGGTGCTGGGTTGGGAACGCGGACCTGAAAGAGAGCACGCACGTCACGTCAACTACCTGGGACATCAGCGAGAGGAGTCGCCATTGTCTTTGCACCGTCTTTAGTTTCTGAGGGGCGAAAAAAAAAATTTCTGAAGGGCGAAAAAATTATTTTATGAGCGAAAGCCGCGGGGTTAGGAGACGGGGGGAAAAAAAATTCTGAGGCAAAAGCTGCGGGTAGAAGGACAGAGGAGACATTTTTTCTGCAAACTTCACTGCTTAATATCTTGCTAACTAACACTTGCTATGCTAACAATGCTTAATATCTTGCGACTGCATTGGAGCCACCAATTTGTGTGTACTCACTCACACGGAGATCGGTAAGCTTTGTTTTGCATATACAATGTGAAAGGGGGTTTTGGGGTTTAATGTTGTATTTTAGAAGTATACCTTTCTGTCTACATTTGTCTGTTTCTCTCAAGTTTGGACTTTTTTTTTTTTTTTTTTAAAAGAGTTTTGCTTGCTGCAACGAGAACCATTTTGTGGATGAACAAGGTGAGTTGTTTTCTCTATTCAAATTAGAAACTGCTGGAACATTTGTAGTTTGAAACATGCATTTAATTATGAGGTCATCTTAAGGGAACAGTGAGCATTTGATACTTGCAGCAATGTGTTTTTAGAGTAGCTCGCTACTTCTCTACATACAGTTTTGTAGAATTCAAATTATTTCAATGTAGGTTTGAAAAAGTAAACACCCACTTTCAACATATGCCAGTTTTTTTTTTTTGCACTACTAGTTTTGTTTAAAGCCACTTTAAAATGCTTTGGAAATGCAAGTACTATCTGCGAGAAGAGCACAGTTTTTTAAATGTTACAGGCTAAAACATGGAACTTATGCAAGAAGGAACTAAGCCCTTTCCTTGCTTGCATCAGGAATCATGTTTGTTCTTAGACGAGAGGAGGTTGTAAAGGATGAGCCTGACATCAACCAGATGATCCAACGCTGGCCAGTGCTTTTCACTGAAAACCAGGTTTGTGAATGTGTCCTTTAATGCTTTTTTTTCTTATTTGTTTTACATACATCATGTTCAGAGAGGTTTATTTGTGTTATAAATAACTCTGCCTGAATATCAAAACTTAGCATATTTAATATTTTTCAGGTTTACCTGGAGTTTAACAGGATTGTTGGAAGAAATTTTAAAGAAGAGTTCTTTGGTGTTCTTGATGGGTTGTGTCCAATTTTGATGAAAATTTCAAGAGGAAGTCAGGTCGGATAGGAAAGCAATTAGCTCACCTGCTACAACACAACGGTGGGTTGATATTTCTCTTTTCTTCTCATAATGGTATTGATGGTTAGTTCAATACATAAACTGTTCTCTTGTGGTATTTCTCTATATGGACAAATAAACTGATATAAGATTTATTTCCTTTGTTTTACATTCAAGTGTGTTTTATACCACTTTGCAGAGCACAGAGCCAACAGCCATTAGATGCCTTGTCCTGAGAGGATTTCCAATAATTCTTGGAGATGATGCATCTATGTTCTTCAAGAGCAGTTCAGTGAGTCAACCCTTTCTCCATTTGTACCATTCAAATATCAAATTGTGTAATATACCACCTACTGTCACAACATGAAAGCCGCCTATATATAAACACACAAAATAGCTTGTTTACAGTGCCTAAAATAAAATCACATTGAATTACAAAAATTATAATATTAGATAATTCTATACAGTTGATTGTAGACAAATTGCTGTTCACCTGAATATTCTTTTTTTGTCTTGTTTCTTGCACTATGTAGAGTCTATGGAGACTCCATGGACATCCCAGTGGGAATCCTCTATTATGAGGACAACAGTTCAGCAAGCCCAGCATTGCCATAACTCAACCCCTCAAGACTGGGCATCAACCGAGAGGGCAAGGGAAGCACTCACCAACCTACCTCAAGCAATGTGCCTCTTGTTTGGCTTAACCTACGCACTTCACCTGCAGCACCCAAAGTGCTTGAAAACACGTTTACCTTCATTCCGCAGGCAATGTGAAATTAAGGTAGAAGTGAGCTACCTCCAAAGGTTCAGAAGCTGAAGAATGAGCTAGCAGGGTAAGACCCAATTATGCTTATAGCACAGCTCTTCATGCCTGATTGTTGTACAATTTCTTTGCAGTGATTAGAGCAAACAGGCTTGCAGATGTTCATTTTGTATCTGATTCTTCTTGTGCTTGATGTGTCTAGTATTGTATTATTATTTTTTTTACAGAGGGCACATTTTAGGAAAGTTGCAAGTTTATTTTGACCAAATCTGATCCTTACTGCATAGATGTTCTTAATGCCTGCTTTGTTGTGTGTTTCTTACAGATGACTCTTATATCGTTTATGCATGATAAGAAAACTTTTTTTCATTACATTTACATGTCAAATTGTGTTTTTCTAAAGTTAATTTGGCTTCAATCTGATTCATTGTTACTGACTTTATTCCAGAAACACTGTGACTACAGTTTGATACATTTTCATAAAAATTGTCTTAATGTTGAGGTGGAGATGGAAAAAAAGTCTTAAATTCATATGGACACATTTACATGTTTTGTCATGAATAAAATTCCATTATTGAAATATGTATTGCTGTATAATTGTTTTTATTTTAGTAATTTTAATCACAAGTTTCTATATTAAATTTCTGACCCATTTTGGGTTCCATTCAACCCAGCAGCGTAGTCATTTTTAACTAACAGTTGGGTTAATAATCACAACCCAGCATGCTGGGTTAAACATGTAACCCAACTTGTTGGGTCATAATAACCCAGCGTTGGGTTGGTCCCTTTTTGACCCAGCGCTGGGTTACCAAAATAACCCAAATTGGGTTGTTTTTAACCCAGCAGTTTTTAGAGTGTAAGACTCACTTTAAATTTCAGTTTTCTTTAACAACCCCCAGCAAAGGGGTTGTCCTTGTTGCAGGTGGGACAAGGACAGCCATTGAATTATGTTGTCCTGGAACAGCCTATGCCAGGGGTATTCCTCCTCACCACCCAGGTGAAGAGGTTCCTACTCTAACCAGGTGCCATCTCTTCCTGAACTACAGTGCATTCTCAGGACCACAGCATACAGGAAGAGAAAGGCGGCCAAAGCTGCAGCTGCTGCTGCAAGACATACCTGCGGCAAGTGTCAACCAAAGAGCGTGGACACTGGCCACACTTGCATTGTTTGTATGTCGTACTGAGCAGCTGTTGGCAGAAAGACTGTGGAGGAGTGGAAAAAGGTACAGCAACTGCTCAAAAAGACAAAGGACTGAGGATTATATGTATATTTGTGAGACTGTCAAGATCCAAAGGCCAGGTTTTCCTGGTGCCTAATGTCGTCATGTCATGTTTGCCTAATCCCTTTGATTGCCAAACTCTGTAGTGTGTCATAGTAGGGTGGTAGTAGCCTAGTGGGTAACACACTCGCCTATGAACCAAAAGAGCCAGGTTCAAATCCCACTTACTACCATTGTGTTCCAGAGCAAGACACTTAACACTGAGTGTCTCCAGGGGGGGACTGTCCTTGTAACTACTGATTGTAAGTCACTCTGGATAAGGGCGTCTGATAAATGATGTAAATGTAAATGCCATAAAGGTTTCTGTGTGTTTCTGTTCCGTGTTCGTGCATGATCTCTGTTACCTGCGTGATTAAACCCTTGTGTGTTTACCTTGAGTCGAGCGTTTGCGTCCTTCCTGCAGACGATTGTCGGATGCAACCTATGTGCCGCTGACTGCTCCAGTGCTTTGCTCCAGGATATCCCCCCCTTTCATCAGGTTCACCGAGCCCTAGAGTGGCACTGTAGGAAAGGAGGTACTGTCATGATCCGAACTGTACCTGACACTGCGGACCAGTTTTTCCTCGTGTTGGTTGTCTGCCTAATCCCTTTGATTGTCATCACCTTTATTGAAAGTGAAAGTGAAGTGATTGTCACACGTCATACACAGCAGCACAGCACACAGTGCACACAGTGAAATTTGTCCTGTGCATTTAACCCATTTTACCCGAGAACAAGGCTGGCGGGTGCCTCACCGTGCAGCGTGAAACTCGTACCCGGAGCCGCGCTGTACTCAGGCCGCCACAGTCTATACCGGCACTACTTTTTAACAAGAAAATCACCTAGCAACCCCATTATAATATAATCGATTACGTTCTGCACTGCATTGATGCAATATTGTCCACGTCTGTGATGCACCGTGATGCATCGATTATACGATCAAATTCAACACCCCTACTGTCCAGACTGTTGTACCTCCTCCAGTAAAGCAAACCCTGGGGACCATGTTGACCTCAGTATATTATATATATATATCACCTCACCTTCTCCAGCAACGCTGATGACCATCATTTCTTTGCAAGGTGACCTGACAGTCTTCATTACTACAGCTGCATTGTCCAGGTCACATGGTCTTGTGCCCACTGAGTCGGTCAAGGAGGTGGATGAGGCCATTGAGGAAGACGTGGAGGACCCCACAGTCTTCAAGCCAGATACACCCTCCAGTGGAACAGCAGCTCAGTCAGGTCCTCCTGAACCCCCTGATGTTCAGGCCCCTGCATCACATGAGCCCTCTTTAAACTCTGAAGCAAGTGCAGGATGACATAAAAATCAATTTTGTATTGCTTTATTTGTCATCTTTTTTCTCACTATTTAGCAGGGGAAATGCAGGGTCTGGATGGCCAGCCAGGATAGCAGCATGTCTCCAGCAACACTGATGATCATCATTTCTTTGCAAGGTGACCTGACAGTCTTAATTACTACAGCTGCATTGTCCAGGTCACATGGTCTTGTGCCCACTCCAAACATTCACGACAGTGTGGCAGTTGCATAATGATGTCTGAGTACATTGCGGTCTGTCACTCGTGGGGCTCCACTCCTGGGTCTGTCATGAACTCTACCAGTAGTTCTGTCTCTTCACTCAAGTCTGCTGATGACACTTTGAGACACGCCAAGTTCACAAGCAACTGCCTGCCACTAACCCAAAGGCACGCCATGTCCAGGTGACACTGCTCGTCCGTTAAGTGACGTCATGTTTTCATGGCTCTTTGAATTATGAACATGGAATGCCTCACTGACAATACCAGCTACCCACAGAATGTTGAAATTGATGCCACATTGAGAAAGGTTGTCTCTTGGTATTGGCCCCAATATAAGTCACACTTGTACCATTATATGGAAAACACAAAATAAGGTGTATCTACCACACCAATACAGTTCCTCATTATATGATCATTATATATTGTCATTATATACATATTTTAAATATATTCTTCACTATCTAGCTTGCATCATGTACAAACCACATGTACTTGTGTGTATATGTACACATGAGGCATTGGTGGCCTAGCAGTTAAAGAAGCGCCCACATAATAAGAAGGTTGCTGGTTCAATTCCCAGTCCGCCAAATCCCCACACACTGCTTCCCGGGCACCTGTCCATTGCTCACTAAGGGTGATGGGTTTAAAAGCAGAGGACACATTTTGTTGTGTGCACTGTGTGCTTTGCTGCAGTGTATCTCAATGACAATCACGCCACATTCATGTAAACAAAGCACAGCGCACAGTTAACCTTTAGTGGTGCTGTCCATGGTCCTGTCTACGGTTGATGAGGTGTTGTTATTTTACCCCAATTTCATGGAAAAAATGCATCATGTTTGCTTTTCAAGAACTATGTTAGTTTTATGTTCCGACACCTCTTCCTAGCTGGCTCCATCCTCTGACCTCTACTTCTCTCCTCACTCTCAAACTATCTCTCTCTAAACTCCTCAAAGAATCTCCAAACTACACTGCTCAAAAAATACAAAAATAAGACCTCCTAGAGTCACATTTAAAATTAACGTGGAAAAACACACTGCTGGGTGATCCAGCTTTGATGTGATGTGTGGCCTCCACATGCTTGTATGACCTCCCTACAACACCTGGACATGCTCCTGATGAGGTTTCCTGAAGCATCACCTTCCAGACCTGGATTAAAGCATCTGCCAACTCCTGGACAGTGTGTTGTGCAGCATGGCATTGGTGGACTGAGCGAGACATGATGTCCCAATGTGATCAACTGGATATAGGTTTGGGGAGTGGTGGGGCCAGTCTATAACATCAATGCCTTAGTCTTGCAGGAACTGCTGACACACTCTAGCCGCATGAGGTCTGGCATTGTCTTGCAATAGGAGGAGCCCAGGTCCAACTATGCCAGCATATGGTCTCACAAGGGGTCTGACGAGCTAATTTTGATACCTAATGGCAGTCAGGGTACCTCTGGCGAGCACATAAAGGGCTTTGCAGCCCCCCAAAGAAATGCCACCCCACACCATTACTGACCCACTCACAAAGTAGTAATTCTGTAGGATGTTGCAGGCAGCAGAACATTCTCCACGGCATCTCCAGGCTCTGTCACGTCTATGACATGTGAGCAATGTGAACCTGCTTTCATCTGTGAAAAGCACAGTCACGTAGCGAATTTGCCAATCTTGGCGTCTCTCTGGCAAATGCCAAACGTGTTGCATGGTGTTGGGCCGTAAGCACAATCCCCACCTGTGGGTGTCGGGCCCTCATACCACCCTTATGGAGTCCTGCTGGAGGTCATTTTGCAGGGTTCTGGCCGTGCTCCTCCTTTTCTTCCTGCTGGGTTGTTGCCCTCCTATGACATCCTCTGAGTCTCTTGATGTACTGGCCTGTCTCCTGCTATTTTATCAATTTCAGCTCCTCCCCTAAATAAAGCAAACCTTGAAATGGCCCCTCCATTACTCAAGCCTTGGCACGTCTAGTAAATCATATGAATTCGACTTCTCACTTCAAGGAAAAAAACCAAGAATAACGTGTATAAATTATGTAGGTTCAACTTAATGAATACATTCAGTAGATGCAAGCCTACCTAACTTAATATTGTGGCGAGTCTTGTCACAAAGATAAGTAAGGTGACACTTCAAATATCTTGTCAGGAACAGAAATCACTTTTTATTTGCACCAGGGCCAGCAGGTGGTGCCAACAGACTCTTCTGTTATTTAAGGCCAAGCAGGAATGCAGTGCTTCTTGCACATCTACCCCACAGTGTACCAGTTCCCCACACACACTTACTACATGTAAATTCACCTTACTTACAGACCCACAAGGCGTGCTGGTCTCATACACTTGGCTGGCTTCTGCCACATCAATATTTTTGGTCTGAAATACACTAAACTGAAAAAAGTGAATGTGCTATCATTAATTAGCTTAAATGAATCGCATGGATTTGACTTAATATTTTATTGTTTCCAGTGAAATTAATCACAGATAAAATGATTTGATAATGTAAGAATAATTAATAATTCTATGCCACATTACCTTTGCTCAACTTAATAAAATCATTTGTTGCATAAAAAAAGTCAAGCTGGACTAACTTAATATGTATGGTTTGAAATAATGCAAAGTAATTAGGACAGCCTAAATAGACATTTTGAAAACTATGTCCAATTTTCAATTAAGTAAATCCAATAAACTGACCCCTGAAGCAATATGAAGCAGAACAATAAAGGAGTCACTTTGTGGATGACACAGTTGAAGAGGCACACCATGTAACTACTGGCAAAAATAATACTGGTGTAAGATGCTAAATTCCAGGTTCATGGCATTTTATGCTTTAGCGATAATGAAGACCCTCGCTTGTATCTTTATAAAGCTTTGGCCTCTCCCAAGCAAGCAAGAGGTGTCCCCAGGGTGCCAAAAGGCTAGCAAATGGCCTGAAGTGCCATGACAGGAAAGTCTTTTTTGGGGGTGGATGACCACTATCTTCCTGTATATGTCTGGACAAGGAAGAAATATCAGTCTGATTGGTCCGTGGCAACCTTTTTGGGAATCAAATGTTGAGTATAAAAAAAGTTCTTTTTTTCCTCCTCCAGTAGGGGCTTGGGGGTTCTCCCTCAGGGTCTTTCTCTCTGATCCCCTGTTTCTCTAAGTCTCTCTCTCTTTTGCTTTTATCATTTTTACATACAATATTTACATGTAACTGCAATAACCTACCTGTGTTAATAAATTTGAAACTGTTCATTCTTGTAACCACTATGGTGCCATGCCACTTTATGTCCAGGTAACATCAATTGGGTTTAAATACAGTGCTTTTTACACTGGCAACTGCAGGTTTGTAGTTCCCCAAAGGAATGACAAACTTAGAAGAGTTGAAGGAAAAATGGGAGAGCTCAGATAACCACATGGTGGCGTTAGAAACAAACGTAACACTGCTGAAAGAACTTGGATTAGGGTGGAGGCAGGAGACTGACAATTCCACCTTTCACCTTAAGCCACTAGTGTGCTTTCTAACAGAGACAAGGAGCACTAAAAAAACACATGCTACAGTCTTCAAGCACACATAAACGACCCATTGGGCCTTTTGAATCCTTTTACCATCAGAGTTAAGTGACCGTGGAAGTGCGTCACAAAGTGTTAAACCTCCTGGGATTTTCAGCCAACTCCGATATCAATGCCTGAAATCAGAGGTAAATGGCCAGAAGGTGACAGGAAGGCCAAGACTGACTGTAATAACTAAAGGCACACAGAAGGGCCATTTTAAGTCCATGAAAACCTTCACATTCTGGACCATTTAAAGCGGCTCTTAAGACTTATATTTGTCTCTATGCCCGTATGGATTTTACAGCGTGCACTTTGCCCGTGTCTTGTTACTGCTTTAACCTGTGGACATTGTGTTTCCGTGCATCTCTTGTGAAATGCACCTACCTGCCTGCCTCATGTCTCTGTTTGTGAGGGATTAACTTCCTTGAATCTGTATGGTTAGAATGGGTGCTGCCTCCACCCTTGACATACTGTTACCTTAAACATGTATTTACTGGTTCCTGGTGTTCAGTGCAGTACACTATAGTAAACAAAAACTACACCAGATGGTTACTTGTCCTTCTGTTTATGCATACAGGGATAATTCGTGAACTGATGTAGAGGTTCATTAATGCTCGGCTAATGTAACAATGAATCTCTAATACCTTTGAATCGCTCAAGATTTGTGGTTCTTCTGAGGGGGGTTTTAGACATATTTATTTATATTGTCATGACTCAACCAAAAAGCCCAAGAAATTCATGAAATCAACTGTTGCATTCAGTCAAATTGGGAGTTCATTGATCATTGTAAAAATGTGCATCAGTCTGGAACTAGCACATCCCAAGCATGTCAGGTCAGGCAGGTTCTGGAAAGGAGTGCTGCAAGTTCAGGGTTACTATGGCGTCAAACGAAACTATAAAGACTCCCCACAGGGAGAACTTGGCGTCTTCCAGAGCGGTGTCTTCTCTCCAGAGGATAGAGTGAATTATTTCAAGCCAGAGGTGGCTGAGGGTGGTATGAATTGAATTGATACCAGAAACACCCTGATTTATTGCATTGCAGTCAGGTCAGAGTAAAGAAATGAAAACCGCAACAGTGTTGTACATTTTATAAGTCGAGGAGAGCATGGCAGAAGGGCTTCATTTTTTTTTTGTCTTATCTGTTGTGCAGAGACCGGTGGGAGTAACACATTCATCCACCAGGAGGAGACCTCACACCACAGTAGCTGAGCGTCATCTGGGTAAAACAAACAGACCAGAGTCTCCATGTGTGTCACCAATTTGTTAATTATTTATATGGAATTAATTAGAAGCCCTCTAATTACTTCATGAATATTCCATCATCCTGCTCACTCAGAGTGAAAGGGTAGGGAAGGAGACTTCAGAAATCTTTACAGACTCGGCCTGTAGCTGACACAGCTCTCGGGATCGGTCCACCATTTAACAAACACGGCTTGCCCCAGCCTGTGGAGTCATGAAGTCTGATCCCAGATCAGCTGAGCGAAGCCATCATGTAAACAGCCTCCTCGAAGTCAATGAGGAGCATGAAAGTGCTGACAGGTGATTTTTAGCTGAGGCTGACAGAAGCAGTGCGGATGAAAATGAAGATCCATCACCTGATCTCTAGCATATATATAATCCCAAGACCACAAAACTGCATTCTGGTCTGGAAATACATGTGTCTGTGTTACAATGCAATAAGATGGATATGCATAAAATAATGTCATTGCTCAGCTGTCCTCTGGGGTGAACAGCACAGAATTTTTAATTAATTAATAGATGGGTTTCAGCGAAACATGTATAGTGGGCATTTAACATAAACACACACTTGAACACACAAATATAATGTAAATACGTTATTGTATATTTAGTACACAAAGTGCATACATTTGTCTTTAACTTGCATGTATAAAGAGCTATACACATAATAGCAATTAAATACAATTTACATATTCTAATCCATATTGCAGAATTATTTATAATATTCACTCACACTCACCATAATTGTTTAGACCTACTAAGGGTCGTGGCTGCCAGAGCCCGTCCCAGGATAGTGGGCTCAGGGCGGGGTGTCACCCAGGGCAGGGCGCCAGTCCAAAGCAGATCACACACACATACACTGACTCGCACATGGTCAATGCAGAGTCGCCAGTTCCCCTAGTGTACATGCCTTTGAACATGGGAGGAAACCAAACAACCCAAGTGGGCTTTACTGGGCTCGGGATTTTATTTTATTTGATTTTTTTAATTGGAGAGCAGGATCAAGATCTCTGCTTCACAGGACGGCGACTCAGTTAATCGTCACTTTCACCTCAAGTCCTCCTGGAGTTTACCTTAAAGAAGAGGAATCCATTTGATGTCTTAGGAAGACAGTTCCCAGCACTCAAGTCAAAAGAACTGAGGATGAGAAAAGAATCTATAAATGAATAAAATAGAGCATAAGAAGTGGTCTAGAAGGTAGGGGATGAAAATATGAATTTAAACTTGTATACCTCCCACAATGAAAACATAAAAGAAGACCTTTCTCTGTCTCCAACCTTAACCCAAACTTTGAAACACAGTACTTCCATTTACTTTCAATAACTTCCATTCATTCATTCATACATTAATTCCATGCAATTAGCAATTACACGGTAATGAAGATAAGTTTGTGTTCCTTGATTCTTGGAGCGTTAAGATTAAGCTTTTTTGATGGATATAATTTCAAAATTAAAACATGATTATACCTTTATTAAGACAGAAAGAGTAAGATACAGAGCGAAGTGGACCAAAAATATGAACGTAACACATTTGTTGTTGCTCCCATTTTTCATGAGATGAACTCAAAGATCTGAAACATTTTCTACCTACACAAAAGAATCTCCATTACTCTCAAATATTGTTTCCAAATTCCTTAGACTAGACTAAAGTATCTCTGTGAATTCAAACTGCCACAACGTTGACGGGACTCATCCATGAACAGAACTCTCCAACATTCCAAGACGCCATCGGATGTGAGCATTTGCCCACTCAAGACGGTTAAGACCAAGAACTGCTGTCAGGTCCAGTTTGTGCAAAAATTCTTTGGTTATGCAAACTGAATGTTGCTGCAGCTGTCTGGGTGGCTGGTCTCAGACGAACATGGAGGTGAACATGCTGGATGTGTAGGTTCAGGGCAGGTGTGGTTACACATGTTCAGCGGTTATGAGGCCGGTTGGATGTACTGCCAAATTCTCTGAAACTCTTTTGGAGATAGCTTATGGTAGCAAAATGAACATTATTTCATGGGGAACAGTTCTGGTAGACACTTCTGCGGTCAGCATGCCAATTGCACACTCCCTCAAAAGCTGTGACTTCCGTGGCATTGTCCTGTGTGATCAAACTGCATATTTCAGAGTTTCCTTTTTATTGTGGGCACACCAGCACAATATTCCTGCTTTCTAATCAGCACCTTGAAATGCCAGACCTGTGAGGAGGGCTCACCAATACGGATTTAGACAGATTTGTGAACAATATTTGAGAGTAATGAATATTTTGTGCAAAATAAGAGCAACAACAAAAGTGTTGCATTAAAATTTTCGTCTAGTGTAGAACATAAAGGCATTCATCTTGTGCATGCTTTTAATAATCCTGATTACTACAGTTAACATTCTAACTTCCGCATTCAGACGGTCCATCAGACTGGCCCCATGCTAAAAACATCAACTTTTCCTTTCCCCCAATGGCGTCAGGTTTTTCTTCATACAGTATGTCTAAGTCAACTTAAAAAAATAAGCTTAAAATAAAATGAAACCATGCTTCTCTGGAGTCAAGCCAGTCCCACAGTGAGCCTCAGCGTGCCGGCATTTGAGTAGGTAAATTGGACTGCAATCGTTTCAGTGGCTTGGCCAACTTGATATATGCCATACATACATAGCTTAATTTATTTCATGTTTTTTTTTTTATTTGTTTGCTTGCTTCCCTTTCTTCTTCTGACCACTTCATGAAAAATGCATTCGTTTTGTTGAGTGCCTCCAGCTAACCAAATGCACAATGCGATACGTCTGAATGCGCAGCTGAGGACAACGCAGAGCCACGGGAACAGCCTCGCCGACTTCAAAGGCTTTCACGCTGGTTCGGGCCCATGCCCATGCTCCTCTATGAATAGGCCGAGGGTCTTGACCAAGAGCATGAATAAACAATGCCCAAAGTGACGAAAGGACCACCAATAAAAGCAATTTTGTGTAACAGCTTTGCAAATGCAATTTCTTTATTTCTCAGGGCAGATGGGGGTTACTGTACTTCTCTGTGGTCCATCATGGTCAATAGTATTTCTGCCAAAATGCCAAAACATGTAAACCAGTTTGGATGATAAAATCTTCCTTTGAGACGCGTTCTCTTCCTCCAAAATGATTAACTGCATTGCCTTGGCTGCTGCTTAAACTCACTTGATCTTCCCAGCAGAGGGGCAGCAATCAGTTTCACATTAAGAGTCAAATTTTAATTCCAGGAAGAGAAACTCTTATCCACATATTCAATCACAATTTTTATGTCTTCTTCCTGGGGCAAAAACGATGTTCTACTTTCCTACAGTACAAGAGCAACTTCAGATTTCAGACCATGTTTGAACTTACTGTGAGCTGTGAAGACTTCTTGATGAAAGAGGGGAGCTATAGTTTGGACAACATGCAGCTCTATCCACATATTTCATTTTATACAATAAAACGAATAGAATACAATTTTATACAATAATAACACTGAGAGATTCTGAGGTCAACACACCAGCTTAACGCTTAACACACCAGGAATCAGCACAAACATAGGTATTCCCAGGTCCTGGAAATGACAAATGAATGAAGGGGGGCTGGACTCATGCTGGGCCCACTCCACAATGGTTTTCTTTACCGTAATGAAAGAGACAAGTCTGTGTGTTTCTTGCGCAACTGTCAGTAATGTTTGTCCAAGTGGCCAGTTTATCCTGAAACATATTTTACGATGCAATAAAAAATTATAATAGCATTTGTTAAAACAATAATTACGATTTTATATCTCAAACAAAGATAAAAAAATAATGGAAAATGGGTACATGCTAGGCGAATCCTATTGCTTATGAATCTATAATTGATAATATTCCTGAAGTTTTCAGGTATGATTTATTAATAAACATTGTGGGCAGTTGTGGCCTAGCATTTAAGGAAGCAGCCCCGTAATCAGAAGGCTGTTGAATCTCGATCCGCTAAGGTACCACTGAGGTGTCACTGAGCAAAGCACCGTCCCCACATACTGCTCCTCGGGCGCCTGTCATGGCTGCCCACTGTTCAGTAAGGGTGATGTGCACCGTGTGCTGTGCTGTGTATCACAATCATTTCACTTTCATGTGAGAATGTAAATGGTTAAAGCATTTGTATCGATATTTTTGGACTATTTTTTGTTGTGGTTTGGAATGGGTTGATTTCATGTCATTTAAATCATCTAGCATTAAAATGGTTTGTATTGCAGACATACAGTGAGCTGCTGATGTTTTTCTTATTCTACCAGCTTTCCAGGCAGAACAGTTTAAATGTGTTCATGCAGTGAATTTACAAAAAGTGGATGAAAATGCTCTTTAGGGATTTTGAACCTTGGGTTCAACCTCATCCCAATGGTGCTCTATTGGCTTGAGATCTGGCAATAGTACAGGTCATGTTCACTCTCTATCAGCTGAACAGCTCTGTCATACATATCTGTGAAACTAACTTTTTTTAAATTCTCTTCAGTCAGGTAAAATTATGTACTTCTTATGCTTTATTTCCCAGATGCACAAATATTTATGTATTTCCAGTCCATGTTACATTACATACATAGAGAACAGAATAAATCAGGTTAAATTTCAACTTTGTGTGATCAAATGTGCATTTAGATGTGGATGGAAGTCAATAATTTGCAGTTTGAGACACTTCTGAGGCCTTTCACATTCTCAGAAAATCTTGAAATTTCTCACAGATATTTCAGAAAAGCAGACATCCAGGCTCTTAAAAAATATTGGACCTTAGTTTGGCCAGTGGACTCTATGGCCACCCTTAACCCCCAAATATTCTCCAAGGTGGTCTCCAAGTTTCATCTATTGGCACCATACATAATAAGCATCCTTCACACTCACACCATTAGCTTCTCCTGAAGGAATTAAATTGTTTGGTTTTTGAAATTCATGCTGTGGTAGCCAAACATGCTCATTACAATTCACTTGCAAAATTCCTCTTATGTAAAGATGGGCTCTTTGAGCATTTGTTGCCTTCCTATCAGCCAAGCATTGTCTACCTTTCATATTAACAATGAGTTTTGTTTCTCTCAGCATTTCACACTGTGCACTCCAGATGCACATGCAACATGAGTTGTTTCCTCGTCAACCAAGTGCACCCAATTAAGTTGCACAATTTGCATGCCAGTGAACATAAACCAAAGCAAGAAAACACAATTAAGGTCAAAATCAGATGGCCTCTTGAACAGTAGCTTACATACAGGGATATGTAGCACCAACAAGTGACAAGGGAGCGTGGGAGCTTACATTTCTATAATTAAACACAGGAGAATGATAATTATGCCCAGGACAAAAGACAAAGAAACATTTGGCGCCACCTGGAGAGCTAGGGGTCACAGGACATAACACTGCTGCTAAGTATATACTACATGTAAACTAAATTTAACAGTGTTACAAACTGTGTGCTGAAAAGAATATGGGGAAGAGAGGCCAATGAAAATTCTGTGCTTTGGAGTGCACTCTATTTAGCAGGAAATGTTTCAAAAGCATGAAAGATTCACAGCCAAATGTTTATGCGGTTGTGCACATGGGCGAGTAAAAGAAAGAAAATACACAGAAAAAAAAAACATAAAAATGCACTCTAGACTTGAGGAATTATGTTCATTATTGATCAGCAGAGATTTATTTCAAAGACCCTGGGCAACGATATAAAAGCACACATCAAAGTACAGCCCTCTGTGCGCCTCACCTCTGGGCTCGCAGGAGAGGGGAAACGTGGTCCATGACGGATTGTGCCTCTGCACACCTGAAAGAGCCGCACTGAAGTAAAGTTAATTGCTAAAGTAAGTGTTGCCGGTGGGAGTCATTGTTTTACTCAGATCTTTATCCCTGTCAGACTGTTAAGGCCACCAGCCAAGCGTGAAAACTACATATTTCATCATGATTAAAAAGCAAAAAACACATTTTACTGCTGATATTTACCGGCTGCTAAAAGAAATGAATGGAAACCAGAAGAGACAAAAGTGTCCTTGAATAAGAAATTGAGTACAACAGGGGACATGCTATAGGTTGTAAATTGGGCCCAGTTTTACATGAGGGGGGGTGGAAGAGAAAAGAACAGCAGACAGTGAATCTGCTAAGGGCCATTCGGGATCATTCAGCCACTATAGCCATGCCTCAGTGAAACGTTCGACCCCAATTAATTTGCTTCTCAGAGAGCGACACGGTTGTCCTTTTTTTTGGCTAGCACCAGTGCTGTTTAAATAGTAAACACAATAGTGCCTGTTCGGACGCCCATGGGCGTTTCTTTGCCTTAAAAGGCTGTTTTCATTCACATTTATAATGCATTGCTTGAGGCAACAGAAAGCTGGTCTGATGTCAGTGGTGCACACTAAATGTAAGGTTGCGTTATCAAGACATGCAGATTACACACACACTCACTTGTACACATTAAGAATGAAGATGACTACAATGTCTACATTTTAGTTATTTTCATGACTATGCTGTGTGTTTGGGAGTAATGAGTTACATGTATTATATATATAAAAGGGACAGGTCAAATTGTTTCTATTTTTTGGTAGTTGCATCCACCAAAATAAAATGTTCGAAAAAAGAAAGAAGGACAATCCATATGCATATACGTTTTAAATGATTGACATTTAGAGCTTTTGCACACATTGCAATTGTAAAAAAGACCATGTGGTGTGAGAGAGAACAGAGTGTGTAGAAAAACTCTTTCTCCCTCCACACAAAAGCACTGTATTCAACCACTCCAATTTGATGTTACCTGGCAGAAAGAGGCATGGCATAATAGAGGTTGAATGTAAAAAGGTACCAAGGTTACAGAGAAAATAAAAATGAGAAGAAAGAGTAAAGAGGGAGAAGAGAAAGATAGGGGGAGAGAAAGGCTCAGAAGCCTACCGGCTTCCGATGGAAAACCCCTGAGCAAGAAAGCTCAGTCCCTTTTCCACATGTGAGCAGACCTTTATACCCCTGGCCTACAGGAAGTTGTCACTGGCCTATAGGAAGTTGTCACTAGCCTACAGGAAGTTGTCACTGACCAATCAGAACCTGTTGTTTCTGATGCCATGCCCCCAGTGCCTCCCATTTGGGGAAGACAAAGAGAGTGGGCGGTCCTGACGGCTGACACTTCACACATTGCAGTCACACAAAAGGCATGTAAAACAGGGGTGTTGAATCTTCACGCACAACTATTGATACAGGAATGTCTCAGACAAAAGGCATGTAAAACAGAGGTGCCGAATCTTCACGCACAACCACCGCCACAGGAACCTCACACATCTTCTTGTATACAGCTGCTATGCAAGACCAAAGCATGGTCCTGCGACACCCAATCTTACACAATCAAAAAAGAATTTTGTTAAAGCGTTGAAGCGGGCTTATTTAATTGGATTATGTAAAAGTAATAAACGCTGCACAAGCACTGTATTAAACATGTTAACATGTTACATGTAAATATTGTTTGTAAAAATGGTACCAATGTAACACAAAAACCCAAGATTAGAGAAAGGAGAAAGGGATAGAGGAATAGAGAGAAAAGCCAGGAACCAAGCTGCAGAGAGGCCACCTGGTTTAGGAGAAACAGAGGGAGACAGCAAGACTCAGAAACTGGGGGGAAAACCCCCAATTTCCCGATGGAGAGGAAAAAAGAGCCCAGAGTCCACAAGAGAAAATTCTTTTATACATTTGACTCCCAGGAAGTTGCCACAGACCAATCAGGATTTGTCTCTGTCCCGTTTCCTTCCCCTTGTGGAACACAAAGCAAATGGCCCTTAACACCTCTTGCCCGGGGGAGGGCAAAAAAAAGACACGGGGAAAAAGACACGGGGAACACAAAGGTGGGGGAACCTCTACGCAAGACAAAAGCACAGAATGCCATGGATCTGGGACATCTCATCTTACAATTATAGTCATTTAACGCAAACATGTAATCTTACCACAACAACGAGGAACATTATTCAGTACTCTTAAATGTTAAATATTTGATATAGCACTGCTTATCTTACAGTAAAATGAGTCTGACTTTGTGGTGGTTGTTGTTATCTTATTATATTTATTAAAATGCTCATGTTTTTAATGGAAGCATCTTACATAGTCAGTCTCAGGAAAGTTTCCCCAGGGCCCAGCCTTTGAATAGATATGTTCAGCCCAAACATTAACATCATATTGAAATAACAAGTGATGCGCTTCTTGGTAATCAGTATCTTTGGTATACAGATAATCTGGAGTTACTAAGTGACAGTGTCAATTGCGTCATGGCGAGTGTGTCATGCTTACAAGATCCATGTGCTGCTCAGGTGCGCAGATGCCCTTTCAGTTTGCAACATGTTTTAAAATAGCCTAGCCTTCATTGTTCAACAGCAGGAAGAGTTTACAGGTGGTGGGTTGTGAATCGATTGGAGTCCTTTTGTTTATGAGCTCTTTGCCTGTACGGTTTTGTTTAAAAAGTTACAAGGTAGCAGCAAATTACTTAAACTCTTAATCACGTTTAACTGACACAACAAAAAAAATCAGCTCACCCATTCATATTCAGATCAAGATTAGATTGGATCACACTCATCCCAAAGTCACTTAATTAGTCGGACACACAGCGGGTGGCCTGCAAGGACCCCTCTGGGAATCAAAGAAAATGGATTCTCAGAAGTGTCAGCCTGACAGCTGTCACGTTGAGCATAATCAAACACTTTCAGAAAAAAAAAAAAAAGCAAATAACAAAAAGAAAATTCAGGTGTCCTCAAGTATTAGGTTGCCAATCAGGGCAAATTCCCATTGCCAGGGCCCATCTGTCACCTGGCTAAACCAATCTCTGGAATTTTCGGCAAATAGGAATAGAAGCCCAGGCTTGGTCAGCTACACTTTTGTAAAGCCACCCTGTGATTCTTGCACAGGGCAGGGCGGAGCAACATGATCAACATGCTCGCCATGGTTTTGCATGCCTTCTGAATTTTGGCCATCTCTTATAGCGTCACGGTCGAGAACACTAATGAGGTGCCACGGCAGCAACAGAGGGGGCACGGTTCAAAGGATAAGCTGTGGCAAGATTGATTTGACTTGCCAAAAAGAAACCTGACTGTGTTTTCTGTATTAATGAGTGGCTGCTAAAGTTAAGATGCACAAATAAGTAGAAATGTGGTGCTTCATGTTTTTTTTGTGAGCGACCTTAACCTTTATTAATGAGAAAGGGCCTTCTTGGTTTCTTTCAGTTTGAGAGTCATGGTAAAATATAAAAAAAAACCAATTTGGGGAGACTACTGTCCCATTAGCA
The DNA here is from genome assembly GCF_900700375.1 of Denticeps clupeoides. Classification (NCBI taxonomy): domain Eukaryota; kingdom Metazoa; phylum Chordata; class Actinopteri; order Clupeiformes; family Denticipitidae; genus Denticeps; species Denticeps clupeoides. The sequence continues at coordinate 5,229,082 of NC_041725.1, read as the reverse complement.
TGGAAAATATTCACATATTCAACTATAATGCTGTCTTTCCTCTGCAGCTTGAGAATAGTCGTAGCACAAATGCAGAATTTCAAACAGTTTTCAGCAGGGTAGCAGCTGTCGGCTGCAAGCTCAACACTATGTGATTAATAGAAACAATTGTAATAGTCTTCTCTTGATGGGATATTGATGTGAACTAAAATATTAGTTTTCTTTTAAAGTTCATTATCATTTCCAAAGCCAGATAGAAAATTGGAGCGAAGCGGTATCTCTGGGGCCTGCCTCAGCTGGTATCCACTTCCTTTTGAAACACTCAGCACACTCTTCTGTGCACTGACATATCATTCACTTAATAACACCACCTTCTGCATGGAGACTCTCTCCATTTGGTTTAATTAGCATCTGTTTTATAGACCAGGGATCTGAAACATCTGAGTGGCGTGGAAGACACATGCTGATAAAAATAGTTCATTTAGTATAATGGACCATGGGATTTAATTGGCTTTGTGGGACCAAAGACAGATGTAAAATTAAAAAAAAATTATAAATAACAAAAAGTACCAAAAAAAATTTTATTAGGCAGATGACGTGCACAACAGCCAAAATGGTTTTAGGTTCTGCAGGATTAGATCTGGACACCTTTGCTTATCATGGAGAATTTGAATATCTGCGATATAGAACAGAAGGCCTCATGATAGATACAGGCCAAGATCCATTATCTTTGACCCTGAGATATCAGATAACTGTGCCAGACAGTGAGGAACATGGACTTACGTAATGAATAGAGGCTCGGATGCTGAGCACTTGGAAGGAAGCCGTTGATGGTGTCCTCCGAAAAGGTGTCCATCCATCATCTGCTGATGTCCTCAGTTCATTGGGAGGTGATGGATGGAGCAATGGGTACCGGGGAGTGCCGGGTCTCTTTGTCAGTGTCAACAGTGGCTGGAGACAGCCATCTATAAAAAAATAGCTCTAGGGAATGAATTGAATGATGAACAGAAGAGGCTGTTGGGGGAATTAACATTGCGGTTTCACTCGTGTCTCGAGTGGTCATGTAAACAATAATCAAGCTTACATGTTTGAGGTAAACTGTTTCCCATCATCATAATTATATCATAATATCAGGCTTTCTTTTTCCGTAATTACCTACATTTGTCAAATTTGTACAGAACACAGACTCAGTTCTTAAAACTATAAATCAACAAAAGCTCTGCTGTCAAGAAGCAAATGTATGTGAATCTGAGCGTAATGTGAATCTTGCACGGCAAGCCAAAATATAAAGGTTTTGTTCATTTAAACGCTTGTTAAATCTCTCAGCAGAGACAGATTTGCCAACTTAGTTACTTTGTTGCTACTACTAGCTACTTCTAAACCTCTTACCAACATTTTTCTTTTCCAACAAGCACTTGACAACAAATCTAGTGACATTTTTTCACAAGCCTTAGCAACTTTATGTACAACTTTGTGGTCAAGCAGGAGAGAAAAGCAAAGACCACTACTTGCTTTTTGGACAGAGCATCAACGCAATGTAATGATGTCATTTATATAGTTCGCAACACTGATCAGAGAAGAGAACCACTATACTGTCATGCCAACGCGGGGTTCAGGAGATGCAGATGCACACACTCGACATTTGTGAAACAAACTGGGGGTTTTAATAAACAGAAATGGCCAAAATACAACCTGAGTAGAAACACACAGCATGAACACATCCACTTCCAAAATGCACGACAAAGGAGTGACCCACACGGCACAAGCGGCAGCTGGGGGTGAGTAGAACCCACGCACGAGTGTGATTAGGTGCTGGGAGCATCATCTAGGCATCACATAGACAAACTCTGCTTGCATTCACTTGATATGTCACATATGTTACACTGAGAGGCAGAGTAATGTCAAAATATCGTGCAACACCTGAGTACAGGTCTAGCTTGGGTATTGCCCCTTGGTAATAAATAAAACATGAAATGTCCCCAGGATGTTCAACCTGTCACACAGATGCTTCACAAGACTAAACTGGATCAGTGGGTTCTTCAAAATAGGATAAAATTGTTGCGCATTTTAGCACACCAGAAATCTTCTTGCAGTACCATGTCAGTGGACTTTCAAAGCACACAGCAACACTTGAATCTAGTCAGTGCATAATGCGAGCAGTAAAACCCAGTGTTTTTCTCCATTGCCACACCCCTCTTCTTATAGGATCAGGGCATCCACTTGTTTTTCTTATGCTAAGTGAGGGCATTCAGACACTCGGGCAGGACTGCAGAGGCAGATCTGTGGGCAGAGGAGCAGAGATTGGAATAGAAGATTGCATGAATCACGCCAAGCATTGTAGTGTCAGATAAACCGTGTTCCTCTGGCTAAACAGTATGCTCTGTTTGTTCTGCTTTTCATCACCAATGAGCGAAAAGCATCATCCATGTGCATCACTTCATGGTCATTAAAGGTGTGATGCGCATCGAAAGAGAGTTGACCTAAATGGAAGATACAATAGTTGCACATTACATTAGGAATTTTTTTTTCCAGCAAGTGAGTGTATATGGTTCAAATGGCTCTGCGAGGCAATTCAAGTGTGTGTGCTGCATATGCATGTGCTGATTTGATTGCGGAAGCTCCACTTGAAAATCTGGACAGAGACCAGGAAAGTTGGATTTATGATTCGACAAACCATAGGAGCCCTTTAGGTATTTAATACTTAAGTTAGTTTGTTATGTATCATTTATGGTGCAAGTAAAAAAAAAAAGATGTGAAAGACAAAATATGGAAAAGATTTTGAACTAGAAATGATAAATAAACCTTCAGCTCTCCAGATGAAAGAGTACTATTTATTGTCAAATAGCCCCATACATAAAGTTACAGCATAATGCAGAAGAATTATCTCATTATTATTAATATTTTTATTAAATTAATGAGAAGACTCCTTGTCTGCTAGTTGAAGAGCCAGAATGCAAAAGCTAGAGTTTCACAAAGAAAGTGATGTGTGTAATACCTGCCCAGACACGTCAGCTTTGTGGACTTTAACAGTGATATTTTAGGCTAATGAATTGTTTAAAGAAGTGCTTTCAAACCCTGAAATTAAATAAATTCAATAAATTCACTCTTTCTATGAAGGAAACCCTCACAAAAAAAGTCTATCCTTTCATTTGACCACATTCTCTCCTTGGTTTGAAGGCCATCTTGACCAGCTTTTATTCCAGGCCTTTCTCTCTTTCTGCTCACACCTGAGAAACATCCATTTCTTATCTGAATAGGTAAGAGAACAAAAAAGAGAGGCAATTTGACTTCACTGCTATGCCCTTTCTTCCTATCCTGCGGTTTGAGAAAAAAATAAAAAAGTTCTCTGTAGCCGGCGGATTCACTTCCTCCCCCACGGACAGGAAGCAGCCCAAGAAAAAATGCTGAGAGCCAGCGTGCACCTCCTCCCATCTGAGATCCTCTCTGACACCCACTCAGCAAATACAGCATGTGACTCGGTCGGTAGAAACACCCCAGAGGGGAAAAAAAACAGAAACCGAGCTACCAGGAGACATTCCATCCTTTTACTTAATGCCACCGTCTGCAAGTAGCATGACCCATTTTATACGTTTTTTCATTACCTATTTTGGCTGATTCCAGAGTTCCCCTCTAATTTTATGTCTCACCAATAGCTCTTGGGAAGACAAATACGGGAAGCAAAAAAGCTCCCAGCTTCATTATAGCTACCGTGTTCAATATTTTTCTTTTCAGGTGCAGTAAGGTCTCCTCGGCTCTGCTATCACCTCTGCCATGTGATGAAAGGGGAGGATGCCAGGGCCATATTCTACAAATGAAACTAATAATCACATTCTCCCTCGGGTACGGGTCGCCCGCTGTCCCTCGCAATTCCGCGCTTTCATCCCGTCACCTACATTCATCCTCTGACTCCTCGCCTGACAGTCCTGTCCGACTAATGTTGCAGAGGAATAATGGGAAGCGAGAGACAGATTCTCCACACCACCGAAGTCAGTCCAGCGACGCGTTCATTTCTATTGAAAACACCTGAATTTCTAGAACGTCCCTTCAGACAAACAGCTGACTCCACCGGGTTGTACTGAAAGGGGAATGTATGGGTTGGGCAATCTGGGATCTATATTGTTGGGATCAAGGTCAGGGTGAACTAGGGCTTGTGTAACGGCAAAGGAGAAATTTGCATTCTTATCCGTTGGTGTTATGCAGCTAACATAACACACAAGCAGATGTGTGTTATTTTGACATTAATGGTAGTCCCGACTCCTGACAATATCCATGTTCCCTCTAGTGTCAAGACTGAATCTGGATTTTGGAGACAATCATTTAACTGCAGCCTTACCTTCTAATGGCAATGAGGAATAAGGCTTTAAAAATGAGACCCTTTAGAAATAAAGACAGTTTAGTGATTGGAAAATGTATTTCGTACCACATGCACATGGACGGCACGTTATACTGCAATCAGTCAGTAGGGGGTGCAAAACAAAAGGTGATTTTTGTATTTTGAGAGACAACGTGTTGCCTGTGTTTCTTTTGCGATTAGCGGGATAGGCCAATGCTGCAAGACACACTTTCGTGGAAAATACACTATGCAGTATTCACATGGAGTCCCACAGGACCCTCTTTTATTGCTGAAGTTTCAGCAAAAAATTACTATCACTGCTGTTTTATGTGGGACTCTGAGAGGCCAGAGAAAAACAGTTAAGACTTCAATAACACACCCACTCCATCATCATCGAGCCCGACTCAACAACTGGATACTCCATGACAATGCACCCCCATGCAATCTTACCCACCAGCACAGCCCATTAATCTCAATACCTGCCAATTAAGGTCTATGATTCTGGTGTACGTATGTTTTCGAATGGAGCAAAGCATTGTGGCCTGTCAGATCTTTATTAGAACATATTCACCATGAAACTGAAACTGACTTATAATGAGCCTTGATGCATTTTAATTGATGAGGGCCACTTAACACATCCAGTAACAATCTTTGCGCTTAAAAGGGCCCAAGAAAAGCTGAGCTGAATGTAGTTTTTCAGAGATCCACAGCATGTGAGCATCTGAACGGTAACAAAACAGCTGTTTGGTAATGCAGATAATGACCAAACATGACCCTAGAGTCTTCCTTTTAATGAAAGGTTAAAACAGCGGGGATCTTGGTCATAACAGCAGGTGCTCCGGGGTAGGCAGATTGTTGGATGGACAAAACGATACACCATTTTGCCCATTTTGGCTGTTTTAGTACCATAAACCAGGTTACCAAAAGAAAAAAAAAAAAGAAAAACTATCATGAGGCTTTCAAGAAAAGATGAATGATTCTCGCAAACATTTGGTCCACATGTAAGACAAAATTAGGCTCATGTTTTCCCTCTCCTCCTGTGGCCTCATTTTTCGTCATCTATTCTTGTTTATTCAGCTGTTTCCTTTGGAAGCAGATGGTGGGCAGCTTCGCATTACCTGATCCCCGTAAGATGGTGCGTTATGCACCGGTCAGTGATGCTTTCTGGCAGGGCCTGCAACAACGAGCTGATGGGATTTGATGTGTCCCTCCTTGGCTATCCCGAGATAAGGGGACAAATTGGAGCGCCGACGCCCCAGACAACCTTCCTTTGAAAGAATCCCATTATAGCAACACTGCTCTTACACACATCCTTCTTCCCCTACACTGTCTGGATGCCGATTAAGGTGAAAGATAGATAGAGCAAAAGACAGTGGAGCATGACTGCCCGCCTGTATGGTGGGAACACCGAGTTTAATCTCAACCAGGAGAGGAGGAAAAAACATGCACACACAAAGAAAACACTGGTACTACTGACCAAAACAACATAGTCAACTTTTATCCACATATTTACAACCTAATGCATATTACTACATATTTTGAAATATACTTTGAGAAATCTGTGTTTGTCATGGATGGCAAATGACAAATAAAAAAGATTTCATATCATTCATGGCCCTCGATTACCAACAAACCTACATGAATATATAAAGGGTTTTGAGTAAAAAAAATTATAATAATGTTAATAATTATAATAATAATATAGTAATTTAAAAACAAAACAAAAAAACATGAGAGATCTGTGGCACTCTCAAGGTGTCAGGGAGGTCATTCCACAGACGAGGGGCAGCAAGTGGACCATTTCTGTGAGGTAAATAGTGTTGGATGGGGATCATTTCTATTTACACACCAGTGCAGATGTTGTTCTCAATTCTTGCAAAGATATGGTGCCAGTGCAGATAACATAATTGTCTCCCAGAAGTCTGCTGCTAGGATTCTGGTTTGAGTTTGATGCACTGCAGCTTCTGAAGGTACTTGCTTGGATCGATGAGCAGTAGTCTGGTCGAGAACAGACAAAGGCATGGACCAGTTTTCTGCATCGGATAGGGAGAGCTTAGCAATGTTTAATAAGAGATCTTGCAGAAGGGCTCAATATAGTCTTCAAAGTGATATGTGGATTGGTGACTGATGTATTGTGAAGATTGCTTTGGCCTTGGAGCTGTTAAACTGAAGAAAGTTCTGATCCATCCTATCCTATGTGATAGGTGTTGGTGGGTGAAAGACGAAGGAAGTGACGACGCTAAAGAGGGAACCTCAGCTGTAAATTTAACATATAAATATTGTTATATTGGATATTGTTTTGCTAAATGTTTTAAATGTATTTGTATTGAAGCATGAAAAAGGTTTCATGGCATAACTGAGGGTGGAGAGCAGAGAATTTTAGGTGTAGCTTTGCTGTCATGTCTTGGCTGTTAGTAGCATTGATCGACCGATGCTCCAAAGACTCTGTTCTGCACTGGCTTGTAGCTCAGACCTCAGGACATAGCCGGCAGAGTTATTCACTGCGTTCATGGGTGTTCACAGTGCTTATAGATGGATTTATATATAGTGGGTGGATTTTTGAAAAAGGAAAAAAATAACGAAATGCAGGTCAGATGCTCATGTTGCATTGCTGAGTATGTTTCACACCCGAGTTGGACACCGAGGGTTAGAACAAAAAATGAACAAAAAAGTTTATTCCAAGAATGTACAAATAATCCACCACGCCAATGCATTGAATAAAGTGAGTCCCCACTGGTTTTCTCTATATGTGTGTTGAGCAGTGCACAACAGGCAATCATGTGCCTGATTAGAAGGTTCTGGTGGCTCCCAGCTGACTCTAATGAAGCAGGAGCCATCAGGACCTGTTAAATGCAGTAGTCTGCCAGCAGACACGGCGACAACATTGACGTGGAGAGACTGACTCACCTTGTGTTTGTTTCGTTTCCTGCCTGATGACAGTCACACACCTTAGGGATGGTTTTATTTACTTCTATTCTGGCCCTCGTGCCTGTTTAGGTTGTACTTTTATAGTAAGCCACCATGTCCGGTTTCTGCGCCTTTGTCCCTCACCGACCCTGAAACTAGACAGAATGTTGCCACTGAAACAAAAATGGGGCAGTGGTGGCATAGCAGGTAAAGAAACAGACTTGTAATCAGAAAGTTGCCGATTCGAATCATCCGGTGCCACTGAGCAAAGCAACTGTCCCCACACACTGGGCACCTTTCATGGCTGCCCACTGGTGAGGGCAGCCAACAGGGTTGTTTCACAATGAAAATCACTTCACTTTCAACAAGCGCACAAGTCACACTAGGCAGAGGAGAAGCTGGAGGACGGGCACCTTGGAATCGTGGGGAGATCCCCAGCAGGGACCACTGGACAGCTCAGCAGGACAGCAGCGCAGAAACAGCGGCCCGGCCCACTGCAGAGAGCATCCAACATTCCCCCGCAGGTACCGAAACCAGCACTCTGCACACATCATCTTCAGGTGTGCTAGATGAGTCGACATTGGCCACCGGCCAATGCGCTCATCCCACTGCAGGCCAAGACAACCGTGCCTGCCAGCCACCGAGAAGTGGCCCTCCAGTGTCACCGATGAGAGGGGACGCAGTGCCCCAAGTTTTTTGGTGGCTGCTATGTGGGTTAGGGGGGGTGGGAAGGGTGGTAGCCGGCGTGGAGGGCAGGAAGGTTTGGCCCTGTGGTACAGTGAACAGTCCAGGCTGGATACTGCAGAAGGGACATGCAGTGCTCAGGAGCTGCACCCTGATATGGCAATCCTGCGGTATGGTAAACTGGCACCGGTCTGGTGGGGCAGGGCCTGCACGTGCCCAGGCGACACATCACCCTGTGGTATCTTAAGTGGTTACCGGAGGGTCCGGGACTAGCCCCCTGGGGCTGCATGTTCCCGGAAGGTTCTACCCTGTTTCTTCTGTGCAGATTGGGTCTGGATGCTCGAGAGTCAGGGAGGACCAGCGATGCCTGCAGTGAGGGAGCCCTGTGGTTGCCGCAGCCATTCCCCCCTCACTTGGTAATGGAGTATGGGCACCTCAGACTGGCGACCTTGAGGGGGTCCCTGAGACGTGAAAAATTTATGTTAAAATAAAGAACTTATTTATTTTAGTTTTTTAAATGCATTTGTTGGGCCACGCAGTGGTTTTGCAGTGGTTGTTACTTTGTGGCTTGACTGCAGGAACATGAGTGTCAGGATTGACTGCAGCTGTGCTCAAAACCGGTGGACAATCCTGACAGCGCTTAAATGCCAGATGTTTCCGCCCCTTTCCAGGTCTCCGGCATTTTCGTGAACTTGACATTGTAACCGTGTAGGTGTTAGTATTTTCAGCTCTGGCAATCGCCACACGCCTGAGGGTTTGTTTGTGTTGTTCCCCTTTTATTTCCCTTCCGGCTTCCGATGGAAAACCCCCTGAGCAAGAAAGCTCAGAGTCCCTTTTCCACATGTGAGCAGACCTTTATACCCCTGGCCTACAGGAAGTTGTCACTGGCCTACAGGAAGTTGTCACTGACCAATTAGAACCTGTTGTTTCTGATGTCACACCCCCGGTGCCTCCCATTTGGGGAAGACAAAGAGGGTGGGCGGTCCTGACAGCTGATGCCATCAGACAAAAGGGTGCCGAATCTTCACCCACAACCGTCGACGACAAAAGGCATGTAACACAGAGGTGCCGAATCTTCACCCACAACCCACAATGTCACACCTCCCCCTGCAGACATCTGTTATGCAAGGCAAAAGCAGGCTCCCGTGATGTTTTTACTTTACATTTACAGCATTTATCAGACGCCCTTATCCAGAGCGACTTACATTCAATAACTACAGGGACAGTCCGCCTGGAGCAACTTAGGGTTAAGGGTCTTGCTCAGGGACACAATGGTAGTAAGTGGGATTTGAACCCGGGTCTTCTGGTTCATAGGCGAGTGTGTTACCCACTAGGCTACTACCACCCCATTCTGTCCTGGGAGGGAAGGCGCTCTCACCAGCGAACTGCAGACTGGGCCTGTAGGTGTCACCACTGTTAAAATAGCCTACTCTCCTGTCAGTCGCAGCTTTGACTCACTCTGATGGCTGATTTGCTTTTCTGTCATTGTATTGTGCCAATCGCTAAATTTTTCATAATAATATGAAAGAAAATATCTTACCTCTTTACTCTAACTAGTCCAGTCTGCAGCCATAGCAAGTTTCTGAATACTAAATTCCCTGGCAAAAATCATGTTCATATTTGCTTAAATGCTCATTACTTGTATACGCTAATTAGAGATTCAGTTCCCCTGCAGCAACATTGGGTACAGTGTGTTTCTCAGGAAAATAAGGGGAGCAGTGTGTTTTTGCCCCCCCCCCCCCCCCCCCCCCCCCCAAGCTGTTCTATAAGTCTAATGAGGTTAAGGGTGAATAAACAGGAGTTCAGGTCATGTAAAGCCGATGGCATTTTGCTGGTTATAAGGCCCACAGGCAGACAGGAAGTGGTCACATTTGTATAATCCTTCATGTACAGCTGTACAACATCATCTACTAAGAAGAGTTATTTTCCTTTGTGCCACACACTATTAATTTCCTCTATTTTTGAATCATCTCTGCTATGATAAGCACTAATTTCCCCCTTCTTTTTTGTATATGTTTTATACAACAGTAAGAAACAAAGCAACAAGTATAAGTGAAGTGAAAGTGATGCACAGCACAGCACATGGTGACACAAAACGAAATATGTCATCTGCTTTTAACCATCACCCTTGGTAAGTAGTGGGCAGCCATGACAAGCGCCCCGGGAGCAGTGTGTAGGGACGGTGCTTTGATCAGTGTCACCTTGGCATTTTGGAATTCGAACCGGCAACCTTCTGATTATGGGGTCAGCTTCCTGATTACCACTAGGGCACTACTGCACCACTATAGTGATCTTCAGTACATTTTCCATGATTGTGGCACCCAAGTATGCAGGCAATCGCAAGTCTAGTAGCTTTGCGTGTGACCGGTAAACAGAGCAAAAGAGGCGATGCAAACAACTCTGCCGGTGCTGAACAACGCACATTTGAACTTTTCCAACAGCGTTGGTGTGAAAGAGGCCTTGTAGCATTTTGTGTCTCGGTGGCATTTGGATAAACATGACCGCAAACACTGAACAACTCACGCGTAAAAAGCCACCTCTGGTAATCCGAGTGTTATTGTGTGCAGATATTGGATGTGAATTCTAATGACTCTCAAGACCCACATTTGAAGCACACAGAGCCCCCCTCCCTTATTTTTTCTGGATCTGATGCTTGCTCAGTTCTCTTTCTCTATTGCCGACACTCTCCTCAGCGAGACACTCTTGGCTGTAAATCTGGGAATCCCCTCGTTCCCACAGGTTTATTTTTTCTTCTCTATATCCAAACCACCATGCACCCAGCAGCCAATAAGGACGTCTGGAAGGCTCTACGAAAATAAAATTTTAAATACACATTTGGATGCCACCATTGCGTGTTATTTTTCTCAAACATACCACCTCCACAACTCAGGCCTTGGCAGAATCCTGGCAATTGTGCCTTGTGTTCAATGAGATGTAAGTGTCTTAAGCAGAACAAAGTTGAGAAATCCAATTGGCAAAACGGAGACCAATTCAAAGCAACCACAGAATCCTTGCCAAGGCAAGCTTGAAGATAGCATTTTTTTAGTGTTCATACAATCTAGCACAGTAGCTCTTGTCACTATAAAAATTTATATGAGCAATTTTTTGGAAGAAAAAAAACGACACACCTCATAAAAAAAAAATTTGGGGAAAAAATAAATGCTTTTTTAAAGTTTATTAGATTTTAGTAGTTCCTTCAGACATTGCTTGCTGCTTAGCTTTTTCCGTCAAGTTTTTTTCTGATGCTTCACACATACAACGATCAGCCACAACAATATGACCACTTACAGGTGGACCCATTTACATAGATTATTTAATCATACTGCCATGTGGCAATACGTGACATATACTGCATTAGGTATGAAAGAAATCCTTTGTACTTGATACTGATTTTGGAAACGAAATACATGGACAAGAATTCAGGATGTGACTAACCTAGATAAAGGGCAAAATTGTGATAGCTAGATGGCTGGGTCATTGTGTCTCCAAAACAGCAGATCTTGTATGATCTTCGTTGCTCACAGTGCTCAGGCCCTTATCAAAAGTGGTCCAAAGACCAAAAACATAAACTGGCAACAGAGTCATGGGTAATCAAATCTCAATGACACACAGGTCAGATCCAATAGAACAGCTATTGTCAACAGTCACCTAAACACTGTTTTCCGAATTTACCTCCTCATTGAAATCATATCTACAGAGGTCAGTTTCAGGAGAATCCTCAAATAGTGTTCAAAAATGGTTTGATGAACACAGAAGGTCCTTGAGGTGTTGATGCCGCTTCAGTAACTATGGGACGTGATTACCCAAGGAGACACCAACTTGCAAATTACAGGACATAGAAGCATTTGCTAGGTATCACCTTCAGAGTTCCATACCTCGATGTCAGGCCTGTTTTGGTTTCAAAAAGTTGACGTTTTAAATTTTTGATAGGTGATCATAATTTTATGTCTGATTTAATGGATTTAAAGAGATGCATTCTACAATAAAAATGCAAGCACTCCATTTCACTCCCTTATATCAGTCATCATGGCTGTACTTGATTATTTAAAGGAGTTCGGTAAATTATTTTCCAATATCCTGTGCTTTGATGGGACATTAAGGCATAAAATATGACTGGTTCTGCAATACCTACACCTTGCTGACAGCTCAAGCCCGATCTATTTGGTGGGACGTTGCCTTTGTGAGTGCTGAGGCTGATGATGCTGATGCAGAATAATAGGTAAATAAATCGGGGCATAAACTATGTGGCGAGGCCCGTACGCTCGACGTGTCTGGTAATGATGGGAGAGGAGATAAGATGGCCGAAAGCGGTGACTGGGTGAGATGAACCTATAAAACTTCGAAAGACACTGCCGCTCGCTGAGGGAAGCCTTACACCAGGAAAGGAGATGGGTGCTAGCCCCTCTTGATCTATAATGATAGCATGCGTAAGACCAGAGGTGCCTGGGCGTGTGCAGGATGGAACGGATGAAGTAGGTGGGGGTTCTTCACGCAGCGGCTCAACGTTGAAAAAGTCCCGCAGTCTGTCTTCTCCACAGGTTGAGCACAAGGATCTTCATGCATCAAAATCTGTCATGCCACAGCCAGTGGGAGGGGAACCAATCCAACTGTATGCTTAGTGGTTTCATCAATATTGATGATGGGAGCTTTGAATTAAAAGGACAAAAAAAGTTATGGAAGGCGAGATCAGCTGTACTTTGACTAGAAAGCACAGCGGGACAAATAAAAATGACAAAATTATATATATTTTTTTCAAATATCATGCTTTCTCTTTTCTTGCAGTGTGTTATTTTAATTGGGCCTACTCTCCCCGTCACGCTTTCATGTTCCTGTGTGCCTGTCCGTGTTTCTTGAAACCGCTTTGGGCTAAATGTTTGAAGAGCTGCACTGGAGAACACAGAAGCGAATAAAAGCGCAAAAACGCAGCGCTTGCTGGCTCCAGGAAGTTATTTGTGAGCGCGCGAGTGGGCGCGTTTGTGTGTGCACGCATTGTTGCATGCATCCCTCAGCGTGGCACGGGTGTAGGCGTGAGTTTTGGGCCCTGGTGTCTGACTATAAGTTACAAGTTTGAGCCGCGCACCCCTTTTGTTTTGCCTCTCCAGGTCTTTTCCGATGCAGCGCCAGACACAATGCTGGGTCTCAGACTAAGGCTCAGTAGGGGCTGTTGATCAAAGGCGGAGTCTCGCGGCGAGGCTGGGGCACGCTGCGAAGCATTCAGGTGCTCGCTAACTGACAGCGCCGGCCCTGATCAAATGTATTGACGCGGCGCCGCTTGACTCCTCGATGATGCGCAATTACAACCTTGAGTCCGCGCACACGGCTCCTCCACTGTTGCCATGCCCGTTGTCTGGTCAGGAAGTCATATGAAAGAGAAATCTATGCCATTGATTTCCTTTCATTTCCCAGGCCTTCTCTGTCCGGTGGAATTTAAATGAGAAATCGATGCGTCACATGACCGACTTGTCACGAGCGCGGAGACTCGACTTCGGAAAGGGATGGCGCGCCATTCTTTAGCCGTGCAGCAGCTGGTTTTAACTTCGGTATGTTCGTATCAGCCTAGGCTGAGGCTTTGTGCTAAACGGGTGAAAAACAATCAATGTGGCCTCAGGGCACACACACTTAAAGGACGTGTTTACCCGTAGTTGACTTGGATCGACTTCCAACAAGGCACCCAATGAGTCTGCGCTGGTCAGCGTATTGGGCGTCATTCGTCACTGGCTTCTTTGTGTACTATGCAGCACCGTGCCAACCAAACAAAAAAAAAAAAAAAAAAGAAGAAGAAAAGACTTCATATCCCATCAGCACCCAGGAGGGTTGCATCAGCATCAGAGTCGGAGGAGCCAGAGGCGAATATTGGGGAACAGATGGAGAGTCCCGGGGCGCTCTCTCTGTCGAGTAATCACGCTTCCCCATTTCACACCCAGCACCTGAGTTCTCCGTGGCTGCTGCTGCTGGATGAAGCAATAAGGAGCCCTCATTTATCCCAGCACCCCAGTCCACAGTGCTGGAGGTACTTCTGTTGCCTTGTTCATCACACAAGACCGCTGTTGCAAAATAGTTTTTCCGACAAAACTGGACTCAATATCGCAGAGCCCCAAGTTGACCATGTAATGAAACATCCTGAAGGAGTTTGGGATAAAAAAGGGCAGCGGAACCCATGTTTGGGTTTAAGCTGAAACCAGAGTAGACACCAGGCACTCAGGAACACTTGTTGCTTCATTTGTGGAAGATTTCTGTCCCAGTCTCGGTCAAAATTTATTCAAATAATCTGACGCTCCTCTCAGTCTTCAGCTAAATATGACGTGCTTTCTAGTGGGACTGTAAATTCATAGAAAATTCATGGAAATGAGATTTTTATTATATTTAATTACTGTCAAAACACGACACACAAAAATGACTGGCTGTCACAGCCAATACACCTCCAGCCCACCAGAGAGCACCAGACCAGCCAGGAAGACGGTGACCCGGAAGTGGAAACGAGAGCGGGCAGCGCAGAGTATAAAAGTCAGCTAACCACGAGGAGACGCTGCCAGCTCTTTGAGTTGAATTCGTTCCCAGAGACGCTAGCCTTAGTTACCCACGCCCAGCTGATTAGAATCCACGACCACGACCTTTGCCTGTCCCTGACCACGAGCCTTACCTGCCCCCTTTGTTACGACGATCTCCTGGTCTCGATTCTACATCGAGACCACGACCTTCGGCCTGCCATTGACATTGAGTTTGCCTGCCTTTTGCCTCCCTCAAATGTCCTTGTCCTCGCAGAAGTTTCTACTGTTAACACAGCAATGAAAGCTTCCTCTGCAAAAGTAGCATGACTCTAGCCTGTTTTTAAAGTTGACAGTCACGTAGGAACAGTGGTTTAGCCCAAGGCTCATCCATATTTGACCACTGTTGCAAAGTTAAAACTAAGCAATAGCTCACCGTTCACAAGCCAGCAGTATAAAATCCTACAAACACCACCATCCAATTTCGGGACTGTCTCAGCTATTTAATAATTTTATGAACATTCCACAGGGGTGGATGGCATATATTCATCATGTGTAACCAGGGACATGCATTACTTCTTCCTTGTTACATTGAAACAAAATAAAAGGAATTTTATTGATTTATTCTAAGTTCGAGGTCAATGGTTGTGAATGACACTCATTATAATTTGATCTGAAAGTGTTTGCAATATCCTAGAAGGAAATGAAGGCAATTAAAGAACAATTAAGGTCAGGTCTGACTGTAAAGGTCAGGTCAGTAAAAAAGTACTCTCAGTATACAGTCCAATCTTCAAATTGGTGTTTAAAGGTTATTACGCTGTCTGAATTATTTTTCACCGATCAATTTATTTCTTTTCTTTGTTTATTGCATGTCCATATTTTTGACACACACTGTGTCAAATGACACTCAAACAGTAAGGCAACTAGGAGGCTTTAAAAGAAACAATACTTTATTAACCCAAATTCTATGGTCACGTTCCCCTCTAGCTCTGGTGATAAATGGAGGACGCAGGTTGAAATGAGAAATGAGTATTTTATTGAAAGTCAGGGAAGTTGAAATGAAATAACAAATGTCCTTGATCGTAGTGCCACGCCTCTCCTCTAGAGGTCTTGCACAGGCCTCGAACCGGCGTCTCCGCGTTCCTTGTCGTCGCTTAGACCCGTGTGTGCTTTTATCACCATGCGCTGGATTCGAACCAGTGCCCTCCGTACACAGTGTGAGCGTCTTTGCTTGTTGAGCCACTCACGCACCGGTACGTCGCCTGGGATACACAGCATCCGGGAATTCTGCACAGAGAATGCTGGATACAAGCACACACACACAGAGAGAGCGAGAGAGCAGGGGAGACCCGGGAGCTTCGCCGTTGCGGAGCAGTAGCGAGCCCAGAGGGGAGAGTAGAGTTCCAGTCCTACCGTGGGGTTCACTGTCGTTACAGACAGCATGCGGTGCAGAGATAAACTCAGGTTGTGTGAGGGAGACCGAACGCAGGACTAAAGGGACCGGCTGGTTATAAAGAGGAGTGGACAGACCCATTACCGCTAAACTAACCAATCACCGATCAGAAGTCATTACCCTGCTAAGCACCCGTGATTACCACCACTTACCTGTGATGAAGATGAGGTGGGAATAATCAGGGTGCTAGTGAGCCCCGGAAGAACACACTCTAATACATGGGAGAGTTCGACCGCTGGGGGCGTGACAGAGGTGGCACGAATGTTACATCTATGATGTTAAAAATTAAGAGTCTCTTTTTAATCTGGCACTAGGTGCAGCACAAGCGTGTTTCACTAAACACAAACTTATCTGGATTCACGCGATAAGTTAGCCAGGCTCCTTCTTTAATTTAAGACACAAGGTAAAAAAACAGGCTGTTTTTTTGTCATACAATGAAACGTGTCCTCTGCATTTAACCCATCACCCTTAGTGAGCAGTGGGCAGCCATGAAAGGCGATCAGGAAGCAGTGTGGATGGATGGATTCAAACCTGCGTCCTTCCAATCACAAGTCTGCCGGTAGGCCACCACTGCTGTCCATTAAACATTGATTACTATTCTATGCATAACAATTCATATGTTTATTAATTAAATAATAGCCTTTAGAAATATTATTTTAAAATATGACATAACTATGAATATGAAACGTTAGGAGTGTCTTACCCCCCCCCAAATAAATAAATAAATAAATAAATCGCCGTAAACATTAGGTTAATCTCATTATGAAGAAATTACATGGGTTTAATGCCTGTCTGTATTAATATACATATATTGAAATATATTATTGCCTCATGACAGCTGCAACGACAAAACAGGGCAGGTGTGTTCTGCCATTAATCCTGAATGAGGAAGGGTGTAAAAGTCATACCTTCCTTTAAAGGCCATAGACTTTTTAAAGACTTGTTTTGTCAAGAAAACAACTTGTTATCTCAAGATAACATAACAAAAAAATTAATTTGCAAACTCCAGAGTAAAATACAGAAAATGGCAAGTTCTGAAAACAACGTTCACCTATAGTTAGACATTAACGTTTGAATGAATGTTGTTCTGCAAACCTGCAGAATTCTCATCATATGAGATTCTCAAGAATCTCATATGATGCTTGTTAATCATTTATTCATGTGAGTGCAGGCTTGAGACAGCCAGCATAATTATAATGCAATGCTTCTTTTCAGAATCAGAACTGTAGGGGTGTAATTAATTTGCTTCGAATGAGTTCAAACTAATTAAACATTTGTTTACCCAAGTAAAAGCAGACTTACGAACTACTGTGTGAAACTACGAATTAGCCAAGTACTCAAACAAGCTGGTTTCCCGATGTTCAGGACTGCACTGAAATGCATGGTGTATATGAATAAATAACCACTGCTCTCCAAGCTGTGTCCGGCATGGTTAGCGTTAATGACAAGTGAGATGGGACTGCTGCACACATCACCCTCACTGTCATTAGGCAAACAACATAGTAGGTAATGTAATTAGTGTACTTGTCAACTTTATCGTGGTGAAACGTCGCTGGGTCACAGCCCTCTGCCATCCCTCTCGTTAGTGTCACTGGCGATTTGTCAAATTTCTAATTAAGTCTTATGAAAATCTAGACCTGCGCTGGGACAGAGGAGGTGGGCTGTGGTTGTAAACTGGCAATGACTTTTGAACACAGTAATTCCAATTCACTTCTCTATTCCAACATTGACTTGAGTGGAATGTTGAAGAAATGTTTATAAAACATATTCTGGTAAATGTAAATCAAATATTGGTAACCTAGTAATATACTGAAATTTGCTTTCCTCTTGCTCCAACTCATGTCGAGTCTAATCTGTGGGGAGTGTCAGGTTCAGAGTCCCAGCTGCATCCACACACCATATGGAGCATTGGAGGCGTGCCAGGAGCCATTTTATCTAGGAAATGTGTTCAGAGAGCAGCAAACAGTAGCATATTTAACTTTAAAGCCATATGGATGACATAAAAACAATAAGGGGTTTTAGAGACTATTTAATTTAATTAATGGACACATTTTGATCATATTTAATATTCTGGGAGAATATTAAGGGGTAGGGACCACTGGGTCTCATGGTTGGTGAGCTTTGGTCAAGGTCTCAACTTTGTGTGTGCTGTTTAGATGCTCTCCCTATAACGGTGTGGGTTTTCTTCAGGTTCTTTGGTTTCCTCCCTGTGTCCAAGGCCATGCATACAAAGTGACTTGGCTACTCTGAGTCAGAAGCTGCCCTGCTCTCAATGTCATGGGATGTGCTCTGACACCCATGACCCGGATGTGGATGAAATGGTTTGAGTGAGTTAAGGTTAAAATTTTGTAAACATTAAATGCTTTGTCTTTCTGGGTAAATTTTATTGAAATTGTCTGTCAGTCAATTGGGGCAGTGGTGGCCTGGGGCGGTGGTGGCCTAGCGGTTAAGGAAGCGGCCCCTTAATCAGAAGGTTGCTGGTTCGAATCCTGATCCACCAAGGTGCCACTGAGGTGCCACTGAGCAAAGCACCGTCCCCAACCCACTGCTCCCCGAGTGCCTGTCATGGCTGCCCACTGCTCACTCAGGGTGATGGGTTAAATACAGAGGACAAATTTCACTGTGTGCACCATGTGCTGTGCTGCTGTGTATCACATGTGACAATCACTTCACTTCAATTGTATCCATTGTTTCCATTGGTACTCACCAACCTACCCAGATATTGTTGTATTTGCAAGTTGATTAATTTCATTGAAGATCACATTATATTCCTGTGTGTATTTCATTAATCTTTTTTCTCTCACATGTGCAGGTTGATGCGCAGTCATTGTCATGCAGAAAAAGCCAAGGCGCTGTCGTAAATTTGAACACGCCCTAGAGAGACTGTTTATCAGGGGCACCAGGTGAAAAAACAGTAGGGGAGCGAGTGTGCGGGCTTTCAGGCTGTGAAGCGGCGTACTGGGCGGAGCCTTTTTTGTCTGACGTCCAGGGTCCCTCTGAGTGAAGAGAGAGTCAGAGAGCAGACAAGCTGGGGGATAAAAGGCAAACAGTTTGAGGTCCGGTCGGGATGCTGGCATGAATTGCCAACCACGTGCTCTTCTAGAGGGTCTCCTTTTATTTACATTTACAGCATTTATCAGACGCTCTTATCCAGAGTGACTTACAATCAGTAGTACAGGGACATTCCCCTCAGGGTTAACTCAGGGTTAAGTGTCTTGCTCAGGGACACAATGGTAGTAAGTGGGATTCGAACCCGGGTCTTCTGGTTCATCGGCGAGTGTGTTACCCACTAGGCTACTACCACCCTCTGCCCTGCCTCTTTTATTTCCGCTGCCGACCGTGCTGATGACGCAGCGATGAGCCGCCAGCCACAGCAAAATGGCAGTGCCGTGCAGTCATGCGGTCAAAACTGCCATGGTGCTAAAATGGGACAGATGACCTCTCTCTCTGGTGACGACGAGTACTGGCTCGATGCCGGAGTCTTGGGGCACTTTGTGACAATTTTACTGACAAGATAAAAAGTGGTGTAAAGATACCCTAGACAAAGTCATAACTATCTGTGGTATGATTGAAATAATTATGTTTATGGCCGATAAATAATAGGTTAGAGGGGGCAAAACTAAAAATAAAAAAAAAAATTAAGTCACACAGTGGCACTCTGAGAAGCCCAGTGTGAAATCAGCAGTTGTTTAGCCAATGGTGATACATCAGTTGGTGACGTGGCATCACCCCTCTCCCCATGTTCACTTCCTCTGGGTTCTCCAGTTTCCTCCTACAGTCCAGTCATGTACACTACATGACTGGCGACTCTACTGTTGGTAGAGCTGAGTGAATGGTTTCCTGTCCTGGGTGAGTCGACGCCCTGCTCCCAGTATCCTGAGAGGGACTCCAGTACTCACAGCCCTGAGTAGGGCTAGGTTATGGAAACTGAGTGCGACTGAGAACCTGTAGTTGTCAAACAATATCAGCAGTACGACATCAGTAAATACGAACACAAAAGTATTTAACAAAATTGTAAAGTTTTTTTTACAGAAACAAGGTGGTAGTAGCCTAGTGGGTAAGACACTCGCCTGTGAACCAGCAGACCCAGGTTTAAATCCCACTTACTACCATTGTGTCCCTGAGCAAGACACTTGCTCCAGGGAGACTGTCTGTCAGGATTGACTGCAGCTGTGCTCAACACCGGTGGCCATTCCTGACAGCGCTTAAATGCCGGATGTTTCCGGCCCTTCCAGGTCTCCGGCATTTTCGTGAACTTCAGTTGGCAACAGTGTGCATGTTTGTAATTTGAGTTCTGGCAATTGCCACACGCCTACGGGTTAGTTTGTGTTCTTTATTTAAGTTAAATCGTTTAACTTATCCAGAGTGACTTACAATCAGTAGTACAGGGACATTCCCCTCAGGGTTAACTCAGGGTTAAGTGTCTTGCTCAGGGACACAATGGTAGTAAGTGGGATTCGAACCCGGGTCTTCTGGTTCATCGGCGAGTGTGTTACCCACTAGGCTACTACCACCCTCTGCCCTGCCTCTTTTATTTCCGCTGCCGACCGTGCTGATGACGCAGCGATGAGCCGCCAGCCACAGCAAAATGGCAGTGCCGTGCAGTCATGCGGTCAAAACTGCCATGGTGCTAAAATGGGACAGATGACCTCTCTCTCTGGTGACGACGAGTACTGGCTCGATGCCGGAGTCTTGGGGCACTTTGTGACAATTTTACTGACAAGATAAAAAGTGGTGTAAAGATACCCTAGACAAAGTCATAACTATCTGTGGTATGATTGAAATAATTATGTTTATGGCCGATAAATAATAGGTTAGAGGGGGCAAAACTAAAAATAAAAAAAAAAATTAAGTCACACAGTGGCACTCTGAGAAGCCCAGTGTGAAATCAGCAGTTGTTTAGCCAATGGTGATACATCAGTTGGTGACGTGGCATCACCCCTCTCCCCATGTTCACTTCCTCTGGGTTCTCCAGTTTCCTCCTACAGTCCAGTCATGTACACTACATGACTGGCGACTCTACTGTTGGTAGAGCTGAGTGAATGGTTTCCTGTCCTGGGTGAGTCGACGCCCTGCTCCCAGTATCCTGAGAGGGACTCCAGTACTCACAGCCCTGAGTAGGGCTAGGTTATGGAAACTGAGTGCGACTGAGAACCTGTAGTTGTCAAACAATATCAGCAGTACGACATCAGTAAATACGAACACAAAAGTATTTAACAAAATTGTAAAGTTTTTTTTACAGAAACAAGGTGGTAGTAGCCTAGTGGGTAAGACACTCGCCTGTGAACCAGCAGACCCAGGTTTAAATCCCACTTACTACCATTGTGTCCCTGAGCAAGACACTTGCTCCAGGGAGACTGTCTGTCAGGATTGACTGCAGCTGTGCTCAACACCGGTGGCCATTCCTGACAGCGCTTAAATGCCGGATGTTTCCGGCCCTTCCAGGTCTCCGGCATTTTCGTGAACTTCAGTTGGCAACAGTGTGCATGTTTGTAATTTGAGTTCTGGCAATTGCCACACGCCTACGGGTTAGTTTGTGTTCTTTATTTAAGTTAAATCGTTTTCGGCTACCGCGTCATTGTTTATTTGTATTTATTTATTGTCCGTTAATAAAAACCCTTCCCAACATGTCAGACCTCTGCGCTTCCTTCCCCCGTAAGTCCGTAGTCGTGACAGAATGCCGGAGACCCACCCAAAAGCGCAGAGGTAAAAAGCAGAGGAGAAAATGCACCGCGAAGGACGCAGACCTGCACGGCGAACGCGGACGCCAGGGGAGAGATGCGCCGCCCGTTCTGGTGGAGCGTTTTCTCCCCGAGAAGCCGTGGTACGCGGCGCCGCGTGATGACGTCACCCCCAGGAAACTCCGCGAAACCCGGAAGCGACAACGTCGGCGGGTGAGTGGGCGGAGCGAGGACGTTGGCATCGGCAGCAGCGAGGAAGTGACGTGGGCAGCGAGCGCAGAGGATGCGACCCCCACGATCTTCTCCATGTTGAGCCAAGAACTCTGCGCTCTGCTGGCAAGGCTCCCCGTGGACTGGGACGACACGGACGACGACGAGAGCACGGGAGACGAGAGTTGGGCTCCGCCCATCGTGCCCGTCCATGATCGTCGTAAGGTCTGTGAGAACCCACGTCACTTCCAGGGGGGTGAGAAGCGACAACGGCGGCATCCCTCCAGCGAGGAGGTGGGCAGGCTCCAGCCCGAATGGCCGGAGTTCTGCCCATGGGAGTTGATCGCACCCTGGGTCCAGGATGTCCGCAGGGTGGACGACCCTCGGAGTCACCGGTGGGAGGACACGGATGACGTGAGCGACAATGACGTGGATTTTCATTGGGCAGTCGGGGCCGGGATGGCTCCACCCAGCGCGCGTCTGAGATTGTCGCGACATCCGTGAAGATCCACGTGACTTCCGAGGGTACGAGGTCGACACGGACTACGACGAGGATGACGGCAATTGGGCAGTCAGTGCCGGGATGGCTCCGCCCATCGTGCCCGTCCATGATCATTGCGAGGTCCGTGGAGACCCACATCAGTCCCAGAGGTGTGTCAACAGCGAGGAGGAGGACAGCGATGCAGGGGTAAGCTGGTGGAACAGGGTGACCGGAGGTCGCCAGCCAGCAACTGCACTGCCGGAACTGCCTCGCAGGGACGATGCCCTCCCAGCTCCAGTCGCCGACCCGCCTTCCCTCTGCCTGGATGTTCCCCAGCTGAACGGCAGCGCATCACCAGCGCCCCCGCATGCTGGAGAAGATGTCCACCACGCCCACCACCATCTCCAGCGACGTGCCCAGCCCCGTGTGGGACAGCCCAATGGTCCCAGGACCCTTCAGAGGGGCAGCATACACGGATGAGATCACCACCATCCTCACGTGTCTGACTGGATCAGCATGGGGCTGGAGTGCAGCCCTCTGGCAGCTGGGAGAGACCAACAGGAGTTTTCGGGACTTCCAGCAGAGACTGAGGGTGGAGTTTGATCGGCCAGAGCCTGAGCCAGGGATCGAACTCTGCCCCTCCACCACATCCAGTGCCAGTTAGGATCCGGGGCAAGAAGACCAAGCACTGGTGGGTGACAAGAAGGTCGCATCTCCCGAGATCCTGGCTGTGCCCCCTGAGGAGGTCCCGGAGAGCCCAGAGAGGGAGCCAGACGACCCTCTCTTCTGTCTGTCTCTGTCTGTGTGTGTGTGCGTGGTATATGTGTCCATATGTCGCCCCCACTTCCCCTCTTTGTGTCCACCAGATGGCGACCCAGCCACGAAGCCGAAACCCAGCGAGGAGGTTCCTGACCCGAATGTGCTGGTCCAAGGCGAGGTGGATAAGCCCCAATGTACCCCTAAGTCCAGCCGGGGGGGGTGCTCCCCCAAAATAATTTTTTTTGGGGGGTGCAGTTCGGGTTGGGTCTCCTCCTGAGGGGAGGGTAGGTGGGGAAGCGATTGAGCTGGGTCCTCCGGTAGCCGGTGAGGAGGGTGGGCCAGGCATGGGTCTGTGTCCGCCTCCAGAGGGGTGGAGCACCATAGAGCCCCCTGGTAGGCATGAGGACCCAGCTGGGACAGGCAGGAAGAGGGCCTGCTTGTCCCAACGGACGCAGAAGGGGCTAGCCGGATGGTCTGGCAATGCCCCCCCCTTGGCACCAGGGCCGTGCAGCGAGAGGGGCTGCATAGTCCCAGAAGGCACCAGCCTGAGGTGCCTGGAACAGTCGCCGGAGGCTCCGGAACAATCTCCCTGCGCGGTACAGGGGGTGACACAAGACGTGTCAGAGGGGACGTGCGGAGACAGGGCCCGCACGTACCCGGATAGATCGGCCCTGATTTTTCTGTGCAGGCCCGAGGGTCCAGGGCAGCCACGCGAGACCATGCCGGGGAGCCAAGCCGAGGGTCCGGGGCCGCCACGCCTGACCACGCTCGGGAGCCAGGCCGAGGGACCGGGGCCGCCACGCCTGACCATGCCGGGGAGCCAGGCCGAGGGACCGGGGCCGCCACGCCTGACCACGCCGGGGAGCCAGCCCGAGGGACCGGGTCCTCCAAGGGGAGGATACAGCAGGGCAGGAGCCCTGTGGTTGCCGCCGTCCGCCCCGCCGCCTCCACTGATGGTACTGCTGGGGCTCCGAGGACGTAGCCTTTGGAGGGGGGGGCTCTGTCAGGATTGCCTACAGCTGGGCTCCACACCTGACTCCAATCCTGATGCCCCATAAATGCCAGAGACTTCTGCCCCTTCGAGATCTCCGGCATTTTTGTGAACTTGACATTGTAACCGTGTAGGTGTTAGTATTTTCAGTTCTGGCAATCGCCACACGCCTGCGGGTTTGTTTAAGTTTATTCCCCTTTATTTCCCGTTTTGGCCACCGCGCCATTGTTTATTTGTGTTTACTGTTTGTTTATTAATAAAACCCCATTCCCAGCATGTCAAACCTCTGCGCTTCCTTCCCCCGTAAGCCCGTAGCCGTGACAGAATGCCGGAGATCTCGAAGGGGCGGAAGTCTCTGGCATTTATGGGGCATCAGGATTGGAGTCAGGTGTGGAGCCCAGCTGCAGGCAATCCTGACACTGTCCCTGTAAATACTGATTGTAAGTCGCTCTGGATAAAGGCGTCTGATATATGCTGTAAATGTAAATGTAAATTTGGCATGTTCATATGAGTATTTTTTATGCGGACATACTGAGTGCAACACATAGACTCCGTACTCTGTAGCGGCCACAGGCCACTGGAGTAAACATGACATACAAATGCATAGTAGTCGCGGCTCCTGCTGCACATTCCCACACACTGGTGGTGCCAGCCAGGGAGCCGAAGTCGCAGTGCTGTATTGTGGCAAGGACATTTTGTGCTGTCGCTTTACTGAGGGGCGCACAGAACTAATGATTCTGCCTCCGTGGGCGCCATTGTCAGATCGGGTTCC
Source organism: Denticeps clupeoides (assembly GCF_900700375.1). NCBI lineage: Eukaryota > Metazoa > Chordata > Actinopteri > Clupeiformes > Denticipitidae > Denticeps > Denticeps clupeoides. The sequence continues at coordinate 5,204,347 of NC_041725.1, read as the reverse complement.
TGTTTTGTAGTGCCAAACAACGTTGTTTACATGGGCATGCCAAGAAATTCACACTGTTCCATAGCCCTCGGGCTCTAGCAAGGCCACGCTTTGTCACTCTTTCCAGAATGCAATGCTACACAAGAGTGCTTCTTGCTTGGGCAGTGAAGAAATAAACCTCGCTCCTTGCCTTGATTCCTTAGGTTATTTCCTGCTCAGAGGCCCTTCATACGAAACGGGTCTATAATAAGGTCTCGTTGAGGCTTTCTCTCAGTTTTCTTGCTTTCATCATGGGCGTAGCGTGACACAATGTGGTTCAAGGTATTTGCACAGTGTAGATTAAGAGGCCATATTGAAATACAGCGGCGTAATAAAATCCTCAGTGTTGTGAGCAGTCAATCAGGAATGTCGGCATGAAAAAAGGCGTCGCATTTTTATTTTTAGGCCGAGTGGTGGGCGCAGCATTCATCTCAATATTGTAAAGACTGCCTCAAAGTAATTTTCCAGACTGAATTAGTGCATTTGTTCCATGCAGGATGATGACATCTAGCATCCTCTTTACCTCTGTCCCCACATGCCGAGAACGTTCATGTTTGTTCTTGAGAACGTCACGACTGAACAGTCATCAGTAACAGGATATAAATGCATTGTGAGGGCATTGGTTGAGCAAAAAGCCAAAAACTTCTTTGTCTAATTCATGGATTTTTTTTTCCTAATCACTCCTGGTGACAGAAAGAAGAGATGTTTCTTATGTTTCTTTGTGACATGAGGCAGTCTATAGTATAGTGGCAAATAAAATAAGTAAATAAAAAGAGAGAGATCACAACTGAAATCTTCCATTTGAAAGGGAGGTGTGAAAAATCTGCTCTTTTTGTGGTGGTGAGCTCCCTGCAGGCGCCGCTTTCAATTCAGGGCCCATTGTTTTCCCCTCCTTCGCAGCCCTTCGAGTTCTCTTAGCATCAAGGACAGTCACACAGAGCCATGGTGGGCGATCGCTCCCACCCCACCCCCTCCCCGCGCAAGACGTGGCCCTCCATCTCAAAGCCGTGGCTCTCGCTGTCTGTTCTCCGCCGGTGACCTTGCCGAGTGAAACATGTCTGACTCTGGCTTAGCATAGAGCCTGAGCTTTTACCGCTTTATTATTGAGGCAGGAACAAAGATGGCAGCCCTGTATGTCTCTTTAATCTGTGTTATGTGAAGCCTTCCTGAAAGTCGTTCTCATCTCTGTGTTCACCCAGAGTTCACATGAAGTGTAAAAGTAAGAGTCTGTGATTAGTATGTTTGATTCTAGAAATAAAAAGTCATAGTTAAATTGGCATAATGCATAACAAGTAGGTCCTCTCTGAAAAGTGAGGCAGCCCACTCAGCGAGGCTTTGCATTTTAAATGTGTTTATCATTATCATACAGTCTGTTTCTAAAAGACTGACTGGGGCTAATCTGAGACTATGTTGCTGGGTTGAAACATACAGAATTAAACAGAAATTTAACTGCAATTTACTAACTGCCATTTTGGAGTGGTGTCAGTGCATTTCAGTGCATTTCAACATGCTAGAAGCAATTTGTTTTCTGATAAATATATAGCGATAGTGCTGGAATCCATTTTGACCTTTTTAACACAGATCTTTTTTTCTCAAGAGATGCTGTCAACAGCAAAAACATGACTGTTATGAGCAACACTTTATTGGAGTTTTCCACAAAGAAAACTAATAAGATAACTTTGTTTTAATTTAATTTGTGTTTGATTTACTAGGTACTTTAGGTTGATTTGCTAGGTTAAATAGGATTGCTTTCTTAAAAAAAAGACACTAAAATATGACTAAAAGAACTTTTAGTTGACTGAAACATGACTAGTTTAAAAAGAGTATGGACATGACTAAGGCTAATAGAGACTAAAATGACAGCTCGACACAAAGACTAGAAAAACTGAAAGACACTAAAACTGAAATTAAATCAGGAACCAAAAACAACCTTTCTCTTCTGTTTTCCTCCATTTACTTTGTTTGTAGGTACAGTAACTTGGTACAGAGGAACATCCCTTACATGATCATGGATGTAATGTCCCCTAAGATCTTTTATTGCTGTAAACCATTTGTTTGGCATTTATTTTAGTTTAATTAGAGTAGAACCACTGACAGTGACCCAAAAGCTTTAGTTCAGTTGTGACTTCATAACTTAATTTGACACCGTAATTATGCAGATATCCATTATGCATAAGCACACCTTAATTTGTTGGAAGCAGAGGGGGAGCAAATGAATGACAAATGCTTTGTTGGCTATGCAATGATGCCGGAATGAGATGTGTGATGAGATCTGCCTCCTTATGGGGTCTGCAGTCACAAAAAGTCCTATGGTGAGATTGATTAGGCTGTCATGGTGTTGCCAAATTTCCTCAGTGCTCACAGCAATCTAAGAGAGCTTAAAAATGAAAGGGTACAGTGTATTCATTGTAGAGCTGTATTCAAGCCAAAAAAGTTAGGCCCAGTCTGACAGAATCTGACCGGACCAGATAAGTACAGCTTTCTTTGTGAATGCTATCAGTGGTACACTAAGAGGAAAAGGAAATGTGTGGGGAAATGGGTAGGTTTAAAACATAATAGCCTTCGTTTCAACTCATTGTATATTTTTCCATCTCTCCCTTCATAATTAAACCTCTTAGTGCCCTCTTAGTGCCCTCCTGCTTACGATCCCTCCTTACAGATTTACATTTACAGCATTTATCAGACGCCCTTATCCAGAGCGACTTATAATCAGTAGTTACAGGGACAATCCCCCTGGAGCAACTTAGGGTTAAGTGTCTTGCTCAGGGACACAATGGTAGTACGTAGGGTTTGAACCTGGGTTTTCTGGTTCATAGGCGAGTGTGTTACCCACTTAGGCTACTACTACCCGTCCTGCAGTCTCAGACCAGTTTGAGCCAGTCACACAACACAACTGTAATGATCCGGTCCGGAAGGGGTTAGGGGAGTTTCACGTTTGTCATGTGTAATGTTTCCTAATCGTTTTCACCTGTGTTTAATTGTACAAAGCTGCCCTGTTCGTTTCTGTTCACCATTGGGTCTTTGTTATGTTACACGTTCATCAGTTATCGGATGTCTCCCTTCCTGTTCTTCACCAATTAAACCCCGGTTTCATGACGTTCTTCCTCATCATCTCTTCTTGTCATCTCCGTTCATCTGCCTCGCCATGCTAGATGGTCGTGACAGAACGACCCGACCGCATTTGGACTGAGATCAAAGGAGCCACCACTCACCAGGAGGACGCTTTCAGCACCCTTGTACCTGCCTTTCAGTCCCGTGTCTAGTGGTGTCGAAGGTGAGAAGTGTCCATTCAGCAGGGCGAGCCGGAAATTGACTGGAGCGGCGGGCGCCTGTGGATGGAAGACGAGGTGCCGTTTCCACAGTGGCCTGAAGCCGTCTGCGCAGAACTACCGCCGCTTGTCCATCGTGAATACCGGACCAGACATCATTCATTTCTCATTCATCTCAGCTGTTCATCTCCTCTTCTCATCTCATCTCATCTCATCTCCCGAACCCATTCTTCTACCTCACCACATCTTAAGTACTTTCCAGTGGTCCCTGGAGACCCTGGCTCCACCAACGTCCCCCAACACTTGCCGTCCAAACACTCCTGCTGTCGATACCCTGCATCCTCTTCCCATTCCTCATCGTCCCTGGACCCACATCGCCTTGGACTTCATCACTGGTCTCCCAGAAACCAACGGAATGACCACCATCCTTATCATAGTGGATTGCTTATCCATGGCTGGGACAATACCAGTAGTGCTTTGCGTCAGACCATCAACACACCTGGCCCGGTTACCTCCTTTGGGCAGAGCTGGCCCATAACCTGCAGGTTTCCCCTGCCACCGGTTATCTTCACCCACCAGGTGCCCGCAGATGGGGTCCCTTCGGCCCGTCAGATGAACAGTGCGGTCGGCCCTCATCACCTCCACCCGCCGGACGTCAGCCCAACATGACCGCCGATACCCATGGGGGTACTGTCACATGATTCCATCCATGTGACTGGGAGTAACACGGAAACAAGGTAACGTGACTCCTATAAGCAGGCATGATGGCCACTGCCAGCCGCTCAGTCAATGATTGACGCATGACAACTCGACTCGGCTCATATCTATCGGCTAAAAGTAAGACTGCTCCTATTCTTCTCCTCTCATCTCCTCTCTACTCCTTCCTCTCACCCTGTCTCATCCCAAATTGAAATTGAAATGCGAACAAACACGAACACTCATTCGCATAGTAATTTGGAGGGAACTTACCTGCTTCCTTGCGTCACACAGCACCGGGGTTCCTCGTCTCCTCCTACATGTGCTCATGTTCTGGTCCAGTAATGGGACCGTGACAACAACTGGGAGAACTTATTGACTACATGAAGCTTGCAAGCTCTCCCAATCATATTATTCCTCCATAGGTTTTTAACGTTTTTTTCAATCCTGGTGCCTCATTTGCTCAAACTAATAAACTGTAGCCTAACAACTGGATCTGTACCTACACATTTTAAGCCTGTAGTTGTTTCTAAGCTTCCTTTCCTTTAAAAAATGATTGTAGAAAATTGTCTACCAGCAATTGAAAGCATCTTTGAACAAACATAACACTCTTGAGGTGTTACAATCATGCTTTAAAAGTTGTCATAGCACTGAATCAGCATTGCTAAAGGTTTTAAATGATATTTTTATAGCTACTGACTCTGGCTACCGATTAGCTTTGGTACTGTTGGACCTAAAGGCTGCCTTTGACACTGTGGACCATCAGATTCTTCTGTCTCGCTTATGTTACTGGGTGGGCATTCAGGGATGTGGCTCTCACACGTTCCACAAGGTTCCATTCTTGTCCCTTTCCTCTTTTCAGACATCTCTAGATCTATTACAACTGGTCCAAAATGCCGGGGACACGACCTTTAGCCTGCATCAAGAAATACAAGCATATTACCCCAGTCTTAGCTTTTGGCTCCCAATCTGTCACAGGGTTGATTTTAAAATTCTTTTATTTAAATGTCTGAATGGCCTTGATCCACAGTATCTATCTGATTTGATCCACCCCGATATTAAGGAATACATTGAACAAACAGAATCACTTCCTGCTTTTAAGAGTTATCTTAAAACGAATCTTTTTTCCTTGGCTTTTACTATTATTTATTTTTACTATTGTTAGATATTTTAATTACTGTTTTAACATAGAATGCAATTATAGTTAAAAAACTATGTGACTTTAATTTCAATTGAATTCTGTACAGAAATAAAATCCCACTGGCACTTAATGCTGAACTATGGTTTTATGGACACACTTTGCAAATACTTTTTTACATTTATTGAATGAGGAACTGTCATGGCCAACACACCTCCAACCCACCAGAGAGTGGCAGACCAGCCAGGGGACAATGACCCGGAAATGAAAGCTCTTTGAATGAGATTCTTCACCAGAGACACTAGCTCACTTACCCACGGCCAAATAATTCGACACACGAACTACGACCTTCGCCTGCCCCTGACTTTCGAGAATTGCCTGACCCCCTTTAAACCACGACGGAACTCCTGAATTGAAATTCCTAGCCACGACTTCTGTCCCTGACCTTGAGCCTGCCTGCCCCTTGTGTTAAGACGTGAATCCATTCTCCCCTACCTTCCTGCTGCCCTGCCGCCCAGTCTCAACCTCACAGACCAAACGCCTCCGGTCCTCCTCCCCAGCTTATCCAGTGTCCTCTCCCTGTACGACGGCTTGTCCCCCCGCTCACAGTATGTCTGCAATTGCGTCACTGAATTCGCCTCGTGACAGGAACATTTCCTTTGGCTTTCACAAAAGTGAAATGAAATTATGTTCTTAAAATGGACATGTTCAATAATTAGGCGGGTTCCAAACATCTACCAACCCAATAGCAAGGAGCAGGCCTTGAATTTGGAAAACGTTGACATGAGGATTAAGAACAAGCAAGAGAAACAGATGACAGATAACCTGAATCCACAAATACTATGATGCAACACAGAGACCAAGACATGTGAACATCTAGACTATATTGAATAAAAAGGCCCTTTTAGACTCCAAGTGACCACCAAAAACTGGACAGTAAAAGGAAGCTTGAGGAGCTAATGCCTTTAACTGAGTTCTCGACCCACTACCTTTAGACTTCTGGAGATAGAGCTGTTCTGTTAATTTGGTATCCCAGCCACAAATGAATTTATTTATATAGCTAATTTGTTGTCCTCTCTAAACATCTACAACTTAACTAGCGCTTAAAGGCATCTAAAGTCCAATATGATTCTTGAGGTTTGAAAATTGTTGCCAAACATCTGCGCAGAGGACTGAGTAGGTTTCAGCAAATGCATCTGGCATGTGAAAAAAAGGGAAGCCATCAAAACTAGTAATTAAGTCAATCAGTTGTAAATTGAGCAGCTGTTGACTCATAATTTGCTTTTCTCAGAGTGCATACCGAGTGCAAATATGCTAATGAGATGGAATTGGTCACCAAAGACTTCATTAGATTTCTATGGGCAAAATTTATTTACCTAACACCAAAGTGCCTTCCCATATCATAGAATTTATCAAAAAAAAAAAACAACGTGTTGCATTTCCTTCTCACCCTTGCCGCTTGCGGGGGATATCACCCCAAGAAATGACGACATCTCTGGAAGCCTTGGCACTGCACCTAGCGAGGCTGAACAAACAGTTTATTGAGATTAATATGAGTTTGGCCATTAGCCTGTCTGAATTGTAGCTTAAACAGCAGCTTCCCCAAGTTGTTTAGGGTCGACCCTCCTACATAGAGCAGTCAGTGCAGTGTTCTCCAAGACTTAAGTGCACTGAATTAGATTAATAATCACAGTTTTTGCACATAATAGCTAATAATAAAACCCAGGTTTGACTTATTATACTAAAACAATAATAATTGTGCCTGGGGATAGGCAAAGCAGCATGCATTATGCTGTACAATAGATGAGAAAAGAGGGGAGAACAATGGGCAATTGCAATTTTTATGTAACATTTATATGAGTTATGAGCACCCAGAACCCACTGTGCTGTTATTTCCATACCCCAGTATCCTAATCTGAATAGGAACAGAACAGCAAATAATGCATACAATTTACAGTATAATGCACAACATTGAACATATGTCCTGAAAAGAAATAAAAAAGCCCTTAAATAATTTTTTAAGCTTACAAAGTTTAATTGATGAGTGATTCTGGTTGGCCTCAGACCTGTAATTTGAAGAGGTCTGCCATTATGCTTGAGACACATCCAATACACAAAACCACCTCATGTTTGTAGTCAGATTAGCATGAAATGTTTAATACTTTTATTTTTTAGAATTTAGATAATTTTACATTTTTAGGGTTAATGAAATAAATAAAGGCCACATAGGGGCACAGCGCTTAGGATGAGGGTTCAAATTCCGACTCGGACATTGTATGTCTCTCTCTCCCCATGTTGGCACAGGTTTTTTTCTGGGTTCTCTAGATATCTTCCTCTGAATTGTACATTGTTGTCAGCTTGTGAGTAGTTACAGAAAATGAAGGACTGAGTGTGAACTAAAGAGAAAGTTAAAATCCCTGTTAACATAAAAAAGACACGAACATTATGAAAATTACAGAGGCAAAAAGAACTTGCAGCAATGTATTTTGTTTTGTTGTTACACAGTCACTTGCCAGGTCTATATTATGCATTATAATTTATTGGCATCTGAATTTAGATTCCTTAGGTTTTTCATAGAAATAAAAAGTTCAGCTCGCTTCTAAAGTATTAAAACCACTTTTAAGTTCAATGATGCCATACATTGATTAATTGTCTTCATATTCGTGTTTTCGTCAACAAAATATACAAAATATCTTCATTTACGTACCTTTTTGACATGATGAAGATAAGACGTGAATATAAGGAAATATCATGTAATATTGTTAACAAACAATAAAAAGACTAAAAATTGAATCCTAAATAAAAACTACACAAAATCGTTTCTTCATTTTCGTTGAACGACTAATAATAACTAAAATGACAGCTTATTGTAAAAACTAGAATAAAACTAAAACAGGCTGCCAAAAACAATTATAGATATGTGGACTGAAATATTTTTTTCCAACCACTGACAACATTGCAAATACTTACATTATGACTAATAATGTCAATGTAAATTCAAATAGATACAGAATTCCATGAATTTATAGAAAGATTTCTCAAATTACTGGTCAGTTTTCAAATTATTCACTCTAGAAAGCACATTATTTGATTTTAAAAAAATCTTGTATCTGTAGTGGCAAATGCAAATTTTCAGTATTCTTTTGTAAATAATTGGTGGTATTTTGTGCATCTATCCTGATTATTATGCATCCAATGGGGTTTTCAGCATGGCAGACAACAGAAATCGTATTTTGGAGTTTTGGAACCAGATTTCGGATGACACCCAATATAGGAGGCACAATTAATTACTATTAATTCCTTCTCCATGTGTTTTTTATAAGGATTAAAAAATAGAATTTGCACTCGTGACCCTAGTGACCTGGGGGTGCAAAGGCAGTGGTCTACTACAAGCTTGCCGAGTTCTGAAAGGGTGACTCCAAACCGCAGCCCAAAGCATGTCAAAATCACCAGAATGAAGGGCCACCAAACCTTGAGGTCAAGTCGGTGGAGCAAGAAAGGCTGAGTGGCTTGAGTTTGGTGATGCCAGGCACTACAGTTGGCTCAACCCTAACAAAAATCAGCAAAACAGGGGCCAGGAAGGGGCAGAAAGTAGCTAGAGATTTGAAATGTCACTCACAGGTACACAGGACTGTCCAGATGTGGTGACATCAGCTTCAGACCTGTGGCTTGAGGTCGACAAGCTAGGGTCGAAAAATTGACATGCCACCTCTGATGGTAGCCTACTACCCACTCACCAAGTTTGGCAAAACAGAAAAGCCTTCTGAGTGAGTTCGGGGTGTCAGCCGGTCCCCCTGCATCAAGTTTGGATTCACTCAGAATACCGGAAATGCTGTAGGTGACGTCAGACACTGGAGACCTGGTGGGATTTTTTGAATGAATAGCAAAGGCAGCAAGGAGAATTTAGAAACTTTTCAGGAATACATTGACTGGTATTTTGACAGTCATGAAGAGAAGACAGCTTCAGCAGCCAAGAATGAACTTCTTTCTCCAAAAAAAAAAATAAGAGACTGTAATTGATCTCCAGGCCCAGAGACCGCATCCCATCATTGCCAAATTTAGATATTTTAAACAGAAGGAGCAGGAAGGAATGGGAAGCTGAAAGGATCAGGCTTCAGTGTAAGGACTAGTTCACAAATGAAAACCTGGAGCAGCCAGAGTTTTGTTCCCAATTTGATTCAGCAAATGTTGACTCATTCCTTCACTTGTATTTACTGCACTCTCTAAACACCTGGATTGCACACTGGTCCTTGGGGGCGATCTCAACTTGGACTAACTAAAGAAATGGACAGTCTAAGTCCCCTGGATCCAATCTTCTCCACAATGTTCCATCTCGACTGATCTTATCCCCTTCATTTCTCACATCATAAATGTTTCAATTACATCTGGTCATGTGCCAACTGGATTGGCAGAACCCTGGCTGTTTTAAAGAAACCCACCGCTGAACCTGCAGACATCAACAACTACCGACCAGTGTCTCTTCTCTCATTTCTTTCTAAAGTCCTTGAACTTTGGGTCTACAATCAGCTATCACATCACCTGTCTCAGAACAACCTCCTAGATCCTAACCAATCTGGCTTCAGAGCAGATCATTCTACTGAGATGACTAATCTGGCTGTTTTTGAGAAGCTACATGCCACCAGAGCAGCAAAACTGTCATCTGTTCTTATTCTCCTCTACATCTTTGCAGTATTTGATACAGTTAACCAAAAGACTCTCCTGTCCATCCTAAGATGACTTGAAATTCGAGGCTCAGCTTGGCATTGGTTCGCTTCATACCTTGATGAGTGGTTTTAGCCAAGTGCATAGGATCCACGTCTCACGCAGACTCTCCACTGGCTTCCCTCAGGGCTCAGTACTCTGTCCTCCCCTTTTCTCCCTCTACACGAGACTACATGGTGAAGTCATTTGCTCACATGGTTTATCTTACCACTGCTAAGCTGATGACACACAACTAATCTTCTCTTTTCCACCCTCAGATGTACATTTCATATTGAATAGCAGCCCATCAACTAATACTCAATTCAACCAAGAACGAACTAATATTCATTCCAGCAGTTTCTTATCCTCGTCAGGCTTTTGCTATCTACATGGACAACTTGCAGATCTCTCCACCAGATCAGAACTGATTACTTCATTGATGGTAACACAAAAGCATGTTGTAAGTCGCTCTGGATAAGGGCATCTGCTAAATGCCTCAAATGTATACTTTAAATGTTGTTGTGGGTTAGGGTTTTTAATAAAAAAAGTGTGGGTATTTTAAATAGTGTGTTTTGTTATTTACCCTTTCTTCCAGCAATCAGAATTCACTCAAAAAATAGACAACAGGGATTGAGAAGTGTAAGCTTGAGAATTAACATTTTACTCTGTAAAACATGCACAAAATAAATTAAAGTTCATATTGATTGTCTTTTTTGTCTTAGATGCCAAACAAGAAGACACAATGTCTTCTCTGCAATATAGAGTATTGGAATGTGCAAGAGCCCCTCCAACAAGTGCAGATTGAGGACAGGAGGGAGCAAAAGCTTCTTATGGCCTTCAAATTATGTCAGGCTAAGTGGGCGGCTCGACTGCTCTTACCCCTCCTGCCAGGTGACTCAACACAGATGCCTAAAAAAGATGGAGACCAAGAGGCACAGGGGGCAAACAAAGGCACCATGTTGACCAGAGGATGGATCGAGTGGAGAGGGCTGTAACAAAATTGAGGACAGAATTCCACCGTACGCTAGATAGGAGCCCTTGGACTCAACGGAGGAGCTATTAAAGGAGAACGAGGCCCCCATGCAATTCATGAGAAATGTGTCTGAAATGGCTTAAATCTTACATTTTTCTTCACAGATCAAGAGGGGGTCTGCCTGAGGCCCAGCGGAAAGTTGTGGCAGGCCTCATGTGCCACTCCTTCGAAATGGAAGACCACTTTGATGTGATGGAGTGGTCTGTGGACAAGGTACATGAAGTCAGAGCAGACGAAAGCCACGAGGAGAGTCATGGTTGTTTCTGAATCCAAGAGATCAGGTGACGAAGCTATTTCAGAGCAGGAGCTTTCATCTGGTGAAGTGCTATCAAGGGTTGTAAGTATAGGCACAGTGACAAGGTCAGCAAATTAGGGTTAGTGTCAGATATGTAGTCATACTGTACTGTACATTTGACACCCATCTTAAAGACTATGATATGTTGCTCAATGAATGATTCATTCCTTCAAGTGGCCTTTGGCTGCTGCCAACTTCTGTGGACTGGGACAGCAGAACTGGGACAGCAGAACGGTAACCAGAAGTTCACATTGTCCAGGAGAATGAGGTCATTGTTTAACAGGAAGGGAAAGGAGAGAAAAGTTTGAGTTGATCTAGTGCACTGAGAGGTATGTGATTTCATCCGCCTGCCCATAGCCTCAGATGGGACCAGCACTTTTGACATCACCTCGCATACAAGTCTGGTTCCTTCCCCCCAGACAACTCATGAATTTTGCATCACGTTGGAGATGTAATGTCAGCTTCTGACTGGAAAATGCAACGAGGGGCATCAAACATGTCACATCTCCCCATTTTAAAATTATTTTGGCATTTTATGTCTCTTCATGCTTTCTATAGTGCCGATCCTCTCTGTTAATTGGATTGAATAAGTTGGTTGTTAACCCTTTTGCTTCTGTTTGACGAAAAGCACTAAGTTGCACTAAGACGTTTAGCTTCAGGAGTGCAACTGCTGGTGTCTCCCTCTCAAAGCTGCAGCAAAAGGGGGGCTGGAAGGATGAAAATACAGATATTGCAGTTGAAGGGCAGAGACTTAAGGAAAGGGAGGGCTGTGCCACACAGTCACAACATCAACTGTCATAGCATTGCCTTTGAAGAAAAACACATCTGACTGATAAAGTAATCACTGTTGGCATATACTATGCTTAAAAAAGTTCACTCTGAAGACAGAGAAAATGTAAGTAAACGTATTAATAAACTGCTAAAACCTAAAATAGATGGGTTGATTGAATTAAATTCACATACAAATGTAAATCTTAACATTCTGTAGTACCCTCTGGTATGCATCTAGTTGGTCCTATGCCAGAACTACCGTATTAAAAAGGTGGTAATAATAACATTAATTCTAAGCAAATGATGTGAAAATCTAATAATTACTTGGTACAGTCATTACAAGGATTACTTGTATCTGTGATGCTGAGAAATACAGGCAGATGTTTATGCATCATTCTGTACCATCAGGGAGTTTAATCCGCAGCATTACGATGACCTCAAACATACAGCCAATGTCATTAAGAACTATCTTCAGTGTACAGAAGACCAATGAGTCCTGGAATTGCTGATATGCACCCCACCCTAGTCCTGATATTAAGATCATAATGTCTGTCTGGGATTACATGAAGTGACAGAAGGATCTGAGGAAGCCTACAGTAGTGTAAATCGGGAGTGTTGTGTTGGGAAACATATAAAACTACTGCCAAATCTTTGTACCAACAACGAGGCCAGTTGATCTGCTGTGGCGTCCCCTGACAGGAGCACCCGAAATGAGATGACGATAATGACGACGGCAGTGAGGTGTCTTTGAGTGTGTCTGCGTGTGTATATCAGTGGTAAAACTGTTATTTCCATACAAATGAAGAGGCATAATTTCCCTTCTGATCGAACTTTGCTGTGAAGTTTTGGGAGCAACTTTTAAGGGTTTCTGAGCAGAGCACCACTCTCTTCATGGCCTGGTATTTGCTCTCTTTGAAAATGCGCTCCAATTTACTTCTCCTTCTCCACTCAGTCACACTCCAAAGAAACCTTCTGTGACCTCCTCTTGTGGTCTGTCATGCCCATTGAAGCTGCCCAAAAAAACTGTAAAAAGAGAAAAATAAAAGTATTGACCACACCAGTAAATCAATCAGACCTGTGGCTCTAGTCATGGAGTTCAATCAGTGGAATTCTTTAAATAAAAATATTGGCTGTAATGAAACAACAAAGAATGATAAAATATAATATTAACATGCAATTTTTAAAAAATGATTTTAAGAATCATTGTATCTCTCAATTTGTCATACTAATATGAGTGAGAACCATGCTTCAGACCCAGACCGGCTTAATGTAACCTTCAGTGGTGTAAACATGCCAACACATCTCTCTGATCTGCCATTAGACACCAGCTCACTGTCTTTTGATCTGTCCATGTGACACAGGAGTTCCATGGAAATGTCAGGGCACCACTGACGCAATGTGACATGTTTGCCTGAGACAGCTCGCCCCAAATGGCTGGGCTCCATTCTCCTGCTATCTCTCTACCATGGCTCAGCCGTCACTCAGTGGACGTAAGTGGCAGGTCTTTAATGCCCTCGTCAATCTTTAATCAGATTCTGCATCTGCCTTTGTCTGTGTGGAAATATTGTGGAACACAAATCCAAGGGATCTGCTCAGCAAAAAAAAAAAAAAGGTTTTCCCTACAGTCTGGGATCTTGGATTATTAATTACCATTAATTTCCATAACATTAACGTTTTACCAGGTCATTGAACAAAACCATACAATAAACACAAATTTAAAGTTGTCTATGTTGCCCAACACTAACCTTTTAAGCAGTCATTCGTTTTATTTATTTATTGTTTTCACAAAGAGGTGTGTAAGGAAATTGGTATCATGGGTGGGGTCCAGTCATACACTCAACACTCAAATATTTTTGTTTTGTTAACATTAGTTCACATTCATGTCCGCATGGCAGTCAGAAAATCCTGACATTTAAATGTAGCAGGAAACAGCCAAACCACATGATGAGTGCAACATCTCACTGAACAGCTAGGAAGCGAATGTAAGGTTGCCCGTTATGTACAGTAGGAGGGAGAGTAAATACACTTCTGTTTTGGTGAAATATATTAATTCAGTGAAATTCACAAATGTTTGAGGGAAATAATATTCAGGCACCTGTCACGTCCATGCGGGCATGACGCGACGGGTGCACAGAGAGGAGGACGAAGAGTGACGAGGAATGAAGGACGCTTTCACCTGACATCACGGAACAGGGGTTTAATGGTGAATCACAGGACAGGGGAGACATCCGAGACGTAGACACTGGTGAACATGGATCATAACGTCAAAGACCTGACGGCGAACAGAACCGAACAGGGCAGCTTTATACAATTAACACAGGTGAAAACGATTAGGGAACATTACACAGGACAACAATGAAACTCCGGTCCGGATCCCGGACTGGAGTAACCCCCATTTCGGATAAACTAAATAAACACCTCCCAATGACCAAGCTATAGACAAGCTTTTTGTTCTATTCACTGTGTGCAGTGGATCATCTCATATATTGAAAGGAGCTGTCTGTGCCACTAATTAGTAGTGAGGCTTACAAAGAAACTACCAACACTCCACAGTGTCTTCCATAGGAATGCTTTATGACTGCATTAGATGATTGAAGAAGACTTCGGTCAGGCACAACCCTTCCATCACGAGTCAACACGAGGATCAATTTACCCTACATTGTTTTTGTCAACTTTCGTGTACTTATATCTTTACCTGGATGCCAATTCTGGCAGATGTTGAAGTGTTAAGCTGACTTGTAGAGTAAAAAAGCAATACTCACCGAGTCTCTTGTACTCTCTTGCAATTGGGTTCACCCGTATCGCTAACATCCTCATTCCACAGCACCATTTGTACACAATACAGGCCTTGCTAAGGATTGAGAGAAGTGACATTTATCTTAAGGTGCTATACAATGCATTTATTAATTAAAATCATTCATATCTACATTCAGTCAAGGTAAAAAAAAAAAACTTAGCAGGTGTGTGTCCAAATTAAGGATTTGGCAATCCAAATTGTCCAAACTTTTAATGGACAAAAGAATACATAAATATATATTCTGTCTGTAACCCAGCCACATAGGATGCACTTGACTGTAACCATCCCAAAGTATATGGGGAGGGTAACCCATCCATGTACATTGGTAGGGTTACATCAAGAAGGGTATACAGCATGAAACTTTTGCCATGATAATTGTGGACAACAAGACCAGTTGATCCACTGTGGCGACTCCTAATGGGAGATTTTTTTTCCTTTTTATACACAAAATTATCCAGGCGCTCTGGCTGAAAAGGGAACAATAACTGACACAAAGGCAAACGGCAAAACCTAAGGTAAGGCAAGTTCCACATTAATGCTACAGGAGCTCCCTGGTCCTGATTACTCTGGTCCTGATCACTCAGCTTGACATGATCAGGACCCGTAAATCAGATGGGGTCAGCAGAGGGCCAAGTAGGACAGTCCATGAAGGTCAACCATGTCACCTGATCACTCCAAACCAGGAAACTCCCAAGAAGGGATGTACCATTCACATTGGTGGATGGTGGAGGATAGAGAAAAGAGAAGACTGAGTTAGTGATGAGTAAGCCACAAATAACAGTAACTGAACAAAAACTAGACAACTAGACATTACCTACACAGCTATACTAATGGTGAGGGGAGTGTTGTTGAAGGGTAGACTGTATAAGTAGGCATTTGACCTGGATTTAAAAGATTTTTAGCCTCTATAAGCAAATGCTTTATCCAGCAGTGACTTCATGCGTACATGTGGACAGCCAGTAAGCCTTCTCCCAGAAAACAAAGGGCATGTGGAGTAAACTGGAACAAGACCATGCAAAGCTTTATATCTGATAAGCAGAATCTTGAAGTCAATGCGGAACTTAACTGGAACCCAATGCAAAGAAGACAGTACAGGCATAATGTGATCATACATTCTATTCTGTGTAAGTTCCCTGGCTTAAGAGTTTTGGATGGGCTAATGTTTATTCAGTGAGGTAGAGCAAGCAGTCCTATAAAGAGACCATCAGATGAATCCTAGTCCCTAGCAATGAACTGCTGAAGATACAACGGATCATGAAACATACCAGAGGGTCACCACAGCCACCACCACTGTAACAGCTAAAGCCTTTTGATATTTCAAAAAGAAAATTAGCATTACAATGGACATGCAATGTACACCATGACACTTGATTAAACAACTACTCTGCACTGAACAGTACCTTCAAACATGGACAGACGCTTTATAATACAATTTGGATTTTCCACCACTACAACTGTTTAACTTTTTTGTGGGTCTCGAAGTGCAGGATCCTAAGCGTACATTAAATGTGACCAAGAAGTGGTCTGAGAGAACGTGACAATGGACAATCATTCTGACTTACAAGAACAATACTAAGTACATATATGATCAAATTTATATTTTGATTATTGAACATTGCATCTCCATGGCTTTACATGAGAGATGCATTCCATTAATAGCAGAGAATTACCAAAAAAACAAAACAAAACAAAACAAATTATTCCAGGGGGTGCCTTCTAGGTTTGCTGAGAACAGTTGAACCTCCCAGCTATGTAGCTGCACGGCATAGCTGATGCTCTCCCCTTGCCATACCTAATGTCATGGCTACCTTTTCAGTGGAGAGCAATCATGGGTTTTGAATGGACCATTTCTTTAATGCTGCAGGCTTGACTGATTTTTTTAATCAAGTGGGTGCCTGCATTGTTAGGCTTGCATGCTCCTAATTCATCCTAGATGACTGGAGTGGGTCTGCTCAGGCTATTACCACATTCAGTTTAATACAAACCGTTGCGTTCCACAATAAAGGACCCCTGTTTCCTGTTTATTTAAGCTTAAACTGGGGACCATTGTCTGAACCATCAATTATACATGAGCCGTAAAACAATCCACACAGGCGAGGAGACAGGAGACGACCTAAATGCCTTGTCAGGGACTCAATATTCTATCAGCGATAACATTTGTTCGGTTTTGCCCTTGCCACATCTGAGACCAACGCTTTCTGGTTATGCCCCCTTGAACCATTTACTCTACAGCAAGTCTTGTTTGGAGCCTGACACTCCATCATGCTGAAGTATTTACGAGGCTGACGAAAGAAAGGCCTGTCTGAAAAGATGGAGAAAGCTTTGCCCTTTGCTGTAATGCCAAACCCAAAGGGACACAAAATTTGTGGAGTCTTTTGAACTAACAGGATTAATAATTCTTCCCCAGACGGATGATGATTTCAAAAGGGACATTGTATTACATGTTATACTTAATTACCAAAATCATAAATTTGTTGCAGGAGCAATACCTAAATTGAAGGTTGAAATAGCATATTTATGATTTTCTGGAAGATTTAATAGTGACAGTGGTTATTTATTTATTTATTTATTTATTACAAGTCTCCTTAAGATGGTTTTCCAAGTAGCTTTTTCCCGGGGCAGTCCAATGCTAAAATAGGCAGAAAACTCAACCTTGGACTTCACAGGCTTGTTTGAAGCAAACCCTTGCAGATAGTCAAGGTAGTACTGTGGTTAATAATGTGGTTAATAATGAGCACATACTGGTTTATTTTTTTTTCTTCAATGGGAGGCATTTGATGTATTGCCACGAATCATAAATCAATTACTAGGCTCTGCATTAACCAAAACAAGGAATACATGAACTGAACATCTTTGATATTCATTTTATTTGGGTGCCTGGGCTAAACCTGCTGATTTAGATTTGAGCTGATGTCGACAGGCAATCAGACCAATTCAGCAGATACTTGTTTTAAAAAGCAACAGGGTTTAGGGTTTTTAAAATGAAACAACAATATTCTCGCCACGTTTGTAATGCATTTGCCTGTCTGCTGGATGTGGTGATTTTGCCATGTGAATTTTGAGGCTCATCTCCGAGGAATAAAATTTGAATAAAAGCTGGGCAGCCATCTTGGGTGCTGCCCGCTCATTGAGATAGTTTTCTTTGAAGCTAGTCGTCCTAAACCTGATTGTCTTATTGAATCTCGTGCTCTTGCCCGTATACCGACCACAACTCTGGCCTGCTTCTTTTGACTTCCCCCCTTGAACCCCTCACCCTGCCGCCCGGAATTGAATGCTGAGTGAAGGGAGGATGCCACTCATTTATTTTAGTCTTGGTTTTGTTCTTGGTTTTTGTTGTCTTAGTTTTGTTTGGAGCGTTAAGACTAGGGCTGTATGATATGGCATAAAATTCATAATACAATATAAATTTAACCATAGGTGGTATATAATATGATCTGTAAATTCAAATGTAATTGTTTTTGAAAGGGTAACATGGGTCCATAGCAGAGGCACTGCAGCATGAAGTCTTATTATAAAAGTGGGCTTTCTGTCACAGCCATAAGGTCAGTGATTATATAAAATTTGGGGAGTTTACATTAAAATATTGTCAGAAACTATTTTTAAAAGACTGTGCTTGTTCATACTTAATCATGCAGTCCCTTCAGACAGGCTAGGACCGCCCCTGGTCATTTCCATGTGCGCTGTCAGTACCCAATTGGTACCAGTTGCCCATTCGGGTTCGCGGCATCAGTGGTATGGGTTGGGCACTGACACATGCTGCACTTAGAAAACTCTGAAGTGCACAGTAACCTGCGGATTACTGGGAGGTTATTTTATTTACTGGGTCTGCAGTATTTTAAAAACCTTTAAACTCTAAATTTAAGGATTGCTAGTCATTTTAATGATACTTAAGGCCTTATTTTTTGGAAAATTCAAATTTTAAAGATTCATGCAAACCCTGCTGTGCGTTTTGTCACCCAAAATGAATGCCTTTTGCTGCAAGTAGGCGTGGTTTTGCACAGGTGAGGCGACTTTGTCATTTTTACAAGCAGCGGAAATTTCTGCCGTAGGTCGGTATAAATCAAAATCTCTCTCGATGGCTAAATTTATATCGCATACCGTTTATACTGTGCAGCCTTAGTTAAGGGTTAATGGTTTTGGTTACGTGTGGTTACGCTTTTCTGTGTGTTGTCAGTTTTCCAAAGAAGGTCATGGATAAGGTCTGAGTGGTTTTGGTTATGTGTGTGGTTTTATGTTTTGCAGTTGGTGCATATGTGGAGAGTCCCCTGAGTCAACGTTAACTTCCCTGTTCCCATTTCCTGTTCCCCCAGTTTTGAAAATTGTTCCAGTGCGTTTGTTCTATATATAAATTGGTGGATCCAACCTGCGCCTGGGTCCACTTTCTGTGCCGGCAGATGGGCACCTGAGACGCAGTTTTGCATTTAGGGCAGTCAGTGTTAATCATCCCTTTCGTACATTACATTGGAGAAATATTTGCAAACTGCAAAGTATTCACAGCACATAACGTTTTCCACAATTTGTTATGTTACAGCTGTAAAATAGGCTGAATTGAATGTCCAACTCAGCAGCAAAGGGTAGGGGGTAGACATCAGGAATTGCTTTGAATTTGTTGATCTGACTCCATGAATTATTAATAATGTATCTAAACTCATCTAATGTTACCTGAACATACAGAGTGTCACGACTACGGACTTACGGGGGAAGGAAGCGTAGAGGTCTGACATACTGGGAAGGGGTTTTATTAACAAATAAACAATAAACAAATACAAATAAACAATGGCGCGGTGGCCGAAAACAATTTTACTTAAATAAAGAACATAAACTAACTCGTAGGCGTGTGGCGATTGCCAGAACTCAAAAACATAAAGACATTCACTCAGGGAAGTCAAGTTCAGAATGAGTTCACGAAAATGCCGGAGACCCAGAAGGGGCGGAAACTTCCGGCATTTATGGGGCGTCAGGATTGGAGTCAGGTGTGGAGCCCAGCTGCAGGTAATCCTGACACAGAGGTAGATTACTACATGTAAATATTGCATGTAAAATGGTACTAATGTTACAGAAAATGAGAAAGAGATAAAGGAAAAAAGGGAAAAAAAAGAGCATCTGAGGGGGGACGAGCCCCCAAAGGAGGAGGAAAAGAAGGGACAGTAATAGTGAAGTAAACCTCTTTTATACTCGGCATTTGACTCTAAAAAAGTTTGCTACAGACCAACCAGGATCTCCTTTGATGTTTCGGCCTTGTCCAAACAGAACTCCCGAAACAGGAATACCGTGGTCACCCATTCCCCACAAGACTTTCCCGTCATTTCACCTCAGTCCATTTGTTGGCCTTTTGGCACCCTGGTGATACTTCTTGTTTGTGAGTGGAATGTCACAGCTTGGAGAAAAGTAACATTTCACCTCACCATAAGTTGCATTTTGGTTACACAAAGTTACACAAACAAGCAAAATTATTCTCAGGACAAAGAAGGCAATAATTATTTTATTATTTTCATCTGCAACCCCCAACAAATCCTGGCACAATTTGACGCTTTGTAAAAAAAAAAAACATCTGCAAATGCACAATAAACCAATTTGGACATCACAGTTGAAGATTGTAATTTGACTCTGACCTTAGACTTGAGGGATAACCTTAATATTGTCCAATCTAGGCCTATTACGTAGTGAACCGAAGACAACAAACATTATCTTTATTACACTAAACGTTGTATTGCTCTTGATTTGGCCTAACAACATTACAAGTTCTGCGTGATCAGTTCTTCCTCGCTTTTCTCTCGCCTTTACCAACATTTACAGAGAGTTTTTTAGAAATGGCCTGTGCGATGGGTACTCCAGATAAGTCTTAGCCAGGGGCAATCATTTTGATAGTAATCTTGGCTTCAAGTGAATCAAACAGTGAGGTGAATGAAGGTTATATAGTTGACAGAATTTGCTGCAGCCCAGAATGTCAGCGTGGAGCTCTTTCTCTCTCATAGGACACAGGACATCAGAGGGCAAAAAAATAAATAAAAAATAGCAATCGAGCAAAAAGATGCACAGCATCAACAGATTGGACTGGGGGATGGACATCCAGTCTCCCAAAAGGTTTTGCTCAGCTTGAGGTCCATTTGCAAGTAAATTGGTGAGGGATTAATTAAGAATCTTATCCTTGTGCATTTCCCACAAGCCTGGAGATTTAAGTAGCTGGAGGCCTGGTCATCGCAAGGGAGATGAGTCTGTGTGGAGAAGGAAGAGCAGGGAGACAGATTAGTATACCCAAATCCCCAGTGCCAACTTTATCAAATTCAAATTTTATTTGTCACATACATAGTCATACACGGTATGATATGCAGTGAAATGCTTATAGAAACTACTATAGACCACAGCAAATATTGCAAACATAACCAAATATTACACGTTTATCTTTTTAACATAACATATGTGTAACAGGTAGGGTGAAGGTGTAAAAATGTGTAAAGTGAAAGTAAAAAGTAAAAAATTTGTGCAAGATTCTGAGGGGATTGATTCCAGAAGTGATTGAAAGTGAAAGTGCTGGAGTGTATTAGTGTTCTGTCCTATGAAGAATTGTAGTTTTTGAGAGCTTGTTACATGTCTGATGAAGGCAAACATTTTCTATTGAAGTGTCTTTACTTGACATATGGTATAATGACAATAATAATAATAATATGATTTTGTTTCTACAATAACCCCCCCCCCCAATCATTCTCTGACATGCACTAATGTGTTGGAATTAGGGCTGGCAGTAGATTCAAATATTATTTGGTGATTAATCTCATGTTTTCCATTGCTTACTCAAAACTTCAAGTATGTCTCAAAAATATTATTTTTAATACTCTAATCAACACAGGAGTTTCATTTATCACAATACTTTCAACAACAATTACAAAATAGCCTTACACCTGTATTTACAATGAAAAAATACACTAAAGTAAAAATTTAAAGAACATTGCAATACAGAAATACAATTCTATGATTCTTAAGGCAAGGGACAAAAAGCAAGATATGATATAGTTGAAAAATAAATATTTGAATAAAAAAAAAAAACAGGTAAAATCATAGAAATATGTATTGACAGCTTTGAGGAGGGATTCTGGCTAGCTGTAGCATATGACAGCCACCACCAAGATGTGAGAGAAGAGTTCATGCACATTTATGACCTGTGAGGAATGATAGAGAGGCTGAAGGAAAAATTACAGAGCTGGCTCAAGCGCACATGAGAGCAGCACAACACATGCAGAAGGAACAATAAGTCAGCAAGGCGAAGGACTTTTCTTTCGGGGACAGAAGGTGCTGTGTCTGTTGCCAGGTGAGAATGAACTTTTCGCTCAATGACAGGACCTCTTTGAAATTGTGAAGCAAATGGGACCACTAATGTATCAGGTAATGGTGGAAGTGTTGCTGGTGTTATATGTGTTGGAAGAGGATGGACTTGGATCTTTCACTGAACAAGCAGCAGCAGATCAGAGGAATCTGTCATCCTGAGGTGCTCCGAGAGAAGTCGGGAAGAACAAGGTTCAAATTCAAATTTTATTTGTCACGTACACAGTCATGCACAGTATGATATGCAGGTTAGTGGAACATGATGTAGAGTTGAAGGAAGGGCCAGTTGCAAAGAGGCTGTGTTACAGTGGATCTGATAGAATTGGACATTATTGATCCATCAGGGAGTAAATGGTGTAATCCCATGGCCCTGATACTAAAGAAAGATGGCAGTATGTGGTTCTGTATGGGCTTGATGGGTTTATATAAGCGTTTTATACCCCACTTCTCTGGCAGAGTTGCCTGCATCAGTGATTTGGTGGGTGTGAGAAGCTCAAATAAGGTCAAGTGGACGGAAGAACAATGGATGGCATTTCATGATGTCTGTCTGGCATTGAGTAAGGACCCAGTGCTGCATAGTCTGGGGGTGTGTGACTTAGTAAGAATTGTGTATTTGTGTGTGTCTGGAGGTGGGTGGGAGGATGGGGGTTGTGTCACCGTATGTAGACAAAGAAAGCATAAGACCATAGGACTGTGAGAAAAGATTTCCTTGTTGCCCTTAATGTAATGGACTTCATAGAGCATGAGCATGTTGCTGAAATCTTAATGCTGGCCACATGAAAATTACAAAATGAATATGTTTAGTGAAACACACTACAGTGATGAGTGAAGGTCCATTGTGATTTCAGGTTATGCCGATATATGTGGCCGTCTAGGATGGGGTAAATCTCATTGAAGCCTTGAGGTCCTGTTTCCAGACGTTCTTTGACTATCCTCTCTTTTCCATTACTTGATGGTTCCATGTCAACGTCAAGTAATCAGCACTTCATGAATTCCCCTTTGTGTTTGGATATTAAAACATGAACATGAACTACAAATTTAATAACATTGATTATATATGATTATTACTAAAAACGAACATACAATACAATATTAAGGAACTTAAGGAAATAGTCATTTTTCCAGACAGTGTGATGTCAGAACAAATTAAAAAATAATTAATTTTATAACATAAGTCTGTTAAAAAAAACAAGCTGGTCTGTCTCAACGCTTTCTCCACATTAGCTTTTTCGTGTTGAAATAAGTTGCGTATTTTTGTTACAGTAGTGGCTCTCGAAGGCATTTCATACGTGCCGTAATCGGATGCGACTTTATTTGAGACATTAATACGTACAAAATAACTTTCATTTTGTCAACTGAGCCTTCTGGTAGTGCTTTGAATCTGAACTTTCCGATTTACCCATTTCTGCTAATTAATATATATGTTTGCTTACTGCATAGCATTCTTATCTACCAATTTTGTCAATACCTGCATAGAAACCTAAAAAAAAAAAACAAAAAAAAACTGTGGACTAGCGTGGAACTACGCAGCAAAGAAATATATCTGGTCAAAGCTAACGCTCTGTAGATTATAACGGTACAAATTATATCTGACAAGTATTATCTGACTGAAGTAGCAGCAGATAAAGTTAATAAGTAATTACAAAAAAAGTATATCTTGCCTTTGATGCCCACCCCCATAAAATGAATTTGAGGATTTCTATGTAATTTAGACCTGTAGCCATTGCTATGTAATTTTGAAATGGTTCTGGCTGCAAGTGGTCATTGGTCCAAATGGGTCCAATCCTATGTAATTAAATTACAATGTGATGTTTTTTTTGTAATGTAATGTAATACTAATATAATTATATAGTAATATTAATATAATTTTTAGTATTACATTATATTTAAATGTAATTATAGTAATGTAAATACATCTTTATTCTGAACTAGTTGTATTATATTAACAAAAAACTGCTATAACACAGTTGTGGTCAAAGGTTTTGATAATGATACAAATACTGGCTCTCAGTTTTCTGCTTTCATTTTTAAAATGGCAGTTTTGAATGTAGTTCAGAATGTTATAAAAAGTGGTCAGTTGAATTGCAAAGTACTCTTTTGCAATGAAAATGAACTTAATCCCCAGAATACATTTCCACTGTATTTCAGCCCTGCCACAAAAGACCTGCTGTGAATATTTCAGTGATCCTCTCATTAATACGAGAGAGAGTGTTGACAAGCACTTGGCTGGATATCATTCTGTCATGCTGATTGAATTAGAATAGCAGACGGGATGCTTTAAAAGGAGGGCGATGCTTGAAATCATTGTTCTTCCTCTGTTAACCATGGTTACCTGCACGAGCCCCGTCTCGTGCCAGCAGTAAAGCATCCTGAGACCATTCATGTGTGAGGCTGTTTCTTATCCAAGGGAGTGCGCTCACTCACAATTTTACCTAAGAACACAGCCATGAATAAAAAATGGTACCAAAACATCCTTTGACAGAAACTTCTCCCAACCATCCAAGAACAGTTTGGTGAAGAACAATGCCTTTTCCAGCATGATGTAGCACCGTGCCATAAGGCCAAAGTGACAACTAAGTGGCTCAGGGAAAAAAAACATTGAAATTTTGGGTCCATGGCCAAGAAACTCGCTGAAAACAAAAACCCACAAATTCTGACAATCTCCAAGCCCCGATAATGAAGGAACGGGTTGCCATCAGTCAGGATTTGGAAAGAAGAAAATAAACACATTTTTCACTAAATGGCTACCTGTTCCTCTAACACATACATCCTGCTTCTAGGGTATACTGTCCCTGACAAATGTCTTGTCACTTATCTTGAAACACCTGCTATTAACCTGACTTTTAATTAATCAATTGGCATTAGAAATAGCTCATATGGAAAGTTAAAATCCTACCAAATACAATAATATGTCATCAAATTAAGTAGTGGTGCTGTGAGATCCAAATTTAATATCTTGGATGACTTCCATGAGCTTGAAGGACTGCATCCATGCGGTTTGGCAAGGATTCATACAATTTATTGATTAAGTCATCAGGAATAGCAAAGAAAGCAGTCTTGCATGCCTCCCAGAGTTCATCAATATTCTTTAATTTCATCTTCCATGCTTCCTCTTTAATCCTATGCTCAATGATGTTCATGTCTGGTGACTGGGCTGGCCAATCCTGGAGCATCTTGATCTTCTTCGCCTTGAGGAACTTGCGGAGTTGGAAGTATGTGATGGCGCACCATCCTGCTGCAGAATTTGGCCTGTTTTATGCTAAGATTTCATGGTATTTCAGACTATTGATGCCTTCCACTCTGCAGATCTCTTGCACACCCCCATACTAGATGGAACGCCAGACCAGGATTTTTCCACGATCAAACTTCACTGTTTTCTTGGATCCATGTGGGCTCCAGTAGGTCTCCTGCAATATTTGTGGCGACTGTGGTGTAATTCAACAGAAGATTCATCTGAAAAATCCACTTTTCTGCCACTTTTCCAACATCCATCCTTTTAGCAGGCTATGGGCCTTAGCAACTGCCACACGGTTTTTCAATTGTCTTTTGTTTAGTTCTGGCTTCTGGGCACTGATTTGACCTTGGAGGCCATTTGAGACAGAATCTGACTGGTTGACACAGGTGCTTCAGGTGACCAGGTCTTGTGGAGCTGGAAAATGTGCTGGCCTTGGATTTTCAAGCCAACAAACGGTCCTCTCGAGCAGTTGTCTTACAGGATCTGCCTGACCTGGGCTTGTGAAAAACGTCTCCAGTATTTACTTGACGCTGAGACACATTGAAGGTGTCTGCCACATCAGCAGTGGATCTGGTCTTCAGCCTCTTGATAATCAACACTTTAGTCTCAGGATAAATCTTAGACATGTTTGCAGAGGTCTAGTTGCAGTTGAGGTGAAGGTCTAGTGTACTGGGCTTCTTTTTATACACCTGAGACCTAATTGATCCATTATTCACGGGTGACGTTCATATGACAAGGCAACAACACTTATGTCTTAGCAATTTTTCAACAGGTCAACTTGTACACAAGCGACAAGACATTTGTCAAGGACTGTATAACAAAAATGGTCCTATGAATAAGATGTATATGTGTGCAGGTACAGGGGAGGGGCCTGGAATAAAAAACTGAAACAACAGCCCACACCCAACATCTAGCAGGAGCAGTGGTACAATACATCTAGACACATAACAAGTGTACGCATCAGGGTTTATATCAAATGACCACAAAAAGTCACAGGTTTGATCCCCTCGTTAACCCTAAACCAGGATACTACTATAAGTAGGTCCCAAATGAAAGAAAGTGAAGTGATTGTCACATGTGATACACAGCAGCACAGCACACAGTGCACACCGTGAAATTTGTCCTCTGCATTTAACCCATCACCCTGAGTGATCAGTGGGCAGCCATGACAGGCGCCCGGGGAGCAGTGTGTGGGGTTGGTGCTTTGCTCAGTGGCACCTCAGTGGCACCTTGGCAGATCGGGATTCGAACCAGCAACCTTCTGATTACAGGGCCGCTTCCTTAACCGCTAGGCCACCACTGCCCCGATAGGCCACCACTGCCATCAGAGCAGGACAGATTCCACAAATGGCTGACTTGGGAATCTGTTGGTCAACCAATACTCAATCCGAAGCTCCTTAAAGTATTTGTGAAACAATTTTTTTTGCAGGGTGCAATTCCTTTTTGAAATAGGCCATTAGGGAATGTTTTTGAGCCTGGCAAATTTGCAAATAAAACATGAAGCTTGTGGATAAATCCTTCAAATACTTAAACTTATGGCTAATTGTGCAAATTATTTATAAGGTGGTATATATATTGTACAGTATACATTCACAGAAGCATAAAAGTATTAATAACAAAAAAATATATAGCATTTAACTGCTGTTTGTGCCTGATTCAGATTGAGTATGAAACAAGAGCACAGCAGCATAAGGAACATTTATGGTATCACAATTTGTATTACTCGGTTTGCTCAATTGATGATGAATAATTAACATGACTGGATGAAACTCATTCAGTTGGCAGGTTCATTTGAGTTTATGTATATCGATTAGGCTCAGTGTGCCGAGCAAATGTTTGTCAAGGTCTAAATGATGAAACATGCAGGCAAGTCACCCAATACTGTTCTTTTTTTTCGTGAGGAACGTGACTGTTTATCAGGGGACTACTGCTGTCTCATCCCGTTCCTTTCTGTCAATCACTCAAAGGCATGCAAAACAGCCCGACTCTCCCCTTCTGTTGTGCCTTCCCTTTCCGTTTCTCTCTTCTCGATTACACAGCCCTGTGCATTTCGAGGCTATTTGTACTGCCAGCCCCCCCTGCAATCAGTCATTCCTCATTTGGACGAATAGCGGCTGCCTACTCCAGACTGTAAGGAGCACACCATCCTTAGCTGCTCATCTGCAATATGAGATGGTCTCTTTCACAAAACCCTCAATATTTGACTCTCCTCTCCCGTTACCCGTTTGGGTACACACACCAAGTCCAAATTGACCAGTGTGTTAAAAGTGATTGTTTTAGTCATTGTGATATTCAGCACACGATGCACACAATGAAATGTGTCCTCTGCATTTAAACCATCACCATTTGGGAGCAGTGTGTGGGAATGATACCTTACTCAAAGGGACCTCTGTGGCACCTTGATGGTTTGGGATTTGAATCCACAACATTTTGGTTAAGAGTTCATTTTCTTTAACTGCTAAGCTGCCAATGGTGGGTGGATGATCCGTTTCTTCAAATCATCAATGGACTTGACCAATAGTCCTGTTCATGCTTTGCATCTATACATGTATGTGTATATTGAGAGTATTAACAAAATTGCACACTTTGTTTTGCATTTTCATATGGATAGAACATATAACTAAATATTTTTTTCTGTAAACCAAGATCCCAAAATGAAAATGTCTCTGAGGTTGTCATGTCTTGCGGTCAGATTAGGAAGGATGCATAAAAGCGGGACATTTCAGGACATTGTAATGCAACACAAATTAGCAACGAGGGCCAAAAAAAGAAGAAATGGATCTATAACAAACCCTAAGGCATGTGGTATAAAGACCAAAAGCAATGCAAAATCCAAAAGTAAGACATTATCCATATTAATCTAGCAGCAATGTCCTGTTACTGCCTTCTTGCTTTTAGGGAGCCTGATCAATAGCTTTCAATTGGCTTCAGCTCTGATTGATCACGGCCCCTTAAAAGCAAGATGTATTGTCCGCATTAATGCAAACAATACCTGACCTGCGCCTGGTCTTTACAATGTTCCTCTTCTGTGCCTCCTTCCCCAGCCGACCCAGAGATGTGACAGCCCACTAAAGCCAACTAAAGAGACAGAGAAGGAGATGGCAAACAGGGCCCCCATGGTCGCGGTGAGTGCTGGCACCAGTGAGGAGCACTGGAGGTCCGGCCCTGAGAGTGGTTCACGCAATGGCAAGATGAGTCGTGACGACGATGAGTGGTGAGGGAGTTGTGCAGGGTATGTGCTCCCCACAGACCTGAGCCAGCCTCCAGGGGACCAGTACAACAAAGATTACCCAGGGTGGTGTGCAGGGGGTCCTGCTCATCCCACAGGACACAAACTATGCTGAGCTGGGAGAGGGACGCGAAGCCCTCACTACTCCGGGTGTTACATGCAGAGAGTGAGCCTGCATGTCTCACACTACACTGGAGGGAGGGGCATGCAGAGGCAGGGTTCCTGGAGCAGGCTGCACTGTGTTCAGGTGATGGGTCGCCGGAGGAACCAGGACCACCTCCCAGCAGGAAGCAGGGAGGGAAGCTGATGGGTCCAGCAGGGGCATGCAGAGGCAGGGCCTGCACAATCCCTGAAGGGTTCAGCCTGTGGTATGGTAACAAGTTTCCGGAAGTTCCTGCTGAGGTCCATGCGGGAGGTCCCGCTTTTGTGTCTCCAATTGTATGTTGCCAATGAGATTAAAATTGTATGCATCTTGTTCTAATGACCATTAGATTATTTATTGTGATACTGTAAAAGGTATGTAGGATGATGTCATTTCTGAAAATAAATAGTATGACATTTTTTTATTAAATCATCTATAATTGCTTATGGCCTCAATGGGTTAAAAAAAAGAATTCCCAGATGCTCATACTCACTCACCTACTTCCCATAACCCCTTAGACCTTCTCAGGAGCCCATCCCAAGACACTGGGCACATGGCAGGGTATCACCCAGGGTGGGGCAAACACCCAAACACCATTCACTGACAATTCAGAGTTGACAATCCACATAGAGTACATGCCTTTGGACAGAGGAAACTGGAGAACCTAGAGGAAACCCACACCTACACGTGGAAAGCATGAAAACTCCACACACACAAGGCTTTCTTTTAAGCAGTGGTGGCCTAGCATGTAAGGCAGTGGCCCCGTATTCAGAAGGATGCCAGTTTGGGGTGCCACTGAGCCAAGCACCATCCCTGCACCATGTGCTGTGCTGTGTTTCACAATGACAATCACTTCACTTTCATTAAAAGTACATGGACTGCAGCAGGAGCGCTTTAATAAATTTTGTACTATTTTAACCATCTGGTTACCCTGAATGGCAAGTGTTAAAAGACATGCCTCAAAAGCTGCATCTAACATTTTAATACATAATACATATTTCCAACAAGTATGCTGCACCACAGTTCCTTTAATAAGTGCTGTATGAAGCAACTGCCATTTACTCATTTAACGCTTTCTTCAGAAGTCACATCTGCGTCCTCGATTTCCCCGTGGTGGGAGAGAAAACATTTTTTTTTTTTTTTTACATTTTCATTTTCTCTATGAATGTAGTGCGGCCTTTAGTGTGAGGCTGGAACCCACCTGAGCTTCAAAGCCTCCCTCCTCCACGCAGGCGTGACCGGGGAGGGTTCTCGGTGCCTGACACCCCTGGGGCATTCACACCGAAAATGACCATTGCTTTCTGGCTTTGAACTCCTCGCCAGCTTAGCATCTCACATTTGCTCCGCGGCATGAGCTCAGGGCTCGTCCTGGAGGACTAGTTAGCCAAAGACTCTGGCTTTCAGGACTAAGGAAAGCAATCCTCTGGTGGATTTTTTTTCCCCTTGCATACCTTTCACAGTTTGCATTTGCATAATTGTTCTGTGTGCCTTTTAACACCAATGTTTAGCTTTAACACATCACAAGCCAAATATCTCGAAGGAGCCATTTGTTTTTGCATAGCTAATGTGGAATTCTGAGATCCATTTCCCAGGAATATGCTGCGTGCATTAAATATTCAGTGGGATAAAATAAGCTGCTCTTTAATTATCAGTTTATGTCCTCCGCTGTGTGAGGAATTTCCGCTCAAACATAATTGTGCTTGGCAAGCTGTATAAGCACATGCTAGTGAGAAAAAAAAACTTACTTTAAGAAAAACTCTCTGTGCTGTTGTCTTGTGTTTCTTCCACATAGAATCTGTTTCAACAGGAAAACCAGGTCCAGGCATGTTTTTGTTCCCTCAATAGAGTTGTTTGTGTGTGTACATGCATAATCCACTTTGATCTTTAAGGTCTTTTTGCACTGTTGCAGTAATTTTGTAAATATTGGAAAAAATCTAATTGTATTGAAGACTGTATTGTGACAAACATCATAAAATTGTTTGTATATAACAACAATATTGTTCATTATGAATAATATTTCGGTCATAATGAGCACACATTTCAGTATTTTTTTATTTCCATTTAAAAAGTACAGTGTAATTTAGTAAGTAGCTTTTGTTAATGCTGTAACTTACACACAAAAAAAACAATGCTTGTGTAATGAAAAAATATAATGTTTTCTATGCTTGTAGGATTTTATTAGAGTGTATTGGGAAATTGCATTTCTTCTATATACGTACAACAGTGTAATTTGACTTAATATTAGCAAGAACCAATTTGTGCTGTTGGAAGGTCAGCTTAATCTTCTGCTTCAGTAAAATCACGGAAAACCATGCTCATCAGGGCTTCGTCCCAACTCTGCAAGCTGGCCACAGAAGGAGGGTAAGGGTGAGATATAAATGCATGTGTGTACCTTAGTCAGACAGTTTTTTCTGATGGGCAGCAGAGGCTCTCTTTTTTCTCACCGAGTTGCATTATTTGAATATTTATTTTCCTCAACATTTATTTTGGATCAATATGATTGTATTATGTACAGTGGGTACGAAAAGTATATAAGCTCTCAGGCAGTTCCTTAGACCTCATAATTCTCATTTGCTTTGACATGCATTGTGAGCTGTAAGGTCTTATACAGACAGGGGTGTGGCTTTCATAATCAAGTCAGTATCATCAAACACAGCTGGATTAAAATGAAGGTCTAGAACCATCTCAAGGACAATCATAAGAAATGGACACTAAATTAGTGTCACAGCAAAGGGTCTAAATACTTAGAACCATGTGATATTTCAGTTTTTCTTTGTTAAAAAATCTGCAAAAATGTCAACAATTCTGACAATATGGGGTGTAGTGTGTACATTAATGAGGAAAAAAATGCTTAAATGATTTTATCAAATGGCTGCAATATAGCGTTTCACAAAAGTGAAACATTACAACAGGGTTTGAATACTTTCTGTGCCCACTTTATGTAAAATAGCCATCAGTTCCAGGATTATGAGGTGATGGGAACAAATTATTATGATTAACTTGATTTAGAACAGAGACCTGTTACAATAAGTGTTATTTATTGACACAACTGGTCTAGGATTACCAGTATTGATTGTTTAGAATGATGTGCATGAACCAAGAGATGGAGTAAGAGATAGGTAGGAAGGTTCTGTAGAACTTTCTTTGTTTATCCCTTTGGAAGGTTCCTCCAGGAAATGTGATGTCTAGCGGCAGTACACTGGCATAGAGAATAAAAAGTTGTTTAAAAAGCACAGTAGTACAGAGTTACTAGAAAGGCTGCCCTGACTTCAATGGCATATTGAAAATATGGAGGACGAGATCAGCAAATACAGAAGACTGGGTGCAGGGGAAGATAAAGAGAGCGAGTACATGGCACGGTGCATTTGCACCGAATCTCATGAAAGTGCTCCCACAAGTTGGGAGCAGTGAAGACAGTATAGTGATGTCTCATGTCTCACGGACCAGAGAATTTCTGCCTGGTCTTCCTACTAAAAACAGGCAATTATATATGTGTTATACTGACACACTATTGTGTTATACTAAAACTTGCAAATGGAAAATAAGTTAAGACAACTCTTATCTTACTTTAGAACTCCCATTTGCACCACACTGGTTTGGTTTGTGTCACGGCATGAGCCACTCTGCAGCCATGTAATGTGACTGTTTCAAGACAAGGTGAACCCAAATGTGCATTGAGCAGTTGAGCAGGTAAATTTTCCTTTTTAATGTATGAATGCTCAGACATTTATATGATAAAAGAGACTCAAACAATGTGTGATTTAATTCTACAGGAATTCTACAGTTTTCTGGAGCGTCCAGTCACGTGTCCATGTGACAGTTTAGAGTTAAAGGAAGCATGACATTTTGAAGTGGCTGTTTTAAATGTGAGCCGCAATATTACACCAGTTTGATCATATTTTTTTAGCCCTGTCCTGCTCGAAATTTGCATGAATATTGTCCAGGACAGGTGCTGATTCTGGTTGTGGTGTGATAAGAGAGGAGTATGAGGCATTCTTTGGAACAAATATGAACAGCAATATCATGTTATACAATTTGACCATTTTTAATTGCCATGTCTCTCCGAATTGTGCCTATAATGCCTACAGCAAATAAACACAACAAGGCTGAATTTAGTTTTACCAAGCAACGAGTCCCTGACAGCCAAGGATGTAACTTTGGTAGATCAAGGTAAAGTTCTTCTGTGAGGTTTTTTGAAGGTAAGTACATTTCATCTAATAAAAAGCTATTACGCTGCCCAGGTGATACTGATATGGTCCACCCCTACCCTTAGAAGTAGGCTGATGAGCCTCCTACAGTGACTAGCCCCCCCCCCCCCCCCCCCCCCCCCCCCCCCCCCCAAAAAAAAAAAAAAAGAAAACAAAACAAAACAGAAGATGGCCCAGAAGAAACTGAAACTGTAGTTGAATTTGGAGAACCCACATAAAGGTCAGAAGAAGTGACCAATATTAGACAATATGCCAAGGGAACTGCTGAGCATTGTGATTTTTTTAAAAACCTTCTGGTGGTATCTCACGATGCATTGATCGTAGCCTAAGGTATTTGGTTAAAGCACAATCACAGACAACCATTGAGCAGGGGAGAAAACACACACACACACACACACACACACACACACACACTTCACAGAAAGTGCATAATCATTCAAATAGATAGCTTTCGATTATTTCTACCAACCTGTGGTGCATCTTTACTTGTTCCATGGACTGTCAGTATTAAAGCCAATTTTCTGAAACCCACTGTTTTTCATGATGTGTTCTCCTGCACCCTGCGAAGCGGCACTCCACAAGCATTGTTGAACTTTGATCTCTGTGCGTTGTGGCACATTGATGCACGACCAATAGAAACAAATTATCTCAATGGCTCTGAATCCAAAATGGATAGGTTCATTATAGCAGTCATTAAAGGTTGATTATAGAAAGCTAATTCATATATATCATCTTACTGTGACATTACGAGGAAGTTGGTTTTCAGGAGAAAAATGCCTGTAGGCCTCCATGTTTGTTTTGATGGTGGACACTGCTTAAGGTAAGATAAGAGATATCATTAACCCCACAAGTGGGAAATTTGCATTGTCATGGAAGAAAATGGACAGTTGAAGAGCAGAAAATATTATTCAAATAAAAGATATACCAAGAGTACAGAATAAAAAAACACCATACAATCTTAAGAAGCATATACATATACACAAACAAACACTATGGTGTATTGGATGTGTATACAGGGAGTGCAGAATTATTAGGCAAATGAGTATTTTGTCCACATCATCCTCTTCATGCATGTTGTCTTACTCCAAGCTGTATAGGCTCAAAAGCCTACTACCAATTAAGCATATTAGGTGATGTGCATCTCTGTAATGAGAAGGGGTGTGGTCTAATGACATCAACACCCTATATCAGGTGTGCATAATTAGTAGGCAACTTCCTTTCCTTTGGCAAAATGGGTCAAAAGAAGGACTTGACAGGCTCAGAAAACTCAAAAATAGTGAGATATCTTGCAGAGGGATGCAGGACTCTTAAAATTGCAAAGCTTCTGAAGCGTGATCATCGAACAATCAAGCATTTCATTCACAATAGTCAACAGGGTCGCAAGAAGCGTGTGGAAAAACCAAGGCGCAAAATAACTGCCCATGAACTGAGAAAAGTCAAGCGTGCAGCTGCCAAGATGCCACTTGCCACCAGTTTGGCCATATTTCAGAGCTGCAACATCACTGGAGTGGCCAAAAGCACAAGGTATGCAATACTCAGGGACATGGCCAAGGTAAGAAAGGCTGAAAGACGACTACCACTGAACAAGACACACAAGCTGAAACATCAAGACTGGGCCAAGAAATACTGATTTTTCTAAGGTTTTATGGACTGATGAAATGAGAGTGAGTCTTGATGGGCCAGATGGATGGGCCCGTGGCTGGATTGGTAAAGGGCAGAGAGCTCCAGTCCGACTCAGACGCCAGCAAGGTGGAGGTGGAGTACTGGTTTGGGCTGGTATCATCAAAGATGAGCTTGTGGGGCCTTTTCGGGTT
Source organism: Denticeps clupeoides (assembly GCF_900700375.1). Taxonomy (NCBI): domain Eukaryota; kingdom Metazoa; phylum Chordata; class Actinopteri; order Clupeiformes; family Denticipitidae; genus Denticeps; species Denticeps clupeoides. Next base: position 5,169,681 of record NC_041725.1, on the reverse strand, counting down.
GAGGATGGAGTCAAGCTCAACTCCCAGTCCTACTGCCAGTTTCTGGAAGACACCTTCAAGCAGTGGTCTGCATCCTTCAAGAAAAACTTGATTTTCATTCAGGACAATGCTCCATCACACGCGTCCAAGTACTCCACAGCGTGGCTGGCAAGAAAGGGTATAAAACAAGAAAAACTAATGACATGGCCTCCTTGTTCACCTGATCTGAACCCCATTGAGAACCTGTGGTCCATCAAATGTGAGATTTACAAGGAGGGAAAACAGTACACCTCTCTGAACAGTGTCTGGGATGCTGTGGTTGCTGCTGCACGCAATGTTGGTGGTGAACAGATATTGATATTAATGAGTTTTTTTGGGTTCATTGAGAACATGGTTGCTGTTCAATAATAAAATAATTCCTCAAAAATACAACTTGCCTAATAATTCTGTCTCTCTGTATGTATATCTATTTATGCATGTTGTTGGCAGTATATGTGAGACAGCATGTGATACCTTTTCAGTTTGTTTATTGATATACTGAGGCATACTTACAAAATGTATTCTGTGGTGGGATTGAGATGGTGGAGCACAGCAATGGCGTTAACCATCAATTTGTTTAGTGGCTCTTTACAATAGTGGCTCTTAATGCTGGACTGGTTGGCTACCCCTGTTTTATACCATCTTGTTTTTTTGCCTCAGGTTCAGTTTCATTGAGTTATGGGGCAGCACAAATGTTTGACTCAGAGAGCCTGAATTCCATTATAACTCGCAGCATCCGATACGAGGCGAGGATAGTTTACCTTTGCTATGTTATTTCAAAAGCACTTAAAGGACAGTTGCTATTGGTTGGTAGATAAGTGCATGAGCACCCTCATATATTTTCTTTTTTCAAATGACTATAATTAGGTGGGAAATCATAAATGCATTTTAGCCGCAGTCAAACTCACTGCTGCACACACACACACACACACACACACACACACACAAACAGCCAATAGTCTGAATCAATAATGGAGATTTAATTAAATCTGCAGACGCTGGGTGATGTCTCTGCAGTGGGGAAAATGCTAGGGGACAGCTGGAGATGATGGAAGGTGAGGGGAGGTTCCATGCGGAATGTGACTGCAGACATTTGGGATGGAATCGCTTCCTTTTTTTCCCTCCCAACTTTTCACCCACGCTGTGTCATGGCACAGCTGTACACTGCTCCTGCTGTGCCACAATATCTGTCCGGAGGAATCCGGAGAGATAAATAAGCAGTTCAGGAGATGGAATGTCAGGACCTAGCAGGCCAGGAATTAATTATTGGAACGGCACCAGTGATAAGACTTTTTTTCCTGAGATCTAAAATGTATATGGGCAATGGAACAGAATCAACTGACCATGGTAAAATGCTGCTACAGAATTTCATTTTTTTTTTTTATAAAACACCTCAAATAGTTAAATACAGGGAGTGAATTATTAGGCAAATGAGTATTTTGTCCACATCATCCTCTTCATGCATGTTGTCTTACTCCAAGCTGTATAGGCTCGAAAGCCTACTACCAATTAAGCATATTAGGTGATGTGCATCTCTGTAATGAGAAGGGGTGTGGTCTAATGACATCAACACCCTATATCAGGTGTGCATAATTATTAGGCAACTTCCTTTCCTTTGGCAAAATGGGTCAAAAGAAGGACTTGACAGGCTCAGAAAAGTAAAAAATAGTGAGATATCTTGCAGAGGGATGCGGCACTCTTAAAATTGCAAAGCTTCTGAAGCGTGATCATCGAACAATCGAGCGTTTCATTCACAATAGTCAACAGGGTCGCAAGAAGCGTGTGGAAAAACCAAGGCACAAAATAACTGCCCATGAACTGAGAAAAGTCAAGCGTGCAGCTGCCAAGATGCCACTTGCCACCAGTTTGGCCATATTTCAGAGCTGCAACATCACTGGAGTGCCCAAAAGCACAAGGTGTGCAATACTCAGAGACGTGGCCAAGGTAAGAAAGGCTGAAAGACGACCACCACTGAACAAGACACACAAGCTGAAACGTCAAGACTGGACCAAGAAATATCTCAAGACTGATTTTTCTAAGGTTTTATGGACTGATGAAATGAGAGTGAGTCTTGATGGGCCAGATGGATGGGCCCGTGGCTGGATTTGTAAAGGGCAGAGAGCTCCAGTCCGACTCAGACGCCAGCAAGGTGGAGGTGGAGTACTGGTTTGGGCTGGTATCATCAAAGATGAGCTTGTGGGGCCTTTTCAGGTTGAGGATGGAGTCAAGCTCAACTCCCAGTCCTACTGCCAGTTTCTGGAAGACACCTTCTTCAAGCAGTGGTACAGGAAGTAGTCTGCATCCTTTAAGAAAAACATGATTTTCATGCATGACAATGCTCCATCACACGCGTCCAAGTACTCCACAGCGTGGCTGGAAAGAAAGGGTATAAACGAAGAAAAACTAATGACATAGCCTCCTTGTTCACCTGATCTGAATTGAGAACCTGTGGTCCATCAAATGTGAGATTTACAAGGAGGGAAAACAGTACACCTCTCTGAACAGTGTCTGGGAGGCTGTGGCTGCTGCACGCAATGAACAGATCAAAACACTGACAGAATCCATGAATGGCAGGCTTTTGAGTGTCCGTGCAAAGAAAGGTGGCTATATTGGTCGCTGATTTGTTTTTGTTTTGTTTTTGAATGTCAGAAATGTATATTTGTGAATGTGGAGATGTTATATTGGTTTCACTGGTAAAAAATAAATAATTGAAATGGGTATATATTTGTTTTTTGTTAAGTTGCCTAATAATTATGCACAGTAATAGTCACCTGCACACACAGATATCCCCCTAAAATAGCTAAAACTAAAAATTACTTCCAAAAACATTCAGCTTTGATATTAATGAGTTTTTTGGGTTCATTGAGAACATGGTTGTTGTTCAATAATAAAATTATTCCTCAAAAATACAACTTGCCTAATAATTCTGCACTCCCTGTATAATCAACAGAGTTAGAGATGTAAGTTAGAAGACTTAATTACATTTCAAATGTTTTAATATTTTGTAAAAATACCAGGTCAATGTTAACATTGGCCCTCCCCTCCCTGCACTCTGTGTCCTGGGATAGGCTCAATCATGGAAAATGTGTGTCTTAAAGTTAGTCTTCTGGGTGTCAGAAACCATTTAACAAAATTTTATTAATTTGATTAGTGTCCTTTCCTAGTTAGCAGTCCTGTTTCCTGTTTTATTTATTTCGATAAATGCAGAACACATTAGCAATAATTGCCCATGTGACGAACATATCTCAGTTAAGATTTTGCTCTTGTTTCAACTTAACTAAGCTTCATTCATTCTCCTTGTATGTCAATTAAAGCACTTGTAATAAACCCTGCAAGTCCAAGGAACTTGCTTATCTGTAGCAATGATTGTGCTTTTTCTACACATGAAGCATGACAAAACTTGAGATATCCCGATCTGAAAGAATTTAAGAAAAACATGTATTGAAAGCACCATGAAATTATTTGAGAAAAACATATAACCTTAAGGTGCTTTTTTTATAACCTACTTTGGTTAAAAATACTGTAAACATCAATTACAGTTTCTTTACTTGCCTGGTAGATATAGCCTGAAAGACATGCAAGGTAAAACAAAGCAATTGTGTGGCTTTAATTGGGTTTTGATTTCCCCCCAGGTTTGTTGGATCCTGTTAACACTCTGTGTTTTCATTCAGGATAAACCAATTAGCCAAAACACTGAAACCACCGACAGGAGAAGCGTATAAGGCTATTTTTATGCAGTGGTAGCCTTCCAGGGTTTGAATATGTGCTCTAAGCAGGTACATTAGGCAAGTGTGAGATCGAAGCAACTTGGGACAAGAGTGAACCACCAAATTAAGAGGTCTGATGGGTGTGCCGTGGTTAGTGTACCCAACAAAGGTTTTTAAATTGAGCTCAAGTAAACTGAAAACAGGACCACGAGATACTCACTGATGCACATGGAAAGCTAAGATTATACTAATCATACATGTTGATTGCCTTCAGTCATTTTGTTAGTGGGGAAAAATGAATAATGTGCCCTGCCAAAAAGGAAAAAAAAAGAACTTGAGAATGCTGAATACATTGAAGAGGTACCTGCTGCTTACAGGACACCTCCAGTGGTCTTTTGGATACATGTCTCCGTGGGCAAGGCACATGGTGGTTTCAATGCTAAAAAGGATCTGCAGGTCCATGAATGTGCTTCATGGAATATGGGCCAACTTTTTCATTCTAGAGAGATTAATCCAAAGCAAGTATGGAATCCAGCATTAGTACCTCATCATCTGAAAACATTAAATCAACAAAGTATATCCATAAGGGAGCATTGTAATTAAATGTTATGTAATGAAAGCCAACAGCACGAGTGAATACTGTTCAAATAGCTTGTTCTCCCAGGCAATGAAACTATTCCCCTCTTTTTAAAGGTAATTAAACCTACACCTATTATAGGGAAATTTACTGCATGATAAAATGTGGATGCACTGCAGATCTCAGTATCTGCTGAGTGTTGGATCCAGATACTGCTTACACGTATTTCCAGGGATAAATCTGTACCCATTGAGTTTCAGGTCTGTGATATATATATATTTTTTTACACATTTTTTTTACTCCACCTCAAATGGAAATGTACCTTTACATTCACAATTTGAATTCACAATAAATATCTGTTTATTTGAGGTTGAAATTGTTTCATTTTTATATCTGTCTGTATATCTTTTTCATATCTGCCTATTTTTGTGACTGATTGAGATCACACTTGTGCAATTGTGTCACACCCTTAGTCTGTCTGTTGCATTCACTGTTCACATTCAATCTTCTGATTTACTGAAACCTCCTCAGCCCATCTGCTGGGGCTCTGAGGACGTAGGCCATGGAGGGGGGGGGGGGGGGGGGGGGGGGGGTTCTGTCAGGATTGGTGCACCTGGAGACGCACCTGGCACCAATCTGGAGGGCAGTTATAAGGCACTGTTGAACCTCCCACCGGTGGCTGTGACATTTTATGTGGACCGTGCGACTCCTGTTTGTAGTTGTTTTCAGTTCTGGCAATCGCCAAACACCACTCACCGACACACCCACTGACACTTACCTTTAAAAAGAACTGTGCTGCAGTGCTGCAGTGTTTCACAATCACTTCACAAATTGGAGATAATAAAATCTATTTTATATCATGTTAATGTGAAGTCACATGATTGAACTATCTTTCTGATTCACTGTTTCACAATGGCCATTCAGCCCAGCCAAAAACTTCATTTAGATTAGTGTATATAAGCATGACTGGAAATCTGAATGGAAAAATATGGTTAAAAATGGCCTCTTAAAATTAATGACAGTGACTGGGATTTAACCATTGCTGATTTAAACATTGCTGAATTGAAATGTTCACCATTACCTGAATGCATATGCATAGGAAATGCCTACCTGGGGAAAAGACTCCTTACTGCCAATGATAGGGCAGCTGCTTCAGCAGTTCAGTGACCAACAAGACAATAAATCATTCCTTGGCAGTGGCCATGTGCCTGACTGGCCAGCCTTCAGCTACAGTTCCAGTAAAAAAATTACATACATTAATCACAAACAATTTGGGGCTTTTTATGATTTCTTTGAAATGCTGGTTTTCATGGCTGCCCACTGCTAACCAAGGCAGATGGGTAAAATGCAGAGGGCATATTTTGTTGTGTCACCATATGCTGTTTGAATTTATTTAGAATTATGCATAACTCTTTGTCTTCAAACTAAATCATGTCATAATCATGACATACACTTATGTAGTTATGTATTTAAACCTTTCAAAGCCAAAGCCCATAAACTCCTTGCTGCTAGTGATGGACTAGTAGCTTGTCTGTGCCATCAGAAAAAAAATATTTGTTTGACAGCATTCATTGGATTGACCAACACTCTGAACAATGTGAAAGACCAAGGAGCTCAATGAAGATTTATTCAGTCAACTATACCAATTCTGCCTAAAACTTTTATTTATTTTGTAGTTTTTCAAATTTCTGCTTCAGTTTGGTGTTGGCTAGCATCTGGAACTGGAACCCTTACAGCCTTTACACACTGTAAGGGTATGACAGTCAGTACAAAAAATCCAAGTCATTTAGGAGATCAAGGTAGATTCTTTCTGTGGAGGTTACAGAGGTGTGGGCTTTGTTCCCATCATAAGGCTATTAAACTATTGCTGACCTAAGCTTAAAGAAAAAAAAAGTTATCAAAGCGCCAAGGCCAACTATCCAATATTAATTCAGATATGACCAGTAATTTAAAATTGAACAACTTAAGAACATATGATATAGATTTTTTTTTGCTACTCACAATTGATCTGTTTCCATTTCCCCCTCACTAAGACTGAATTTCCCGTGAATATGAAATACATGTTCAACTTCACTTGACAGAATAATGACAGACGACGGCGAACAGGGTCAACACACTGAATAAAAGCCGAGCAGCCATTTTGAGTGCTGCCCGCTCATTGAGAGTTTCTTTGATGCTACCCTTCCTAAACCTTGCCATATCGAATTTTGACCTCTTGCCTGAATATCGACCAAGATTCAAACATGCTCCCTTCAACTTACCCTAATGTCCGTGAACCCCTCACTCTGCCCCCACAGGCCTGCAATCCCCCCTCAACCCAGGACCATAGTCAAGCCGACCTCGCTTCTGTTCACTCCCTCTTGTTCCATCAGGAGCCCTCTGTTCCCACCACGCTCAACAGCGCGCCCACCTCCACCAAGTCAAACGTCAGTGCCTTGCACATCAGGCAAACCCGAACCAGTCATGTCTGCCCGTGCGGCCCCCAACTCCAACAGTGACACTATGATTAGTTTAGGAAGGAAATCAGAACTGCTACTTTATATCTTAAATTGGGGGGGGAAATTGCAAAATATTGATACTTTTCAATAACCAAGACACTGGAGACAAATGTGACCATGCATTACTTGGTGCCAGTCCCATGCCTGGTTAAATGGGGAGGGTTGTGTCAAGAAGGCCATCTAGGGTAAAACTTTTGCCAAATCTTTGTGTCGGACAACCAGAGCTGTCGGTCCATTGTGGTGATCCTTAATGGGAGGAGTCGAAAAGAGACAACACACTGATCATTTTCAGTCCTTTTTCTGATAGGGAGAGATGCCTTTGGCAGTGGAAGGGATTTTGTCAACTCATGAGTGACTATGCATCCTGCTTTGTTGTTTGTATTCATTATAAAATTATTATGAATAAAATATCTTTAAAGATGGCAAGAGCTTCTCGTTCATTATGTTGGTGCAAAATATATATTTTTTAAATTGCATACATTTCATACATGCCAATTTGGCTTTCTGCTTTGTGTTAGGTCACTAAAATTAACCCTAACCCTAACCCGAAGTGCAAACCACTATTTATCTTTAAATACAATCTCAACCAGTTCTTTAAAAAACCAACAGCCTGTCTGCAGTTAATATATGTGGCACTTAATTACACTTAAAGTTGACTGATCAATAATCTCAGGGACAAATGTTTAAATCAAATACAGATAATTTGAATTGAATTGGCAGATTAGAGCTCCTGGCATCAAAGTGACCTCCCTGACCAGGACTAGGTGGTGACCTTAAACATGCACGGAAGTCAATAGTCTAAATAACCCCCCCTTTTTAGGTCAGCTCAAACTCAATACGTTTCAATTCGATACAATTTCAAGCTTGCAGTGTCAGGTCTCTATATATTGACATTTGCATGGAAATAAATTGGAACATTATGGAGTTTTTTTCCCCATGTCTAGGCCGCTTCATCATGTCTTGTGCACTTTGTCTGCTCAGGTCCTAACTGCTAGAGGTGTTTTAAAGCTCCCCCACCAGAGATCCCATAAAGCATGATATATGTGTGACAGACGTTCAGTATCAGTATTCTTTGTCCACACTAAGCTGTTTTTGTCTGTAGTTTGCCCAAATCTAAAGTTTCAGATGGCAGAGTAGGGCATATGAGGACAGATAAAAAAAAATGTCAAAAAATTAGGGTTAAAAGAGGGTGCAGATAGTAAAACAGTAATTCTTAATGCCCTGAAGTCACTCCTTCAAATGGATTTGTGAAAATTCATTGGCCGCAATTCAGGCAACAGGGTAAATAATTCACACAAGAACATATTATCTTATATATCATTTACTGAATAGATTGTATTCTGATGGTAAACATAGCAAGAATTGTAAGATACAATTATACTGGATGCAGTGCAAATGACTATTCATGCTCTTCAAGGAGATTGAAGTGTTCTAATTGGTGGTCTGCTATTTGAAGATTATTTTTCCTAGTAATATCGACAGAGCTTTAATCTTATCTCTAATCTATGCTTTTAATCTTATCACTATTCGTAATAATATTAGTATTAAAGAAATTCATAAAACCGTCGCTACTATGATGATATTGCATGATAGTATCCGTTTCTGTCTAATTCCTGGTTAGTTTGGCTATAGTGTTAAATAGGAATCTGGAATTTTTTTTTTCTTGTCAATTAACGTCACACTAAGAGCCTTCTTATAGTTAATAGTATGGCTCTCATTCCATACGATTCGGAATACGTTCAATTTACTTCGATGCCATTTACGTTCTAATTTCCAGGTGGTCTTCTTAAGCAAGCACGTGTGATCATTATACCAAGGTATAACATTTCTTCCTTTTGGGGGAGCGACATTTTGTAACGTACTACGCAGTGTTAATACTAGACATTTGGTCGGTTGGTCGAGTTCAGCAAGGTTAAATGATGATAAATCTGTTGGGTATTAATAAACCTCTGCACTGTACTTCATTTAATTGTCCTTTTGTCTCTATAACTAGGGGAGTTGAGTTTATTGTGTCTAAGACATACTTTAAAACCAATAAGAAAATGATCTGAGATTATTTTAGATTGCGGAAGAATGACTATGTCTTCTATATTTAAACCAAACAAGATCGAGCGTGTGACCGCCTTCATGAATAGTTCCTATATTTAGTTTAACTCATACTGAGTCAAGTATAGACAGGAATGCTGTTCTTACCGAGTCTTCTAATTTATCACAGTGAATGTTAAAGACACCGACAATTAAGGCTTTATCGATAGATACAACCAGGTTGGAAACAAAGTCTGTAAATTCACTGAGAAACTCTGAGTAAGGTCGAGGGGGTCTATAGATAATAATCAATAGAATCAACTTTTGATGTTGGGAATCTCAAGAGTTAAATCCATGTCCGGGTTTATGAGTAATACCGAGGTTATCATTATAAATTACTGCGACGCCACCTCCTCTACCAGTTAAGCGAGGTTGGTGTATCCCGGAGGACTAGACTCATTTAATGCTAAAAATTAATGTACAGGCACAGTACATCAAACCCCTGATCTGTAATAATTTCATTAACAATGAGCGTTTTAGGTGTGAGAGATCTTACATTTAATAATCCTATTTTTATATCGGAGGTGCTGGTGGTACGTTCAGTAAGAATGATGTTAACAGATAATAAATTACTGAAACAGACACCCCGTCCAGCCCGAGCAACAGACACAGTGTCAGCATATTTCTGAGTTTTATTATTAATCTTAATGTTTCTTTTAGAATCTCTTGTTTTAATAGAGTGAGGTAAAGACACAGTGGCAATACTGTACACGCTGGGTGGCGGCTCTACGCAAATGGCAGACGCTCGGTTTCGCCAGTCTGTATGCCAGCTGGTCTCGTCTCTGGCGAGTCAGGTTCGTTTTTTTGGTTTTAATAATATGACCCAGATTTTTTCAAAACTGAGTGGCCAGTTGGGGTGGATGCCATCTCACCCAAAAAGACCAGGCCTCCCCCGAAATGTTGTCCACTTAATTTTTTTGGACACCACTCTGACAACCAGCAATTTATGTCGAGGAGCCTGCTACAGGTCTCGTCGCTACGCCGATCCATCAACGTTTAGCCAATAAAATTATCTTTCCATCTGAAAGATAATTCAGATGGAATTATCATAGCTGGACATCGGCATTAGCGCCAATGTGAATCACTATACAGGAATATATATGGTTATTTTTGGCTGCCGCTTTTAGATTTTATCTGCTGGTGCTGCTACCCTTTAATGTTCCTAACTATGGAGTCGCCAATGACTAGAGCCGGTGGTTTGTAGGACTCGGCGGAAGCCTCGCTGAGAGGGGAGAAGCGGTTCTGAACGTGAACCGGGGGAGTGGCGGCCTGATGGTGGGTGATTTACGCCGAGCAGTCACCCAACTGCCCCGCTGTCCTGGAGCGCGATACTGGTACTACTGGTGCGCATCAGGGGCTAAAAATGACTCCCTAATTAAATGTACATTTTAGCTCGGCAATTTTCTCCGTCATTTCGGCTAGTCTCCTGCACTTACCACAGGTAAAATCCTCACTACTGGCGGAGTTCGACAAGCTGTACATTTCACAAACTGCACAGGGGATAAGAGAGGGAGCCATAACCTACGTTTGTTGAGTTTAGGTAATTCTTAATTTAGAGGAAATTCAGGAAGTCCTTGGAAGTAACACCAGCTCACGCCACCAAGCACACCAAACGGTGCAGTGCAGTGCAGTGATCTACCCTAATAACCCTGCCCTAAATAAATGACCTCAGATTGGACAAACTGTAATTTCTCTGGATTTACTTTAAACACCCCCGCATCACTCAGCGCTGTTGAAATGATAATTAAAGCTGCCAGAAGAGTAGTTTCTGCCAAATAGGATATTGGAAATGTCTGTCACAAGAGCACGGTGCCCACCGCAGCACTGACAACGTTACAGTCTTGTATAAGTAATTGGTGGGCTTCAGTGTCGAAGGGGGTCCGTGCTGCGATGGTATGAGGGTTTTCCAGGCTGTTTTGCATTTCCACAGTTAATGCTCCCCTGTATTCCTTTCTGTTACAGTTTCCCATAGAAATTACAATATACTGCAAGAACATAGCACTGCTTTTTATTCATCCGTATTCATGTATTTATTTATGTATTTGAGTTGTCTGACTAGATGTTTTCTAGTAATTAGTCCTCTGATAATTGCATGTTTGATGACCTACTGCAGTGTGGGTTCTTTTGGTTTAAATTTACATTTTCCACACTGCACCTCATATGTTTTGGTGTTCTTGTTTCTGACATTGTTCTTTTTCTACCTGCTTTTTATCCCAATTCAGGCCACTTTTTTCACAAATGTATTACATAATACAATGCACATATAAATAGGCAAAATAATTGTGTGTATATATGCTTGATGAACGTGGGTATGACACTGACACATTATTTTTCAATCAGTGGCAACTGGTACGAAGAGTTCAAATGAAAGCATATTTTCTTCAATCTTCAAAAATAGCATTTTAGAGTATGGATTGACAAACAATATCTGTCTAAATAACTTCACAGTTACGTGATTGCCTCAGACCTTGTGTTGTTGTGTACTGATCCAGTGGAAAAAATCTAGGCTGCCTGCTTATCCTGCACCTGTGGTCCTGCTTTGTGGCATGCACAGCTGTCCCCCAGCTCAGTGGACATTCACTGTCAGCCCAGTCCTTTGACCAAGTTGGTTTTTACCTGTAAACATTGCCAGAGTTGACACTACTGATTCTGAATAATCAAGTAGTTTGTGGAAATATTTTCCAAACTCCCAAGGACCAACTATATATTGATTTTTGGGTGGTAGTTGCCTAGTGCAGTGGTCCCCAACCTTTTTTCCCTGAAGCCCCTCTGCCTGTGTCCTGCCCCAACCTCAATTCCTACCCCTGTATTTGCAAAAAAAAAAAAACTAAAATTTGTGTTCTTTTTCTCCTTGTTTTACACTGCAGGCTTCATAGAGTCTATATAAGAGTTGGTCCTGACCCAGCCCAGTGCCCAACACAGCTGTTATGCTGTGTGATGGATTTAAATAAATGACAGTGACACAGTCTGTGTTTATACTGTGACATTTCCATACAGCCATGACCCTCTGAGCTCTTGCAATGTTCAGCTTTTTAAAATCCCGGCTTTCTTTGAAAGCTCGAGACTAAGAGGGAAAGGAAATTTACAAGTTTAAAACATAATCGCCACATGCTTGCCTCTGTTGCTCCTCCTCAGCATCCATTTTGCATCACGATAATTAAAATGCATCAGCTGATGATGGTGGCCGAGATCTAAAAATCAAGTTGACCTTTCATTAAAAAAAACAATGTGACTCATGTGGAAAGGATAGGTACTTGTCACAAATCCCGTTCAGCTGCCACACTGAGAAGGGGCTTGCGGGAGGATCACGTGGCACCTGCCCATTTTTGCGACTTCTAGCGCTACAAACCACGAGCTATGACTTCTCTTTATGCACCTACTCACACTTTCTGGATCACCCTTCGGACGTTATTGATTGCGCTGTGCTTCCACAGCCCCGTTTATGCTTTCTGCCCCCCGACTATGAACACTTGCCTATGCCTGTTAATTTTTTCCAATATTTTGTGAAACGCGCCAGTCTTCACCTTGATACTCTCCCCTAACAGCCACAAACACTGGTGTTCCTCCAGGGGGGGACTGTCCCTGTAACTACTGATTGTAAGTCAATCTGGATAAGGGCGTCTGATAAATGCCTTAAATGTAAATGTAATGTGCTATAGACCCGACCCTGAGCCCGACTAAAATACCGGCTTGGGACAAGATTTACAGTTCTAGTCTATATGGTATACAGGGTAATACAGAGATTGATTATCCTATTGGGGGTGTTATTTAGACTTTTCATAACCTCACTCCCCCCGCGATCTCTGACGCCCCCAGTATGAACGTGGTCCCCAGTTTGGTAACCACTGGTCTAGGGTAACACACTCGCCCATAGGCCAGAGGACCACAAAGTCACAGGTTCAAATCCCACATACTACCATTGTGTCCCTGAACAAGGCACTTAACCCTGAGCGTCTCCAGGGGGGACTGTCCCTGTCACTACTGATTGTAAGTCGCTCTGGATAAGGACTCCTGATAAATGAGAGAAAATGTAAATAGCAGGTCTTAAACAGTCTGCAATCTTCATCAAACAGCTTTGAACATGCTAATGAAGATCAAGTCAATCTATGCTGTGCAGAAATGCTAATCATTTATTAAAAGACCTTAAACATTTTCAACACCTTTCAGCAGAACTTACAGAAGGACTACATTTTTCTGCTTGAAAATGAGTCAGCTGTTATTTGAAAGAAGTTGCAGAATCAGTCAGTGTTTTCCAACTGAAAATATTTTATAGTGTTTGCTTAATGAACAAATTTGGAATTTGTTAAAAATGATGCAAATCCCTGGACTGAAAAGTAATGTCGGTACATTCGGTGAGTTGCTGACATCTGAACTCTCTCTTCGCCCTGACTGAACTCCAGGACTATTACATTACCGTTCCCACCGAGAGATTCAAATGGAGAACAGACGTGACACATTTAAACACGTTCAAAAGAAGGATGCAAAAATATGGGTTTTTAGGTCAGAGTGGGGCCACTGCTGGTCTGGCAGGGTGCAGAGCCTTTGAAGTAGCGAGGCGAGAAATTCTGCTGTTCTGCACAGCGCTTCTCTCTCACACTCTTTGTACGCTGTGATAAGAGCCATTTAATGTGCAAATATGTGCACTTTAGCTGACCATTTAAGAGAACGCCCATATGCCCATGGCATATTGTGTATGCCTGTGTGCCGCAGCAGCTTTTGCCTTCTATGGCAACTGCAATGATGAAAAAAAGTTACATTAATTACAAAAATATGTTTCTTTATTTTTTTCAGAATAACGAAACCCCAAACATATGTCGCTAACCTTTTTAATCTGCATATCCATGCAACTTCTGCAAGCAATTAGTGGGGTGTCACCGAGGGCTGAAACTTACTCCTAATGTTTTAATCATAACTCTCCCCGAACAAGTAGCAAAGCAGTGCTCTGTTTTCAGCGTTTTGAAGCAAGAGAGACAGAGGCCACGTCTAAATGCATTCGGGCTCTTTAGATTAATTTAAAGCTGACAATTTAATGACAGCGGTGAGGAAAAACTTCCAATTAGCAGAGCAGGTGGCGGAGCAAAGTGAAGACATTTTTCCACTCAATGGGGGATTTAGGATGGGGGACGTGGGCAAGCACCCAGCTCAGCATTTTGTAAGATGGCACATCTTTGCACAGCAAGACCTTCTATTCATGAAGATCCCTGGGAAGCCAGACAACTAGAAAGAGGACAGAAGAAGTAAACAAACTGGCATGAATGACTTTTTAACTGCAATTGATGTGACATCAGAATTATAGTTTATTTACCTACATACTAATAATATGAACTAATATAAATAATATAAATCAGACACATAATTAAAACCTCCTTGTGTTAGTTTCTTTCTTGCTCCCAAAAGAACTTAGGCATGGAGTAAAACATACGGTGGATTTACAATGTAAATATGTAGGAGATAACTTTGATTGTTAACTTTTTTAGTATTGATACTTAATTGAATAATTACTATTCTTTAAATGTGGGTGGTAGTAGCCTAGTGGGTAACACACTCACTTATGAACTGTAAGACCCGAGTTCAAATCCCACTTACTACCATTGTGTCCCTGAGCAAGACACTTAACAGTTAGTTGCTCCGGGGGGGGGGCTGTCCCTATAACTACTGATTGTAGGTCGCTCTGAATAAGGGCATCTGATAAATGCTGTGAATGTAAATGTGGTGAGTGCATTTGCCCAACTACTGCTGTAGTATCACTGATAAACACATTAAAGTGACAGTTACATGTAATGCCTATAGAATCTATGCACAGAGGCAATTGTGTTAAGTCATTTTTTAGAGAAATTCATAAGATGCAGGACAGTTGCTAGTGACAAGATGGTTGGTCTTTTGTGAATATACTGTACTTTAATTTTAATAATATGCAGTTTTAATGGAGATGAAATTGATGATTCAGTGTATTAAGGCTGCTGTACAAGGCAAGCAGACAGCAATACATGTCACATTTACAGAGATGCAAATGCTCCTCATCTCTGTGTTGAGTTTAAAAGAGATTCAGTGATTGTGTCTAAAGCCACATTATTATCGCATTGAGATGTGTTTTTCTGCTTCCAGACCTCAAAAACAGTCTGCAGTTAGCAAGAGAGATTACTTTGTTTTTGAGAAAAAAATCAATAGGAATATGCTTGGTAAATTTCCATTCTGTTGTCGTATTTTTATTTTGTTCTTTTTTATGATCATTATGTTTTGAATGAGGTGTGGTAATTCAGGTAGCCATTATGTCACTAATTAATTACTACCATAAAATCCATATGAAGTGAACTTTTTGGAAGGGTATGGGGTCAGTAATTTTAACCTGCCACGTGAGTGGAAAGCCCAAAATGATTTCTACATTCCAAGACATTTCACATACCCAGTCATTGTATTGGTTATATTGATTCTGCTTTTTTTTTAAAGAATGAAAGTGCATTTGGGGTGCTTGTATTTTGGTATCAAATAGTCAGAGGAAAAAATACTTGAAATATGTTAAAAGAACATGTTATAATGGTAGATTCATAGATAGGAAATGTGAAATGAAATTGCCTTGGGCCCCAACATTCTATTAATATCCTATTTTTACATGCCCATGTCCATCTGTGAGCTCCTAGAATTATTACACCATTCACCCCATTAGTGACAGCCCTGGACAAGATAAGGGCTATAAATGAGAATGGAATGACTGGAAGTATTTATGTCCAAAAGTGGGACTCAAATAATGTTGAATTCACTGCAAAGATAAATCCATTATTGTGACATTTAGCCTGAAACCTGCATGGCTCAACCTTTGCATTAGTTCCCACAAATGACTATTGTTTTTATTAAGTTATGTAAATAATAAAAGTAGTGATTACTGTGATTAAAAGGAGAAGGTGATCCCATTATCAACCTGCAATGCCTTAAGGTGTAACATGAGGCTTTGCCATTGTAACGCTGCTGTGCTCTAGGATTACCAGGGTCCTGTTGGGTCCTAATCACCCTCAGATGCTTTAGGGTTAGACTTAAGAGCAGGGGAGTGCCCACACTGCATTACTTTTACATTGAAAAAAATTAAGTACTCTATCACACCTAATAAGTTAGCACTGATGTAATTTTATGGGCAGTGGTGACCTAGTGGTTAAGGAAGTGGCCTGGTTCGAAACCAGATCTGCCAAGGTACCACTGAGCAATGCACCGTCCCCACACACTGCTCCCTGGCCGCCTGTCATGGCTGCCCACTGCTCACCAAGGGTTATGGTTAAATGCAGAGGACACATTTCGTTGTGTCACCGTGTGCTGTGCTGTCTATCACAATGACAATCACTTCACTTTCACTTTCATGTAAATAAACAGCTTGCAGAAGAATTGGCCAGCCAGATCAGGACAAAGACACTGATGGGTTGAGCCCGGACACTGATTGGCACCCACACCGAGTCATTTACATTTGTGGCATTTAAGTGACACCCTTATCCAGAGTGACTTACAATCAGTAGTTACAGGGACAGTCCCCCTGGAGTCACTCATTATGCGTCTTGCTCAGGGACACAATGGTAGTAAGTGGGCCTTGCATCTGGCTTTTTTTCCAGAATTGCTTTCATATGGGGCCACATGGTGGTGTGGTGGTAAGCAATCTCCAAAGCTGTGAATTTGAATCCGAGCTCAGACCTCATGTGTGTTCTATTTGCATGCCCTCCTCATGAGGTTTCCTCAGGGTTCTCCAGTTTCCTCCCACCCTCCAAAGACATGTACAGTAGCTGGATTGGTGACTCTGAATTGACCACAGTTGTGAGTGTGTTTTCCTCATGGTAGTTAATGCCCCATCCTAGGTGAGTCCTGCATAACAGGATAAATGGTTAAGGATAGTGAGTTGGTTAGTGCTGAATTATATGAATTACTGTATATGTTTCAGAATTAGTTAATTACTAATAAGTAACGTAACTATTAATTATATATTGGTAACTAATTATTAATTAATCAATCTTTCTTTTACTTTTCACCTATTGAAACCACACATTAATTGCCTTCATCTTCACATGCTTAATTTATACAGATTTTTTCTCTTGTTGTCCTGACAATTATGTTGCTGACCTTTCAGGTCATCATTTCCAACTCTGGTCTCTTTGCAGTTTATTTTATCTTCTGCTTCCCATTGCTATCATTGACCTTTAATCCTTCCCTTTGCTCTTGTTTTTTTTTTTCGCAAACACCTCGACCTATACCGCATATCCCTCCACTAATTACTCAATAGTTTGTACAGAGTTTGCGCATGGCTAGTGCTAGAGTATTTCCCTTATTCTTATGAATCATGTGAGTCGATTGCTGCTGGTTATCTGGGGTGGGGTGGTTAATAAGCTGTTATGGACAGTGAGTAAGTCAAAGAGAGTGCTACTGGTTTGTGCACCTGAAGCAAATACCACTAAGTCTAACATTAGGAGGTGGTAAATCTCCTTATTAGGTTTTTATACTACATTTACAGCACTTATCAGACGCCCTTATCCAGCGACTTACAATCAGTAGTTACAGGGACAGTTTTCCCCTGGAGACACTTAGGGTTAAGTGTCTTGGTCGGGGACACAATGGTAGTAAGAGGGATTTGGTAGTAAGGGCCTTCTGGTTCATAGCCGAGTGTGTTACCCACTAGGATATTACCACTTTTGATGGTCTTGTGATTGTGCCTTTTGACTTGTGTACTACTCAAATGCAGATACCGGTGGGTATTTCAACCCTCTTGATAATAAGCATACATACATAAAATGAAAGCAAAATTAAGATTGACCTGTGTACATATGCAATTTGTTTCATCCATCTTGCAACAAAGGATTTGTCTTGTGAGCGTATTGTGAGAAATTAAAAAACATGACCAAAAGGGTTCAGTATCAAACATTATAATATATATCGTTTCAATATGCATTTTGTTGTTTTTCCATTCATGTGTCCAGTCTTAACTTAGTCTCATCTTATTTATTCCTCTTTTGTTTTCACCAGATTCATTCTACAAACTGTGGCATTTTTTGTAGTGAAAATGGAATCATTAACCTCAGACTTTCTTTACAAAAATATTTTTCTCTCCATCATAATGATAAGTGTAATTTTAGATCATTAGGAGGGTCCAGGTAATTAAAGCATTCACAAGCGGCAACGAAAAAAAAGAGAATTCTGTCTGGTGTTTTGGTGCTTCTTTTATGTCTTTGAACCTACCATTAATTAAATATGTGATAAATAAGATATGTTTTGAGCACATCCCTGTCCTGCTGTGTGCACACTGTATTCACAGAGGAGTGTGCCTTTGTTGAGGATAGAGCCTGAATTTGATGAATCTAGGTCATCTGAGAAGGTGAGCGAGCCAGTCTGTCCTGCCCTTTTGACTAAATCAGGAGCCAAACACAAGTAATGCATGAAGACAGCAGATTAAAAGTTGATGGGAAATGACAGCACTTTGGGGCAGGAGTCTTTGTCTTTCAGTTCTTGTGTCCTCTATACCAGTGATTATGAAATAGTATTATAGTTCTGCTGCAGATTTTATTTAAAAAAATTCCAGCACCTCAATTTTTGAATTAGCAGATATTTATTTGGATGTTTTAAATAAATACATAAGATAACGTGTTTAAAGGATAACTAATCAGTGTGAGATGGTTGCTGGTTAGGAATGAAAAACTCTCTCTGAAATGAGGGAGACACCCTTAAATCTCTGAAATGAATGCCACTGAAGCAGGCATACCTCCCTGTCTTCAACAATGACTGCAGGATGCTGTAAAAGATTAGATGGGGGGCATCATGAACCTGGCTGCCTGAGTGGGCTGCTGGCTGCAACACCCAGTCAGAGGAGCCGAAACAGCTGGGTCAAGTAAGGGCTCCCGTGACCCGTGACCACGAATGCTGCAGATGAGAGGAGGGGGGCCTCTGCTTATACTGCAACTGGGGCAATCATTTCTCACTGACTGACACTGTCCACCCACCATCACCAGAACACCCCAAAACCTGCCGGCAGCACGGACAGACCACATCTTTACATCCTGCTCCGCCAACCACTGCACACTGCTGGTCATGCTGTTCTGGTCTGATCATCCCATCTGCCAGCATCAGGTGCATGCCCTCGTCGACTCAGGGACAGCCATGAATCTCATGGACAAAGACCTGGCCTTCTGCCTGGGCATTCCAGTAATCCGGTACCATCCCCCCAGGGCAGTAAGGACAGCCACCACCTGGGGTCAGGACATCAGGACTTCCACACCATGCTTTTCTGGCTCAGAACTGGTACCGCAAAAACATAGACCACCTCAATATTCATCACCACCCTCATTGTAGCTCTGGTGCTGGGTTACCCATAGATTACCAGTACATCACAGGCCAAGAAAGCTTTGCAAAGGGAGGTTAAAATTGCACAGTTGACCATCAACACACTACTCGGAGCAAATCACAGGCATTTACAGCTCGCGCTGCTTCAGGAGGACAAGAAAAATTATTTTGCCTATATTTTTTCTACTTTTGGCTGCTCCCATTAGGGGTTGCCACAGTGACTCAGTCCTCTCCATTTCCCCCTGTCCTGTGCATCTTCCACACCAACCACCTGCATGTCTTCTCTCAACACGTTCATAAACATCCTACCAGGCCTTCCTCTGTATGAGTCCAAGCCAACACAATCTCACCTCTCTGAATCTGAAAGTGAAGAGATTGTCACACGTGATACACAGCAGCACAGCACACGGTGCACACAGTGACATTTGTCCTCTGCATTTAACCCATCACCCTGAGTGAGCAGTGGGCAGCCATGACAGGCACCCGGGGAGCAGTGTGTGGGGACGGTGCTTCGCTCAGTGGCACCTCAGTGGTACCTTGGCAGATCGGGATTTGAACCGGCAACCTTCTGATTACAGGGCCACTTCCTTAACCGCTAGGCCACCACTGCCCCATTCTCTGAAACATCCAATCCTAACTGTTCCCCTAATGCACTAATTTCTAATCCAGTCCAGTCCCAACATAAATAGCATCCTGTCTTTTCTATATGTAAAAAAAAATCCATCCATAGCGCATATGCTAATATATGTGTTTCATTTTCAACCCTGATGCAGATTATCTCTAATTCACTCTAATGCCCGTATTTAGTGGCAGGATTAAAAGAAATGTGTTGAAACAAAGTGCTGCAGTTGAGGGGCACAAGTTACAGCTTCTCTACAGCCTGTTCTCAATGGTGTGGTTTAGAACATGACCCACATAAATGATGGTAGGGTTGGTAATGGAGCACACACAGCAGGACACTCGCTTAATGAAGCTTCTGTATTTATCCCAGTTGAGAGGAAATTAGTCAGGCGTCAAGTTAAAATAAAAAATAAAAAAATAGAGAGAATCACTTATGATGAGGCTAATACAGTGCTCACAGCCTGAAAAGAGGATTTAAGACCAAATGGCTTACACATTAAAAAGGATGCACATTCGGTTATATTCATTATATTTTTGATGTTTGTTCATAAATTACTGGAATCAGATGTTGGAAAAAAAAACCTTTTTATTTACATGTACCTATTTCACACACAGAAAATAATATTTCAGCCTCCAGTGTTGCATTATGTCGCATAAAAGAAACAATTAATTCAGAAGGCAGGCAGACACTTCATCATAGGGCATCAATAATCCTATGTCTGGTGTCTCTGCTTTTCTTTAACATATCACATTTCCAACGGCAATCTTAAATTCATAATGAAAAAACATTCCTATTTTAAGTTTTGTTAAGGAAAAAATAACTATTTTTCAAGTTTGTCCTCTGGGTTTCAGAAATATTTGTAAACCAGCACAACTGTATCTATCCTTTCTTCAATTTATTTCTATTTATAGTTTTGTTAATACTTGCCTCTACATTAACAAACACTCACAATGCTATATAATTTTAATGGCTCTACAGTCATTGTTTTATGCTCTAGTAAATGCATTGTGGGTTAAACTATTGCAGACAGAGCTGGTCGAATACTCTACATAGGCTGCTAGGTCTGCAGTTATTGTTCTCTAAACTGTTATGAAGAAACTGCATAACCTACTTTATACTATGTAAATTATACTTATTTATACATTTATAATTATTTATTAAAAAAATGGAGAGGGTTACATCAGGAAGAGCATATGGTATAAAACTTCTGCCACATCAACCAGACCATTTTCCATTCCAGATTAGTCAAGGCCCAGGTTAAGAACCACCACCACTTTTAGCTGACAGGGTTCTAGTCGAAATTTGGCTACTGTTGGTCGAAGAAGAGGGGGGAAGTTGTGTCTAGGGGCAAAAGGAGAGAGGGAAAAGAGTAGAAGTGAGGGTAGGGAGCAAGAGCTGGCTGATATAATGGAGAGAAGGAAGGTTAATTCATTGTGTAAGCAATACACCAGATGGAAAAGAAGTCAGGCCAGGTGTATTGGAGGAGGTTTCAAAATGTTCATCAACAGGAGAAATGGAGTATTTGTTATTGTAAAATAATTTGTTAAGACTACTTGAGAGGATAAGTGTCAAACATTGGAAATTGACGTGATAAGGATGCGTTCTGGAGTTATTCAATGGACATGTTGGCAATGGAAACAAAGGTGACAAGGACATGATGGGTTGCCATGGTATGAAAGAGAAAAATGCAGGTCAGATACTGGTAGATTTTGCCAAAATGATGGAAGTGGATGTGGTGAACCCTTGTTTTAAGAATAGGGAGGAGCATATGGTTACACAAGAGTGTTGGAAGAGGCAGCCAGTTTGTTAATATGTTTCTCCTATGCAGGAAAACAGTTTGAAGTTGATTGGAGACTGTAAGGACGTGGCAGGGGAGAGCATAGCTAGACAGCATAGGATGGTGGTTTGTAAGATGAGACTGGTAATCAAGAGGAGGACAGTGAACTCAGGGCCATAGATAAAGTGGTGCAGATTGAAGAAAGACTATAAGGTGGGAGGAGTTAAGGCAAGCACTGGGTGGCAGGGAAAATTGCCAAATAGTTGGGCAACTACTACACGTGTGGTAAGTACAGCTAGAAAGGTGATTGGTGTGACTGGGCAGAAAAAATCGAAGTAAACCTGTTGGTGTATGAGGAGGTACAAGAGAGTATTCAGAAGAAGATGTTGGGGAGGAAAACATGGCACAGAGATGAAGAAGATGAAAATAAAAGAGGAAAGTAAGGACAGCTTTGAGGAAGATGAAGAGTAGAAAGGCCTTTCGTGTTTCTTTTTTTCCTGACAGGTTGAGAGATGAGATCCGCCAGGAGTATAATGTTTGCTAATGACATTGTGCCCTGAAGTGAGAATAGGGTGCCAATCGAAGAGACCCTGGAGAGCAGAGGAATGAAAGTCAATAGGGCTAAGAAAATGTGTATGAATGAGAGGGAGGACAGCGAGATGGTCAGGTGACAGGGAGTAGAGCTGAGGAAGGAGCAGTTCAGATACCTGGGTTCAACATTCAGGAGCAATGGTAGTTGTGAAACCGAGGTGAAATCAAGAGTACAGGCCATGTGGAATTAGCTGGAGGGATTTGTAAGAGGTGAGTGAGTGAAATTGAAAATTAACAAGACATTAGAGATCAGTGTTATATGGGTTGGAGACAGTGGCACTGAGCTGGAGATGCTGTGTTGGTGGTGATTTGTAATTTGTGACAAGAATTAGGAATTAATGCATTTGATGATCTGCTAATGTTGGATGTTTCAGAGTCAGAGAGGCGAGATTTCGTTGGTTTGGACTCATTCAGAAGAGAGTGTGTTGGGCCTGCAAAAGAGAAAAGAGTAAGGCCTAGTAGGAGGTTTATGGATGTGGTGAGAGTGGAAATACAGGTGGTTGGTGTAGAAGACGAAGATGTAGAGGATGGGGGGAAATGGAGACATTTGATGCACTGTGGATACACCTAATGGGAGCAACCAACAGTAGATCTGAAACACTGAAACATTAATCTATGGGGCAATATTGCACACAGTGTTAAATTATGAAACACAAAATAATATTATTAAGGATGCAACTATACCAAATGAACAGTACAGTAGAAGGAAAAGTGACATGGACAGCACTGCATGTTAAATCAGTAAAAGGAAAAATATTTTATAAAATGATCGACATCTTAAAACACTTATGCAATCTGCTTTGGAAAAGAATGTCTGACAAATTCTGTAAATGAAATGAATCTGAATTCCTGGAATCATAAATTTTGCTTGCCATTGATGCTTACTGTATTTGTAAAGATATAACTGGATTTGCCAGTTTAAAAGTTCACCACGGTGAAAAGTTGATATTTGACAAAGTAATAATAGGCTACACTTACT
The DNA here is from genome assembly GCF_900700375.1 of Denticeps clupeoides. NCBI lineage: Eukaryota > Metazoa > Chordata > Actinopteri > Clupeiformes > Denticipitidae > Denticeps > Denticeps clupeoides. Next base: position 5,146,525 of record NC_041725.1, on the reverse strand, counting down.
CTGGAAGATCACAAATCAAGAAGATCAGTTGATCAGTTATTATAGTAACTGATACAACTACTGTAGGTAAACAGGATTGTCTCATGCAGCTCTAAAGGCTTTTTTGCATGCAGGCAAGCTCTGTGGTAGCAACCAGCACCAGTTTACCTAATCCAGGTTACATCTGTGTACGTGCTAGATACATGATATTTTTGGTTTAGCATAACTTTAGCTTCATTTTAATTAGCTTGTCAGAAAATACAATTCCAGTAAGGCTATCATAACAGAGTTTTATACCTCACAGAGACGTTTTGAAGGTGGAACAGGGGTTCCCAAGAGGTCCATTAAAGACTAGCAATTAACCTCATAGAAGATGTGGTTCCTGCAGTGATCTTCCAGCAGCAGTAGTTGTCTGTGATCAGCAGGGGCATGCGTAGTGTAGATATAGAAAGTGGTCAAAATGAAGGAGAAAAAAAAAAATCAGCCTCTTGAAGTTGTAAGATGGGAAGTCACCCTGGGAGTTAAATGTTTCTCCTGGACCAGGCGACCTCTCTGTAGCTTGGCTCCTGGCGTCTCCTGCTTGGGGGGGTGTCGCAGCCCAACAAAGAAACAAGCAGGGGACCCCAAACAAATGGCTGGCCTTTCACGCCTCTTGCTCAGGGGGAGGCCGTTTGACAAAGATATGGAGAACCCAGAGGTGATGAAGCTCTATGCAATGTCATAAGGTGTAGATGCAGAAGTGGGTGATGTATCTCAGTTTTAATGAATCAACAGATGCTGACATTACTAGTCATTGTTTAGTCACTCGCTGCTCCGTCTCATCTCGTCTCCTACAAAGTAAGCCCGATCCTCGTCTGTCCTGTTTGCTTCCTTTGGTTACTGCCCTGTTCCTTGTTTCCCCTCTGCTTAATTCCATGAGCTTCAACAACCGTTTACAGGCTGTCTCACGCTTCAAGATTAAACGGAGCAGATTAACAGACCTCTTCGCGTCGTACCGTAATTGAGTTCTTCGTCCTGTCCAACATACACTCTCGCTGTCTTGTTGTCATCTACAAACCTTTGACTTGACTATGCTCTGACAATACAAAGCATTACCTACAAATAAAGCATAATAAAAAGCCTTTTTTCTGTGCTTTTCTGTGTTGGTTATATTTAATCTGAACCTTCTGTTGTCTGATTTCAAGAAAGTCTGAAAAATGATTATCAAATTTGTCAAACAGCTAACTTTGTGACTATTTAATATCTTTTTGTAGTTTTCTTAGGAAGTTCTTCTGTTCAATGAACGTTGAAGGCGTGTCATCTGAAGTGGCATACTGATGGGCTATACAAAAATGATTTGTTGTTGTAGATTTCTGTTCTTACTATATCGTGTACTTAATCTGATTAAGTACAGTATGGTCATGTCCAGGCTGCATTCAAAATATAAGAATTTCCTAACAAAATGGCCAACCGGCAAAACATAACACTAAAGACTCAACACGTAGGTGGAAGGAATTTTGGAGAGAGTGCATTGGAGAAGAGCACTTGGAAAGATGGATTGCATTCAGTCAGACACAGATTGGAAAAAGGTCTGTGAACATCAAAGGGAAACAAGCATACCACGCCAGGGAAGACGAACAGTGAAACGAATGTTGAACACTTACTCACTGAACAAGGAGGGAGGAATACTGAACACCAAACAGGGAATCAAACAGATTCTAACAGGAAACAGGACTAGAGCAAGACTTACACTTAAGCTCTTGAGTACGACTGCAGCAGAGACAGGAAGTCCTTTTATCACGTAGAGGTCAGGTAAAATAGATGACGGTTGGGGCGCGTGACTTGAGGTTCTCTGGTGATGATGATTTACAGCAGGTTTCAGATGGGGCTAATAGTGCCACTGTTACTGGGATCCCTGCAATTTCATTGTCATTAGCTTTTATTTCATTAATGAGTAATCTACATGTTGCCAAATAATTAACCACAAAGCATTCCAAATTCTATAGTCTGGTCAATGTAAATTGAACAGTCTATGATAAAAAAAAGTGAGTATAATTAAAATTAAATACTTTCCTATTGTTCTTTACATGCTAAATGTATTTCCTTTCCAAATGTAGTTTGCATACATGTTTAGATTAATATTTAGGCAATGTAAATAAATAGAAATGATCCACATAGTGGATGCTTTTTTACAAATTTTATTGAATGTATAAAAATGTATATTAATTGAACTAATGAGCACTGTACTATTCTAAATATCTGTTCCTCATGATTTAAAAGATTTTACTTTGAAAGTGAATAATGTGTTTGTCCCCAACAGTGTGCCTTAGCTACTTTAACCTAACCCTACAATAAAGCATGTGGAAGAAAAGCAAGTTCCCAAAATATCTCCCAATATAGCCAGGAAATACAGTAGATGTGAGTGGACTATAAACGGGAAAGGTGCATTACGCTCCTCCTGTTTCTGATTCAGACTTTTACTGCATCCAGCATGTTGCAATGTGGCCATCTCCTCACAGTTATACCCGCTAAGTACTTGGACCGCAGCATGTCTTCAGAATTGTGACATTTTCACTCAAACTTGACAATCACATCACCTCCTGAGATACAGCCAAAAAGGGAAAAGAGTATCCCACTTATTCCTAGTGGCATTTATGTAGATGTTCACTCTCTGGTAGATGTATGATCTTATCCAACTGAGCACCTCTTTTCTCCCTCCTATCGGTTTCTCCTTAGCTATAAAACTGTAAAATACAAGCACCTCACTAGCATGCTTCTCAGCTTTTAACACTTCCTCTTTTTGACTTTTATGGTTCCTACACATAAAACTGCAAGAGTCTAACATTTCAAGAGTATAGGTGTAGAATCTTTTTTTTTTTTATCTAAATTTGCAGGGAGGGGAGAATGAGACTCTTGGAACTTTATTAAAAAAATTGCTCCAGTAAAACAGGTCTTTTAAAAAAGGTATTTTTATAAATGGGAAGTCCAGTTGACATACTGAGTTCAGTTTATACTAATAAGCTGCCTATGAACCAGAAGACTACAAAGTCACAGGTTCAAACCCAACTCACTACCATTGTATCCCTGAGCAAGACACAGTCCAGAGCAAGGACTGTCCCTGTCTGCTTTGGATAGGTTATCTGATAAATGCCATAAATGTAAATGTAAAATTGCAATCACCTTTTCTGTTGACCTCCCATGCCGCCTTTATTTCTTGCTTAAATAATAAATGCTAAAAATGTTGTGCATATGCCTCTCCTGTGACATCTCTGTTGTTTCAATGTCTATACACCCAGGGTGTGTGAGCAGTGTTTATATCAATCTGCTCTTCTACTCCACATCCCAGAAGCTTCATGCAGGGCATGATGTATTCCTTCCAAAAACGTATTGCATATAACTCATTAAAAATTATTAACATAACTAACTGCCTATTTATTTATTTCAATAAATACATATCATACACTTGATATGTTACTGTCACGGGGGGATGGTGCATGGAAGTACATATGACCCCATGGAAAAAACAAAGGTTTAATGACAAGAACATGGACAACAAATACATACCAGGCTATGAAGACGATCGCATGCAGACTGGACACATTCAGGTACTTATAGTTCTTATATACAGGTAAGCACAATCCTGGCAATCAGGGTTTACAGGACATGGAACACTAGAAAAACCTGGCATGGACTGTCAGAGAAAGTTCAGATCATGACAGTGACATTAGCAAAAATGTGCTACATATTATTACATAACACTGGTCGAATTCAGTGCTAAAAGTTACTTTTTCACAGGAAGACTCATTCCATGGCTTGTTATAAACATTACTTTGCCTGCTGCTGAAAAGATTGAAAAAACTTTGAGGTTAATGCCAGGTCAGCATTTAGGTGAAGTGTCTTTGAAGTGGATATTAGGCATGGGCCTATGAGGGGGCTGTTGTGTTTTCCATATTCTATGATAATCTTTTAATGTGCAAATGTGTTTCAAGTTTTAATAAGTCACAATCCAGAGTGTGTTGTTGTGTCCTGTATTGGTTGGGACATGCTCCTGCCAACATCTTCCCAGAAGACCTCGCACTTCATTCTATGGAATGAAATCACAGAGGACTTAATGTTCACTCCTATAAAATCTTTGTATTCATCAGGATATGCATATGCATTTTTAAAACGTTTTTTTATTTTATTTTAAACTTCATTTTATTCTCCACCTTCTGGAAATAGTTATACATGTTACAATTATATAACATAATGCTACCAAGAAAAAAGACAATTGCCTATTGATCCACTACCAATATTAGATTAATACAAAACCATCCCAGATAGCCAATTGTCACATTAGCCAACCTCTATACAGATGTGTTCTAATTCAGAAAATAATGTGCAACTCACTGCAACAAGCAGACGTAAACATCTCAGGTTTCTACATGGAAATGAAATTAAAACACTTCAACTACACATTTACCTACAAGTACCAAGTACCTGGCCACCTGACCTGGCATATCCACATGTTCAATAATTCACGCTGTCTAATCATTTTAAATGTTGTGTCTTCCACATTGTTTTTCGCTCTCACTCACAGAACTAAAGCACTGCTTGTACATGGCAGATGACATCATCGTCTTAAGGCAGAAATATAATTGCTGTTTACTACATATGTATCCTTTGCATCAGTTTTTGTGCACATTTGAAGCTTACTTGAAAATTAACAGAACGTATATGGATGCAATACCTCTGTTATTTGTTGTGAGATGGGCACAAAAAAAATTACTATTTTAAGATGCAGATATTCATTCATTTATTTGCAGCCTCGACACTGATTCCTGGTGGTAAGGAGTACACACTTCAGATTACGATGCACAGTACGGACGCAAGTATATCAGCACAAACGTTAAAAATGCAACTGTGTACAGATACGCATGCTCACAGCAAGTATAGTTCTGTCTTTAAAAAGCACAAACATATTTTTTTCAGTGCACCAGGACATCTTCGCCATATTCTCCGGCCGTGCCACCTCATCCTCCTGCAGGACTCTCTTCTGCAACCTGGCTTCGTCCTCACTGATCTGGCTGTGCAGGTTCTGTCTTTCCAACAGCAGATTGCCATCCTGCCCTCTTCCAGCCCCACCCCTGTCAGTCACTACTCCAGCACCCACGCCTCTTTCCCGCTACATGAATTTACTCAATGCCGCTCCTCCTGCTCTGACAGGAACGGCATGGGGTGCTGGGGCTTCGTCACACAGTACCGCCTCCTCCATGATGATGAGGCAGCGGTGGCGTATGTCATTACACGGCTGACATCTTCACAAACCTCCACCACACTAGGGGCTTGGAGCTCCATAGTTAGTCCTGAAACGTCCCCTTGCTACGCCACCAGATGCTCTCTACCAGTTACCCTCAGCTGGTCTGCACCTACCCCTGACCAGTACCAGGGGAGAGCTCTGGTAGACTCCAGGGTGGCCATGAACTTGATTGATGCTGATCTGGCAACCCACCTTCAACTGCCTACCAACCTTGTGCAGTGATTGGTCAGGACGAGTGATTTTCCAGACCAATCATCTGCAGTTACGCATCAGAAGTGACCACAACCACGTGGTACCTCACCGTTACCCCCCATGAGCCCCTGGTGCTGGGGTACCCCTGGCTGTCTCCCTACGCACTTTCTACTCCAGATCCAAGCATCGTCCTCTACTGGGGTCAGAGCCAATGAAGCAGTATCTGCCCTACCTCCTACCAAGACAGGGATTTTGCACAACAATACTACCATTTGGCTGGGCTGGGCACCAACACTCATGCCATGTTAACTTTCCCTTTTTCGTCTCTCTGCCCATGCCAAGACAAATGATGCCCAACGAAGCCATAGAGCCTCAGGCTCTGCATTGACTACCAATGGCATCAAGATGAATAACTGGTACCCCCTCCCAATACTGAACATGGCCTTTGAACATGGCCATGGCAACATCTTCACAAAGTTAGATAAAGGCACACCACAGTGCGTGCATATGGGAGGGGAATAAATAGAAGACTTTATCCAAAATTTCATTATGAGTACCTGTTCATGCTATTCTGGCTTTCCAACAGCCCAGCTGCGTTCCATGTGCAACGGGATCTGCTTGACCAGTACGTGTTCGTCTATGCAGATGACATCCTTGTCTTCTCCTTAGACCTCCAGACCCACGTGACCACCACCAGTGTCCCACGTGACCCATGTACGCACCAATCTCCAGCACCTCCTCCAGAACTGGCCGTTCATCAAGCTAGAGAAGAGCAAATTCCACATTTCTGAGGTTGCCTTCCTCAGCTTTTACATCCATGGGGTATGGTCAAAGGAGCATGGGTGTGATCCTGTCACAGCGAGCTTCATCAGACGGCAAGCTCCACCTGTGTGCCTTCTTTTCCCACCATCTCAACCCTGCCAAACAGAAATACAATGTGGTCAACCAGGAGCTGCTGGCTGTTAAACAAGCATTAGAGGAGTGGAGACAATGGCTTGAGGTCGCAGCACATTCTTTTTTTGTGTGTTAACAGGCCACAAACCAAGGAAGCATGCCAGCAGTCCAAACCTTTGCACATGGTCCAAACACCTGCTAGCCGAACTCATCCAGAACAATCATTGCTTTACAACCACTGGGCTATCCCCATTTGAGGCCTCAACCCACCTGGTTCTCCACAAACATTGTTGAGGGTCCCGTCCCAGCAGTTAACCTGCACCCATGTCAGCTCTGTACGACCTGGACCCTTGTCCATCAGGCTCTGGACCACACCACTAATCACATGCACAGACAAGCAGGCCAATGTTGTCGCCCTGATGTCTGGGTGTCCACGCAAGGCCTCCTCATCACTCAGACTCCAACAACCAAGTCACCAAGTCCAGGTTTGACTGCATATTGACTTCCAAGTGGGGTCATAGTTACACGTCAGAATAGTGGCCATACTTTGCATGTCCAGAATTGGTCTTTGACTTTTGGACGCAATATAGACATGATATGCTTGTCCATAAGACATCTAATGTTTAGTGGGAAGTGATTTGAATGTTCATGTGAATTATGAAGATGCATTATCCACCAATACAATACATGATAATATTTGAAAATCATTTAATATTATGCTGCATTATTTTTTTAATCTTTTGTATATAAAAAGGAACATATTCCATATCCACAGGGCGTACAGCAGGGACGTCCTCAGTATTGAAAGATAGGGGGACTTAGCTCCCAGGGCTGCATAAAGTGGCCTAGTGGTTAAGAAAGCAGCTCCATAATCAGAAGGTTGAATCCCGCTCCGCCAAGGTGCCACTGAGGTGGCATTGAGTAAAGCACCGTCCCCACACACTGCTCCCCGGGTGCCTGTCATGGTTGCAAAGCAGAGGACACATTTCGTTGTGTGCACAGTGTGCACACAACTTTCACTTTCATGAAGGAATCACATTTATAGAGGGAAGAAAATTTTACACCAGGCATAAACAAGGTTCTTTAATTTTTATATCTTATGGACAGGAAATATGCTTTATCTGGCTGTCAGGATTGCCTGCAGCTGGGTTCAACACCGGTGGCCAATCCTGACGCCCCATAAATGCCAGAGACTTCTGCCCCTTCGAGATCTCCGGCATTTTCGTGAACTTTCGTGGACGTTAGTGCACTGTTGAGTAATTGTGTATTTTCAGTTCAGGCAATCGCAATACGCCTGCGGGCAAGTTTACTTTCTTTATTGAAGTTAAGTTGTTTTCGGCCACCGCGCCATCGTTTATTTGTATTCATGTATTGTTTGTTTTATAATTTTTAAAATAGGTTATAATTTACTGAACAATGTTTTCACTTAAAGAAACATACTCCATTAATGAAAATTCTCTTGCTGCTTCTTTCTGTTGAACTGCAGATCAAATAAGTGAATCAGCGACAGGTAGTTTTGGCTTATTCTTAATGCCTGGCGAGCCTATAGCAATTTAAGCAGTGCATAATTTTAATAATTAAAGATATTTCTAAAGAGACTATTTTTAGTTTTATTTTGTAGTCTTGCTTCTATTCGTTAAGTGTGTGCGCTCTTTCATGAAATGTATGAATACAGAATTTTATAGTATGTATGATAATAGTATGACAATCACTATATTTTTAGGAGGGCTTGGAATGCTGGTATAAGTGAGTGTTGAGAATAAGAAAAAAGCTCAAGTCAATCACGGCAGCAACTGAATGCATTTGTGCATCTTGACATCGTGAAGGCAACTCCCTTGAGTGTAAACCGAGACCAAGACTCAAACCAAGACCAAGGCTGGTCGAGACCAAGACCAAGACCGGAAACAGACTAGGGCTAGTATCAACATCACATTACTCAGATCATCTGTAGTGAAAAAAGGCTTGGCTCTAAAGTGTCATTAATCGTTGAATCAAATTCATGTTATCTTTTAATTAAATTGCCGTATGTCTCTCATTTAAAATCTCCCTGATTATTCACAGTCACGAGGACTGATAAGACTTCAAACTCAGCCCTGATAGATATCGGTTGTGGGGTTCTCGAATGTTCACTGTCACACTGAAGTACATTTTGTTCTAGGAAAATCATCAAATTAACATTAGTAAGACTGGTTCACTGATATACAGACTTAACAAAGGGTAGTGCATGGAGCCCCTAAAGTACCATTAACTGCACACAAGTTATTTAAAATAATTTATTCTAAATTAATTTATATTTTTAAAAACTTAAAATAAGATGGAGAGGATTAAGACCAAAAATTTGGATAACTACAACACTACAATGTCCTTCCCATCTTCTAACAGGAAAATGCACCATGCCACAAAGCTCAAAACATCTTAGATTGGTTTCTTGTACAAAACAATGAGTTTACCGACCTCCACAGTTAACAGAGAACCTGTATGATGTGATGGAATGGAGTCACTGCAGCTGCAGTTGGATCAAAATGTATGATGAATTTTTCCAAAACCTTGTTCAATTTACGTGAGATGTCTGTCCATGGACAACGTCTTCCACAGACCACCTAGGAGGACCTTTTCTGGGAGAATGACTGAGAGTGAGCTAAACCTCACTATGTCTGACCAAAATGAATGGTCTCTCCCGGCATTTCAGATCTCTCCAGCGGTTCCTGGACCTTGCAAGGGATCTCAGCCCAGTGAGAACCACCTTATGACATGCCCAAACAGCATTTCAGCAGCCTCTTTTTTGTGGATAATCATATGCAGGACATATAATTTATTTAATTTATTTATTGATTAGCAACTTTCTAATTATAGAAGCAATACATTTACAAGATACTGCTTTGAGAAGAGATTAATGCAGGACATGGGTACAGATGCCTGCCTCCATGTTCCCCTGTCCTGGGTTTTGCTTGAGGCATGGATGAGCCATCTGGCATTCAAACGATGACATGAGTGAAGAATCAGGTGCAGCACAAGACATCAGACTCAGCCCCGATAAATGTCGGTTGTGGGACTAGTCGACCTTCGTCACCTCAATGACTCTCAGATGTTTGTTGCCCCCCTGTTGTTGACGTGCCCTGGTTTTTCCCAGTACTCCAGACCGGGTTTATTGATTCTTGTGTTTATTGATTGCCCAGATTCCATCTGTTGTGAGTCGTGTGTTTGTGTCCTTTTCCCTGCCTTGCATTCCTGACAATATTGTATATACTAGATACATGGTTTATTCTAAGGATCTACCTAATGGCAGTGAGAGGAAGCATGAAAAGTGAATGCAAAGTGATTGTCATTGTGATACACAGCAGTGCACACAACAAAAAGTCCTCTGTTTTTAACCCACCACCCTTAGTGAGCAGTGGGAAGCCATGTGTGGGGACAGTACCTTGCCCTGTGGCACATTGGCGGTTCGGGATTAAAACCCCCAATATTCAGATCATGGGTCTGATTCCTTACCCGCTAGGCCATCACATGCCATTGGATGATGATATAAAATGTATGGCTACAGTATGAGACCCACATGAATTCTACTTGGATAATTGCAGCTACTTTTACTGAAAACTGTCATTCAAAATGCCTGATTTGCTATATTGCCTGAGACTTTTTTTGGGAGTTATGAAATTATTCAGAACACAGTTGCATATGGTTTTATTTGCTCTAGCTAGTAATTACTTCTGTTCTGTATTGTCTTTCAGTCTAAAGGACTGTTTGAAGGTCACAGTAATTTTTTTTCTTTAATGCACAATACGTTCATTCTTAAACGTGGCTTCTTTTTATTAAACCAAACATGCATATGCACATACATGCAACACATGCCTAAAATAGTTGTACTTGATTGCAGGGACCTGAGAACCACACTCACTACTTGCTAATAGCCATCACCGACTCCCAGCTGAAAATCCAACTGTAGCTGATTTAGGCTCTTATAATGTGAGCTTCCGGAAGTCAAGTTCCCCAGAGTATGATTCCAACTGAAAAAGTGATATGTTTGTGACCCAAGCTTTTTTTTTTTTTTTTTTTTACAGCAGAATCTTGTGCCAGTATACAATACTTTTATTCACATCTATCTAACTGCTATAGCAAAGGCAACCATGGGAACAGACACAGAAAACAATGCATTTATTTATGCATATCTTTGTTTATTGACAGTGTCTTTCTTCTCAAGCACCGAGGTGCATGCATTATAGTGCAGTATGCTTTTTGCAGGTGCCTTTGGAAGTGAAAAAATGGATTACAGTAATCAGTGCATTAGGGTTATATTGTTTTGACATCTTTGTTGCATGATCTGCTGTGCTGGCATGTTGCCTGACTTTGTGGCCCAATGCAGCACAAATTGTGATGACACTGTCAAATATTTGTCAAAACACTTCATTCACCACCTCAATCAATGTCACTGCTTCCCTTTGGTGACATAGGAGAATTACAAGGTAAAAAGACTGCTGGATTTCCTGCTTTATACGGGATGACCCAGCATTAAAACGAACTAAGCAGTTATGTAATGTGAGTAAGTGAGAAGTCATTGATGAGGCATGGCAGCTTATATGTTTATTAAAACAGGTTAATGATGTTATGGCATCCTGCATCGGAGTTGAACCGACTACTGTCTGCCCCCGCCATCACAGACAAAGGAATTGTAATCTCATTGCAGACTACTCCTTCAAGCCGGTGAAGGTCAAGTGGCCTATGTGTGTGTGTGTCTGATGCAAACTGATGGTACACAGTGTACATGATAAAGAAAGCGGTATCTATGAAATAGCGGTACAAATGAAATATGTGTAATAAAGGAAAAGGTAGTTCGAAAATAGAGGTCTTATTTCAGGGTTTTGCCCACCATGTTTAAAAAGAGTCACATGCTCTTTCATGTTATGGTCAGGTTGAACCTGCAACGAGGAGAAGTCAAAGTGCATCATTTCAGTTTCCAGCAAAACTGCAGCACTCTGTTGGAGGAATTCTTTTGATCCCTTTTGCCCTGTGTCAGGAGCAGGTACAACCTCCAACACATTCTTGACAGATACTGTGATGCTGACTTACACATTCTTGACTATGAAAAAGCCTCACCATGAGCGTGCCCTCGGCGAGAGGATCCTGTGAAATCAAGAAAAGACGGCCGTTCAGAAGGGAACGTGCTTAATGGGGAACCTCAGTGCCTCAGGCCGGAAGGCAGAGCACAGTCTGCCCCTCATGGTATTTGGTGGCAGAAATAAAGTACTAACTAGGCCAATCCAACTAAATATAGCTAAAAGGATTTACAAAATGAAACGCTGGTGACTGAAGAACGGCTTCTGGATTGAATTGTTGCGTTCACTGTGAGCAATTTCACAGAGCTTTCCTTAAAAAAAAAAAAAAGATTTGTCTCAAATGATTAAGAAATTCACCTTCCTGCAGCCAGTGGAGCTTTCACATTTAAATTGTGACAATTAGTGATGAGAAGCAGACTTACAGGAGCAGTCACCCTGAATTTGGCTTATCCTATTTAGATGGTTGCACTGCACAGCCGTCACATATTAAAATTCACTGCTGCTGCTTTCGTCATTCCCGTTCCATTCCAAGCCACCTCTCTGGAGGCCTGAAATCCCCTGTACAATAAGATATTTTCTTTCAACAGTTGCCAAATGGGATTTAACTCAATCACATATCAGGAGGAGATAATCTTTTTTTTGTTTTAAAGCTATCATCATTTTGCCTTGAGACATTAGATATTTCTGATTAGAAGCAGGGAAAGGTTAAGGCTGAGAGTGCAACACTGAATATACTTTGAGAGGGCTAAGTGTCATGTTTGATCTAATGTTTTCCAGTCATTTTATGTAGCAATTCTTAAAAAACTAAATTAATACTATGTTCACAACTCATTACACTATTGACGTCATCTATAATGTGACATGCTACTGATCTATAGTAAGAAATTGTATAAATGTTTCTCTCAAATTGCATTATTGAATTTTAGATTTATTCACAACGTCCTGATATACACTTTATAGTTTTTGAATGACTCAATATTTTATATAGTGTAATGTATGCTCACAAGCAACCAATATATATATATAACATTGTATGAGACTTAGTAAGAAGAAGAAGAAGAAAAAGAAGAAGAATCAACTTTAGTATGTATGGCAACTCAAAATACATGAATAAACATGTACATGTTGAAGCTGAAGCGAGGTGAAATAAGAAGTCTGTTGCTGTAGTAGAGTCAGTATTAGTATCCATGTGAAAGTCAATATTATGAGTTCAGAAAAGTAAAGAGGCACTCCAATTCCGTTGATACCAAGCATACCAAAGCCTGAGCAAGTCAGCTCATGAAATCCCTGTATCTAACACAGCCTGCATTTCACACTCAACTTGTCCAATTTTGTGTTTATTAAATATCGACTTAACAGTTCTGAAGCGACTCTGTCTAAAGAATGCAACGTGTCTGATTAGTTATTCTCAAAGAGTTGATCCTTAGAGTACTTCATTGTTTTTATGGACTCTTGTGCACACTACTATTACATTCTGGATGATTTAAGCCCCTGACTGTCAATAAGGCTTTCTGAATAAATATCAAGAAAGACTGTATTTTTTATATTTTATCAGTAAGTTTTTCCCACTTATTTCAAATATGGCAACTGTCACGGACATGAGGCGAGACAGGACAGTGAGCACCTCTGTGGAAAAGCTCAACACTTCATAGAACTCCAATACACTCCAGCACTTTCACTTCCACTTCCAATCACTCTGGACTCAGTCCCCCCGAGACTTTTTGCACAAACTCTTCACTCTTTTTTTTTTTTTTTACTATTGCACAATTTTTTTTCACTTTATACTTTGTCTGTTACACATGTTATATGTTTTATGGCAAATACATAAAAGTGTAATATTTGGTTATGTTTGCAATATTTGCACACTGGTAATCATTTTATACTTCCAATATTTGCAATACTGTGGTCTGTAGCAGTCGCCAAAGCATTTCACTGCATATCATACCGTGCATTATGTATGTGACAAAGAAAATTTGAATTTGAAGCGCAAGCTGCCTGGTGAAGTTATATGTTATTCTGCAAAAAAAAAAAAAAAAAGGACAGGAGGAAAACAGGTGAGGAAAGGAGCGATCTTGGTTGAGGTGAGTAGAGCTGGGTCGTTGATTTCAAGCATTCAATGACTTTGCAACGGGAGGCAGACATCTTGACCTTTTAAAGGAGTTGCGTCACCTCGTTTTCTACGGTGCTCCCTGTCACGTGACAGCAACAATGCAATTTCAAAATGTTTTATGTATATTTTCTGCTAACATTGAGACACATATCTTACACACACACACACATAATAATATATATATTGTCTTCATTGGCGTGGTTGAAAGAGGTTGGATGTAAGTTGCATCCACCTATCTACAGAGCTTGGAATATTGTGTGCGGTGGGGATATTTCAGGCCCAAGTGAAATATTGTGCTTTTATTTACAGTGAATAGTGAACACCTAACCAAACCTAAAGTGCTATGTACAACAACAACAACACAACAATCCACAGGAAGACAACACAGCATGAAAGAGACTATACAAATACACAACAAAGCCACAATTAACAACCCTAACCACTCTTAACACACATTAAAGGCTTATCAAACAGTCAGCCTAAAAGGGAAACGCACAAACACAGAGCACCCCAAACCATTCTACGGCCCAAAGGACGTAATAATGCATCTGTTCTATGAAGAACTCAGTGATACTCATTAGTCAAAATGAGAAACTTTACAAGGAAACAAAGTTTATAGAAACCAGAAATCCTGAATTGAATCAAGGAATCACACCCATACTATACTATACTATATTACTATGTACTATATTAGAAAGTTAAACACAAACTATTGTTCCCTGTAAAAAAACCCTGCCTGTTGGCCAAAAAATGTAATGTAACTCCACAGTGAAGGGTGGACATTTGAGATTGTGCTGGCCATCTTAATCTGACACCATTCTTTATTGGCAATGTATTTATATTATTTTAGATTCTTTCTGGAAAGAATCCAGAAGCAAGGGGAGAAGAACCTCCAGCAGCTGAGAGGAAAAAGAGACCTGAACACCTCCTTCATAGTTGACATTGCGCTCTCAAATAGGTTGCCACAGACCAATCAGGTTGTCCTTTGACATTTTTGCTTTGTCCAGAGAGAACCGCTGATATAGGTCAATACAGTGGTCATCCACCTCCGACCAGATTCTCCCATCTCGACACTTCAGGCCATTTGTTGCTCTTTTGGCCCCCTGGCGACAGTGCTGGTTACTGAAGGGGAGGTCACAGCTCGGTCTTCATTAACACATGAAGAGACATGGACATGGCATCTCCCATCTTACATTATACAGTAAAATAAATAGTCAGTGTACACAAGGCATGTCTTAAGGGGACAATTTAAGTCAGGACCTCCATTTGCACAACATGTACACATAAAACAGTTTAATCTGCTCTAGTCCTTCATTCCCTCCTTTTTATTTTTTCCGCTTCATTCCACATGAATGTAGATTCTGTCTTCATATGGAAATGCAAACTGTGAGCCTCCAGTGTAAAAGATTCATGAGTTCCCTAAATTTGGCCCCTTAATAATTCAGCACGTTGGCTAATTTAAGAAGGCAGGAAATCTGATTGCTTGCATTGGCGCACGCAGCCTGGCGGAGGTTTTTTAGCAAGTCCAGAGCTGCTTCGTTGCACTGACAAGATAGTTTTATGTTTGCCGGCTAAGGAGCGGCGGCATAATGAACTATCCAGGGGACAACTGCCAGCTAAGTGCAGAGCGTAGACGCATCACAAACACGGGGCGCCACGCATGGCTGCGCGGATGCATGTGCTGAAGGACGCGCCGGCCAGATTATTCTGTAGCCCCTGGCTTTCTCCTGAGCTCTGTGGGGCTGCTGCCACTGCCCCGGTCTTTCATTTTAAGGCTTTTTCTTTCCTGTTTGCTACTTCGTTGAAGTTAGAGGAAGTTTTTTTCCCCTCCGGAACCCTTGTTCCATTTTAGAACTTTCGCCTTAATTGGCAATGAGAGTGTGTGTTAGGATTTATATTTTGTAGAGATAAACAAAAAGGTGAGAGATTTTCCAGCGCACCGGGCTGGAATAATCTACCACATTCACCTTGACCTTACTGCCGCTCTAGTCTCTTCCGAGTCCTTTTAACAAATTAAAGTTCAAATGAAGCAGAACAATGTCAGCATTTTTACATACTGGCAGATGGTTTGCCTGCCTACCCAAGCCTTTTGGGAACTGGGTCCCTGCCAGTGGTGGTAAATTTAACATAAGGTCAAGAGATTTGTGGAAAGTGGAGTGAAAATTGCTTTCCTCCTGGTGTATCATGCGGTTGCTTTTCTAACCAATAATTCATATAAATCGTTCAGCTGTAACATTTTTGCAGCCCCAGATGGACATTTTTCAAAGTAGAAATCAAGTAGATTTTTTTATTGTATTTGACCGCTAACGTACACCACTAACGGCTGACTCTGACACAGGACACATCCCTTCTGTGAGACTGGCACAATCGCATCTCCTGAATGCTATAGTGGAAATATTTTCAATTTTGTGAGTAATTTTTACGTTGTTTTTGAAATAGGAGTACTGCCACTCCTCTGGGTCTTAGTGCCTGTCTCTTACCAGCCAATAAAAAAAAAAGAGATATTTACGTTACTCTACTACTTCCAAAATGTTCCAAAAAGAATCTCCAAGAATCACTTCAAGCACAAGTCTCTGTAACTACTGATTTTAAGTCGCTCTGGATAAGGGCGTCTGATAATTGCTGTAAATGTAAAAATACCTGTGCCGTCAGTGCTCCACCCCACCCCTCCACCCCTCAGAAAATATTGCTGAGTATTTCCTCAGCAATATTAGAGATCCTCACAGGTGTAATGAGCATCAGTTGAGGCTTATTGTGCCCAATCCAATTTCCTGCAAATGCCCCATGTGATCTGGAGTCCACAGAGCTGTTCTCCATTGCAAATCCAGAGGTGTTCCCCCTGTTCCTCATGTGTTCCATACTGGTTTGTGTTTCCTGTGATCAGCATGTCTGTGCCATTTTGTCATACAAGATGAGTGTGAGGACCTGAACAGTTGTCGGTGACCTGGAACTTTGTCTGCTCATTCACCAAGACTGCTGTGTGTGCAGCTCCTCAGGACACTGTTTCACCCAAGGGAACCTCTGTCCTCGCGAAGGCATGGATTTCTTCTTGTTATTGACTCTTGTTCGTTCCCCAAAATAAACTCTTGTTCCTGTTTCTTGCACCGTCTGCGTGTCCATCATTCTTTCCCCACACCTCCGGCGTGACTACTTTTACTTAATTACATTTTTTTGTACTTCTTCCACCTCTGGCAATATATACATTGTAATTAACATATCTGAATGAAACAAAAAATATATATTAACATTCAAATACATGTTTATTTTTCTTAAAGGTAGGTCAATGTAACAAATACATACTTCAATACAAAAAGTCTTTTATAGCTTTTATTAAAATAAACAGCAGCAATGGATGCCGGCAGTTCACCATGGTGTCCTTCCTAAACCAACTGAATTTAACAATCTTGTTTTTCAGGAAACTCACACTTAAAAATGTCATCATATATTGCTAAAGTGACGAAGGCATGTCATTTCTTTTATCAACTGATCTGATCAACTGAGTGTAGGCAAATTTACCACAAGGAGTCTGCATTATGAAAAGGTGATTTAGTTTTGGGAAGGTGACTGATAAATAGTCATATATTACACACAAAACCAAGAGTAGCCTGAAACCGGGT
The DNA here is from genome assembly GCF_900700375.1 of Denticeps clupeoides. Taxonomy (NCBI): domain Eukaryota; kingdom Metazoa; phylum Chordata; class Actinopteri; order Clupeiformes; family Denticipitidae; genus Denticeps; species Denticeps clupeoides. The sequence goes on along the minus strand of NC_041725.1, from coordinate 5,129,404 downwards.
TTTTACAGTTGCTCAGGTTTTGGAAGCTGCTGAAACATTTGTCTATTCTAACATTGAGTATGAGTAACAATAAGTAACAATTATGGAATAACTTATTTCTACATTAAAGTACGGCAACATCTTTGATGAACAATCACGTTTCCAGCGCCGCCATTTTTTATTTGGATCCCACGCATATTGAACCACGTGTCAGTGGTTGTAATGTTTTTGCTTATCAGTGCAGATAAGTGCAATTAAAAAAAGCCCGAATCCACATTTGCTTTGACAAAAAAAATCATAATAAATTTTGCTCTGTCCACCATCAAAGGCAAATCTGGAGCATGGAGCAATAGAAGAAGCATGTCTGGTCTGATGTATTTTCTTGTGTTTTTTTTTTTTTATCTAGAAAAACTGGCAGTAACAATGGGATGTTCTTGGCAAAAGAAACCTTTTGTTCCTGGCATTCACATACAACCCCAGTTCCAGTGAAGTTGACATGTTGTTTACAGACTACAATGATTTGCAAATCCTTTTCAATTGAATTTACTACAAAGACAAGGCTATCTAATGTTAGTTTTTCTTTGCAAATATTTACTCGCTTTGAATTTGATACCTGCAAGACAATCCAAAAAAGCTGGGACAAGGGCAGCAAGTTGAGAAATGCTTAAAAACACCAGTTTTGAACATTCCACAGGTGAACAGGTTCATTGGAAACAGGCGTTTTGTCTTGATTGGGTATAAAATGAACGTCCCACAAAAGGCTCAGTCGTCCACAAGCATGTGCACATAGTACAGCAGTTTAAGAACATTTCTCAACTGCATCAGCTTCTCTGGGCCCAAGCTCATCTGAGATGGACTGACGCAAAGGAGAAAAGTCTGCTGTGGTCTGGCGAGTCTACATTTCAAATTGTTTTTTTGAAATCATGGACGTTCTGTCCACCGGGCCAAAGAGGTAAAGGACAATAATTATTGTAGGCAAATGCTTAAAAGCCATCATATATGATTGTATGGGCATCTGTGCCCATGGTCCATGGCATCTGTGAAGGCACCATTAGTGATGAAAAGTACATACAGGTTTTAGAGCAACATATGCTGCCATCCAAGCAATGTCTTTTTCTGGGACGTCCCTGCTTATTTCAGCAAGACAATGCAAGGCCATGTTTTGCATGTGTTATGACCGTGCTGCTTCGTAGTAAAAGAGTATGTGTACTTGACTGGCCTGGTCTGATAATATGTCACATTATGAAGCGTAAAATACGACAACAGAGGCCCAGACTGTTGAGGTTGCACAAACAATACAAAAATGTATAAATACATTAGAATTTTTCTTCGTCTAGCACCTAACAATCTCTGAGCATGCTCCTCGCTGACAAGTTGAGCCTTATCAGGGCTCCTAGTTTGTAAACTCAATATTCTATAGAAATCGAACGAGAATTGCTGGTGTCTTCCTCTTGTAAGTCGCTTTGGATAAAAGCGTCTGCTAAATAAAGTAAAGTAAAGTAAAGTGAGGTGGAGTTGTGCATCAAGTAAGAATGGGGAAAAAAAGTCCACCTTCACAGCAGTAAATAGTCCAGCTTTTTTGGGACGTGTTGCATGCATCAAATTCAAAATGAGTGAAGATTTGCAAAAAACAAAGTTGATAAGTTTGAACATTAAATATCTTGTTTTTGTAGTGTATTCAGCTGAATAAAGGTTGAATATAAGTATTTTCAAATTATTGTATTCTGTTTTTATTTACGTGTTACACAATGTCCCAACGTCATTAGAATTAGGATTGTAGATCTAAAGACTGTTGCAGACCACATACTCCCCTAATTGTCTTACCTTAAGGCATTATCCTCTTTCAGCAGGATAACACAACTGGCCGCTCTGCTAAAACTGCTAAAACTGTTCAAGAAAGAAGGTGCTGACCTGGTGTCTAGATTCATGGGATCTCAATTCAATTCAGCAACTGTTGTAAAAACAAGGGCACACCTCACAACCAACAGGACGTGGATCTGTGGCTATGTCTTGTAATGGTGTCAGGACATTCTTTACAAACTTTGTATTCATGTTAAACAATAGACCTGTTGTGTAAAAATGTATATAAACCCCTTCCCATGTGTGAGCTGGAATCACAAAAGTAAGAAATGAATAAAGATATGTTCCCTGCTCCTGCCATCACTAATCAAGGTAAACAGACCTGTCACACCTCATCTGCATGTGAGTGCAGCCATCCTTTGTCATGCCATGTCCCTGTGCCACTCACCCTGCCTCTCATTAAGTTTTCAATGTAATCTGCTTCTAAACATTAACATTTCATCAAACCACCAGAAACAAAACTCTCAGAAAAGCGTTCATAAAACATTCATCATAGCTGGCAGGTGAACAATTTGTCCTCTTCCACATAATCAAGATGCAGATAGGGACAGTGGCAGTCTGGGGACTAAGTTCCTAGCAGGAGATGAATGAAATCAAAAAGAAACCTAGTCCTTTAGGATTATAGGGTATTAGTTCATAACTGTGCCAATACCACAGACCCAGACCCACAAAAGCCACACACCTTCCTCCTCACATTACAAATCTGCATCCCACAAGATGTTTTGCTTGAGGAAGCCATATCTTTGCTCCACCCATGACAGTGCATTTGTTGCCCTTTTGCAGACCCCAATCTATGAAACCATGAAATCCAAAGCAAAGAAGCACTCTGACCGAATGTGCCAAGAGTGTCACGACTTGGCCCTTCTTTATCACTTAATGAAAGGCTAGGAAAAATAACGAGACACATTTCAACCATTTGAATCCTCGTCCAGGGCCTCTCTGATTTATACAGAACCGATTCCTCCTGATAAGTAGCCTGATAAGATCACTCCACAGACAACCCCATGGTTTGAATTAATCATGAGCTGAAATGCATGCCCTAAGCAACTTGGGCTTTTACAGAAGAACCTCTCTAAGTCAGCCAGCTCCATTACCAACACCAAAGAGGAAGAATATTTCATATTCCTCTATTTCTCTCAACTTCAGTTGAAGACAGTTATGCAATTTGAAAAGTAGATTTTGACAGTGAAGGGACTGGATTTTTTTAAAGTTCAGCTGATTCGGTTCGTCAGAGAGAACTTCAATGTGCTATAGATGTAATGCCCTTTTTTTTGCTTCATACTAATAATACTGGTGCTGAATTTAAATTTATGAAAAGTAAGACCTAAAAATAATTCTTCCCCTCCCCTCAGTGGCTTCAGTGGATAAACGGGTCTGGTTGCCCAGCCAAATGACATGGCAAAAAAAATCAAGTGCCCTTTGTTGACGCAACCCTACCCATTTACCCAGGCATGGAAACAACACCAAGAAATACACTGTCACATGCATCCCTAGTGGCACCTAAAAATACATTTAGAATAATCTGTTTCATAGAGTAATTTTTTATTCATGCAAGTCATCCTGGTCCCTTTTTTTACCTGCTTCCAACACATTTTGAACTGACTGTTAATTTGGTGTTATATCTCATCTCTTGACAGGTCAATCAATGTTATTCACCTCACCTGTCAAAGGTGTTTTTTTTTTGCCTAGTTTAAAAGTTGTGAAACTTGGCTTGCCTAGCTGGGACTTGACAGCATCTGGGGTTCTCACAGACCGCTACCACAACAGCTTATAATTACTGATTTTAATAATGCATTATCTAATAATAATTTATTTTAGAAAAACAAAAAATTTATTCTGGAAAAAAGGGGGCGGAGAATCTAATTTGCCATGCATGTCATGAATGGAAGAGGCAGGTGGCGCTGGTGTAGAGTTGTGTCTAACGACTATGCCACTTCATATTATTTACAGATCATGTCCATCTGCTTTTTTCCTTTAGTGACCTTTTCTTGATCTGGGCCCATGAACATGACACAGCAAGCTCTGTAAACTCTATTAGAGTCTAATCATTTGCATAGTTGACAGAGCAAGTTCTAAGTGTTAAGATGGAGCAGGAGATTTATGCTTTTAAAGTGAACTTACCAAAAAATCAGCAATAAAAAAATAGGTCATATTTAAGGGACTTCAAGTCAGCCAACTTCACTTCACGCTCTAGGTTATCCAATGAGAGCAGGAGCTAACATTAGAATATTTACTCAAGCCTCTTAGCAATCCTGAGGGTGCTTTTGGGGGAATTTGACACTTTTTTTCCCCCTCAGTTTTCACATTTTCCAAATTAAATCTTGACTGCTCTTAATGTCCGTTTTGCCCAATTTGCTCTGCTCTCTGATCATGACCACTCTCTGCTGTATAATTTCCTATGTAGTTTTCACAACAAGCGCTTAATCTAAGATGTCAGTTGCTGTTCTAAAATAGTAGTCTAAATGAATCACCACTAATATATTTTTTAAGCCCAGTGCCTTATTTATGGCCCAGTCTGATGTTTCCACTTGTATTCCATCAACGTAGTGTCATTATAACAAGGAAAGCATCTGTATTAATTTCATGAGTTCAGAATCAAAATCCAAATTTTATATGGACTATCTTTTGCTGAAGCATATCTGAGTGACAGTATTCTTAAGATTAAGACATCACTTATTTATTTATGTTTAATCCATATCTTGGCTATGTGTGCTGTGTGCTCAGGGACATGGTGCTGCTTGAAGTTCAAGAGGGCTCTGGAGTAGGTTTTCCAGGATGTCTCTGTACATCTTTCCTTCTATCCCAGCGTGAGGGGGCAGGGCCTGAACGTGCCCAAACAGCACCACCCTGTGGCATGGTGAGTGGCCTTCGGAGGGCCTTGATAGTCCCCCTGGGGGTGGCAGGAAGAGATGCTGGAAGGATCCGCCACCATGCCGGAGGAGGGCAGAGAGGAACCCAGAGTCAGGGCGGACCCAGGGAGGACCAGCAAGGCCCTCAGTGACGGAGTCCTGTGGTTGAAGCTGCTTGGCTCCACCGGTGTTTCTGCCTGCACTCTGCACGTCCCCATGTCTAGTGGTCGGAGACAGTGACAAAACAGTGACAAACGGTGTTTGACTGAACTAGTTCGAGCCTACTAACTCGGACACATTCCAGGAAGAGAGGGTGTAGTGCTCAGTCAAGTTTTATTTCATGAATAATAACTTTGTACAGTGAACAGTAATTAACGTAAAGAGGGATTACAGGACAAAAATAAATAAATAAATAAATAAATAAATAAAGTGATTGTCACATGTGATATACAGCACATGGTGCACACAGTGAAAATGCTGACTAAATTATGACTGGAATGCTTAGAATTTTAATTGACTAAAAGTTGACTGGACCAAAATTAGTCTGGACGTGACTAAGAAAAATAAAAAAATAAATCAAGACAGGCTGCCAAAAACCCCTATTTTACAACAACTAGCTGACTACTGATTACTCTGAGGCAATGTCAATTATTGTTACCATGGAGACCCAAAATAAAATGCAGGAACCTCCCCCACACAAATGTGTACAACATAAGCAGACATGTTATACATCGCGCCATTAACCCATTTTTTTTTTAACCAAAATCAATGAGTGGCTGTTCAGCACACACTGTGTTTTGAATAGAACAACATGATCTTCACATTTTTGCTATTGTGGTCTTTTTCTGCAGGTACATCACAATTTTGATTAATTTATGTACAGCGGATACATTTTTTAGAAACTAGATGTCAAGTGGGATGTTTTTTTCAGAGGATAATATGCTCAGTTATTTAAATGACAGAACCTCAATGTTTACAGTACGAATACAGGTCACATAATTGGTGGACCGTGGGCCCTAGAGCAAGACCTTTAGCAAACCACTGCCCTAGGGGTGCTGTGATATGGCTGTAGGACCTTTTTTCATGCAAGTCCATTAGGTAGTTGTTACAGCAGTGTGGATACGGTAGACTTTCTTTTTTTTTCTCTCATTTCAAATAATTAATTAACTTCAACAGACCAATCATACTTTGTCACTAATAATCTCCCTCAAAGTTGCTCTTAATGAGTATGTTATATTTTAAAGTTTTACAGCAGTATACATAATATTGCCTGGAACCATCCATGCTCAACAAGTTTTGTTCAAATCACCCTGACAAGTGGTGCCCTGCACGTGGCCATAACAGTATGCATTGAAAATGGATAAAACAGGGAGAAAAAGAAAAAGCCAAATCAAATTGTACATCACTCGAGTACATTAGTCAGGTGAATCTGGCACCATGTGGAACACCTCATAAAATTAAAGGAAATATTAATTCTTTATAAAATATGTGCTGCCTAGTGTCCCAGGATGGGCTCTGCCAGAAACGACTCAGTGCTGGATTTAGAATTCACAGAGAGTGACTGTGACAGTAAACATACTGTATTCATGTCTAATGACTGCTGGTGCTGAATGAAAGTATAGCATATTTGTTAACATAATTTAAAGTAGAAAAATTGATTAGATGCATTGGTGAGACCAGTGAAGTTTCACACCTCTAATGTAGAGCATGCAGCCACATCACTTACTGCATTTCATGGCATTATAATAAATGTAATGCATGGACAGTTTTTATGAATATCACTAATTATCCATCTGAATAGTTGGTTAGGTCTCAACATGTCTACTGCAGAGGCCACACCCATGTAGAAACATAGAGGCAACATGGGGGGACCATTCTGGACAATTTTGTCCAGAATGAGGAAGTATGTCGAGTGAGAGCTGGGGATATGTGGGTTACGAATAATAAAACAAAGACATGTCTTATTTTTATCTGTTTTTTTTTTTTTGTAAATACAGAAGACATTAAGGTCATTAAATTAAAACAAACAATGTGGTTGACTTTACCTAACAATGTTGGGGCTGATAAATGATGCACATGCTACCATGATCTAAGACCAGCTTCTTGTCCAATGGTCCAGATCTTTTGTTCAATATTAGTTGTTTTTAACAGTGGTGCTTTTAAAAAAATCATGAGAACGTAAAGTTGTATGACATTATCTGGACTATTTAAACATATCTGAACTTTCATGAACAATCCGGAACAATCTTGTAAAACAAACAATGCACAAAGACCCTGCAGGTTGTGCAGCATCAGAGCCTACATGATGAACAAACCTAAAAATAAATCTTGGCAGCATCCTCACATCGTGGGCCAGTGTTTCCCTTCAACCCACTCGGCTTGTTCATCCCAAATGTCCATTTTTTTATGTGTCTCTGGACTGGCTCGACGTTGGCTTTGAAACCCTGAAAACACAGTGCAGTGCTACACCCCTACGTTCGCCAAGCTGGCAATGAAAATATGACCAATGCTTCCTGTTCGTTTCATGACCCAGGTGTATAATTCATCATCTGGGAGTCAAGGACTTGCAATGGCTGATTATTTGCTGTCTCTGTATGGTTAAAAAAAACGTGAGAAATGCTGACTATTATAGAATGAAGTTCTGTTGTTCAGAAATGCATCTGTGTAGATTTTCTGAGAAGAACACTCTATTCCCGAGGACTGGAAAGCAAAGGTTCAGTGAGAGGTAACAGCATAAACGGAACTCCCTCTCTTTACTCAAGGTGGTCTCTCCTACCTCTTTTGGACGTGACCTCCTTGCAGGCTTTAAATAACTCATCTTAATGCACATGACCATCTGCTCTTCCTCTCAGTAGCACTTCGTTGTGTATGGAACTATATACTGTATGTAAGTGCCGCCTTGGTTTTGGATATTTTAAAGCATATTACAAATTGGGACTGTGGTTTTTAGCAAGGCCTTGCGGGTCACGTCGAAATGAAGGCGGATAAATGGTACACAGGCAAGACAGAAATGAAATATTCAAATGTTGCCATGTTAAATGTTTCAGCGCTGTAAAAGCACAGGTATTTCTGGCACCGCCACAACAAACATTATGGGTGTTGCTCTGCGTGTGAGCACATCTCTGACTTTTCTTTCCCTGTAGTGCATTAAAAAGAGGTCACATCGTCAGCAGACATCAAGTCCTGCCAGTGGTTCCTATGATCCACTTTTCTTTTTTTTTTTTTCAGGACGCACTTTCAATTACTAGATGTTCAGACTGTGCTTGCCTGGTCTGAACTGGCTTTGGTCGGGGTGGCTCTTGGGTTTTCAGTGTCCGCTTCAGTTTCAGCCCTCGACCGCTGTACTTTGAAAAACACCAAGGACGACGGGGCTGAATAGTTTTATAATGCGAATTCACCCCAGCACAAATGGCACAATGGATTCCCTGTACACGGGTAGAAGAAATTGCGTGAAGAAAAAGGCAGATCTTGGTAGCGAAATGCAAATGGCAAGCATACATAATCCCCAAAGAAAGGGCTTATCTAATGTGTTAGATAATGCAAGTGAATGAGCGCTATGTATCTACCCTTTCCTGGCAAAATCTGGTGTGCATTTCCAAGAGTCTAATGAAACAATATATCACCTCCCCAGCCCACGTTCTGCTGCTTGGGTAAGTGCTTGCTCACACTTCAACTTTCATCTTCTAGACGTGGGAGAGATTATTCACAGGGAGCAATTTCTGTTTATCTGCTATTTACTGAAACCCAGCAGAAGGAGGGCGGTGGGTGGGGGGGTTTCGAGAACACCACTCTACACGAGCTGAAGAGGGCCGATGGTGTCACAGTGGCCAGACGTGTCACACTGATTTGCAGGCTAATAACATCATATTAAATATATAAAGCCTGGACTGCAAAATAAATAAAGAAATACAAGGTGGGAGTGGAGGATTGTGTGTCACACAGATATTGAACAACTGGCTTGTCAAAAAAATGGAGATGAGATACTGAAGAGACACCGTAATCACATTCCTTTTTCCCGTCTGTTCAAATGTAGAGCTGATCCTGGAAAGGCCTTACCAAAAATATATACACTGTCTGTCCAAAAATGGACACACTCTAATATTTCATATTTCACCGCTTTTACCTTGAATGTGGCATCATTTTTTTTCTCCAAGATCTTGTTGAGATGATGGGACAGTAAAACAGCTGCACCAATTCTCCTCGGGCACATCCCAAAGATTCTAAATTGGGTTTAGCCCTGGACTAATGGTGTCTAATCCATGTGTGAAAATTATCTCTGGTTCCCTGATCCACTCTTGCACGATTTGAGCCCAGTGAATCCTAACATTACCATTGGAATGTTCCAGTGTCATCAATGAAGATCTGGAAACATAACGTTGCTGACCAGTGGGGCGTCAACTGATCACACTGGAACAGGGTAAATCTGGACTCACCAGAGCACACGACCTTCTTCCTTTGCTCCAGTGTCCAACATTTCTGTTTCCAAGCAAATTTAAACCTTTTTCTTTTTTTCAAATTAGCCTCACCGATCAGTGGTTTTCTTAAGGTTTCATCACTGTTTAGTCCCAATCCGTTGAGTTTCCTTCACATTATGCATGTGGAAATGTTCGCACTGTCACTTATGAACATAGCCGTGCATCCAGCTGCTTATTTTATTACGGTTTAATCTCACCGAATATATCACTGATTACCCTTCACGGCCATTTTTTACCCAACCGATGATGATAGTTCCCCACCATCCTTCCAGATTTTAATAATCCATTGGACAGTTCTTTCTTATACTGACATTTCTAAAACTTCAGATCATTTTTATGTTTCACTTGTAATGACCTGTTTAAAATCAGAGATTGTTTCCTTAGAAACAGCTCATTAATTTTGTGAAAGGCTGAGTTCTGTCCTGACTCCCCACAGCTAAAACGCTCTCCCTGGTTGCTGAGGCACAACCCACCCAGACAAGGAGCACCAGCATTATTATGAGGCTTGCGCATTGTGACCACGAAATCTTTTGTTCCTCAAGGACCTGCATTTCATCATGTCTGCTTAGTATTTCTATAGATTTCCTTTATTATCGTTTGAATGCAAAGCATGATTTTTAAGCCATATTCAATTTAATCCACTAATTAACGGGTTATAATTTCACCCTTACACCATTAGTTTCTGAAATTACTGTACACACACTATATGTCTTGGACACAAAGCATTTTTGTAGTGTTTTAATGGATGACAAATTCCACGCAAGCCAGTTCCGTAGTTCCATGCAAGCCAAATGCACCTGAGCTGCAAATAGCCACTGGCATCAGAACAGGGCTTCCAACATCAACCCTGACATAAAATAACAGTCCACTGTCAATACGTGCTCCACCACAAAACCAGGCTGTCTGGCCTGACCCACCACCACTCCTTAAAAATGAAGAAACTATGGTGAAAAAATATGGTGAAGGTGTAAGTTAAAGTGTTACAGGGATCCATGTTTGTTGCATTGATGTAGGTTGGATGAAAGTTTTAAACATTTTCCTCACACAACACAATGAAATTAATCATCAGGATCATCCCCTACATTCTAACCCACTGCTTGTGTAGCTGTCAGTGCGAATAACAAATGGCATGCAGTTTGTGATGAAAACAAGACACAGTTCTGATTGGCATTAAATGGCATCATCATTTCAAACTTGAAAGACGAGAACAATTTTCATTTTAATAACGCACAAAAGGAATGTGCTGTGCTCTCTTTAGTAAAGTTTAATCTGCCCTAAATCAGGCTCTCAATCCAATTCAGAATCTGCAAAAGGTTCATACAGACCTGCAGCAGGAAACCTCACACAGGCAGTATCCACACAGCGGTGTCGATGTTAATGAATGCCATCCTCTCCCATCCCAAATCAATAACATGCCTTTCAAACATCATCCTTTACCAGGATGACAAAAAAGTGCATGTAATCATATTCAAACCGTATCAATCACGTGCAGCCTGTTAATAAATGCATGCTGAGAGACACAACTCAACTGTATTTTCATTCACAGACGTGAAGTTAACTTATCTTTAATGTAATGTAAGTGGTTCTAATTAAACTGCTGCTGTTCACACAGAAGCATGCTTGACCGTATTTAAACAGAAAAGCAGAAGGAGGTGGCACTGTGAGAATGAAAGCAAAGTCGGTTTTCCATGCTAAAGGTGTGGTAAATATACCATTTACTGCTGGATTTTATCTGAGGAGTAGGGAAGGGGTCATGACCAGAAACTATTGATCAAAAGCCGAGGGGAATTAAATGTGTCTGACTTTAGCACATAAACCGAACATCACCCAGTACAAAAAACTTACCCAGGAAATACTAAAAACTGTTATTTGTTAAATGATATACACAAGAAATGCAGCACAGCAAGCCTGACTGACAAACATTAATAACATTTAGCACAGCATAAATTATGAGGAGTGTGCTATATGTGCTGTAGGCATATACGGTTTTAGCGATATATATAGAGTGGCATCTTTTACATGGAATCCCTTCTTGCTTTGATTCTTGACACCTTTTAGTCAAGTGTTGGGCCCTGAGTTACATCATATTTTATTTGTGTGTGAAAGGGGGCATATCGTTGATATCTTTGATGCGCAGAGCCAGCAGCGTTGCCTGACATACTATAACAGTGTTAAATGAGAATTTTGATCCATAACATCTATTCTCCGCAATCAATCTTTTTACCTGAAATGTCAAATTCAAAACGGTCCAAATGCAAAGCAGTATTAATTCGGGCTGAAACAACGAATCGCTTAAAATGCTAAAAATTGATTCCTGAAAGTGTCGACGACGAATTTCATAATTGATTCGCTGTGTTGTGCGCCGCGGAGACATTTGATTATTAAAAAAAAAAAATAGGAAGGAAAGATAGAGGAAAGCTACAAGGCCATATACAAGGCCCAAATTCTCCTGCGTTTTAACCTGTAGTTCTTATGAGAAAGGCTCCGCTCTGAACGCCGTTTATAATGCCTAGCCTGTACACGTGCTCAATACAACCACGCGTTACGTGTGCTTTTTTTTGCCGCGCTAAAACAGGGCCTGTCGACGGCCTTTCTGAATCAGGAGTCACGCGTGGCTATTTCCACGACAAATCAGCGCGCTTGTCAGCCCACGTGACAACAGTACGGTGAGGTGAGGTGAGGTGAGGTGTCTCAAAATTCTTTGGCAGTGCACAATAAACTGCGTGACTGTTTGAAAGATTAATAAGCATGTTTACGGTCCAGTTTAAGCTGTGAGATTCTTGAATCATTTTTGTCACCCTCACTGATGTCCACAGCCAAGTTTGGAACAAAGTCCTCACATACTTTGGAGAAAAGAGTCTTGCCAAGGAAAAAAAACTCAGGCCAGCCAAGTGGGGCAGTGGTGGCCTAGCGGGTAAGGAAGCGGATCCAGAATCAGGAGGTTGCCAGTTCGAATCCCGAACTGAGCAAAGCATCATCCCCACACACTGTCACCCCGGGCGCCTTTCATGGCTGCCCAGGGAGACTAAGGGTGATGGGTTAAAAGCTGAGGACACATGACAATCACTTCACTTCTTTCCTCTGCATCCCTGCCACATCAACACAATCTGAGGGGCTGTTTTCTGCAGCAGGCAACATGGCCTCAAAGAAACATGCTCACATTTTTTCATTGTAATGCAAAGTGTCTGAACAAAGGGAGTGAGAGAAAGTAAGTGTGTGTGTGTGTGTGTGTGTGTGTGTGTGTGTGTGTCTGGGAGTGTGTGTGCGAATGCAGTGTAGTGTAGAGAACAAGTTCTGACATTCACCCAAATCCTGTTAAATTTTCTGATTGGTATTGTTCTTAATTTTTTTATAAATAATTTATTGTTCTTGTTTATTGCAGCTCATGTGAAACTTTATTAAAAAAAAAAAGAATATATACTGTATTTGGCAGATGTAAAGCATACATGTATGTGTTTTTGTGTTAGTTCATTGTGTTAATTCATTTTTATTTTATTTTAGTATTATTATAAAAGCTAGGAGCAACATGTTTCTAAAGATTATATTTCTGTATTTGAATAAAGAGAATGCTTTTCTTTTTTTTTATCCAATTCTACGATGAATCCAAAAATAATTATCGACAGATTAATCGATTATTAAAATAATAATTTTTTGCAGCCCTACAACTAATCAGTAAACAGCGGGCATGTCAATAAAAAGAAAAGTGTAAAGCAACAGATTTTTCTTTAGTGCTGGAAAACATTCAAACTGGAGAAAGTCCCTGATCTCCCATTTTGTCAAGCAGATTGCATTTTTATTTTTATTTTTTTTGTGAATCTAATTTAGTAAATTTTTTGAAACTATAATGGGTTTTAGCTCATTGGATACATTTTGTCCACATGAACATTTGTCACGATAGACAGTAAATAACTTTATTTCACTCCTACATGGTTTCATCCCTGCGCAGTGTGTGTCACTGCTCGGACTCTGCCAGTGGTTCCCAGAGCTCGTCTTTGACAAAGCACTCAGAGGTGGCGGTGCCAAGAATGCATTCAATTCTTGTCTGCCTGCCATCGTAAGAGACCATTGAAAAACACCGACCTGTCCTGTATCTGCCAGCGTACTCACGCCAGTCAATTATCGACCAACATGGCTGTTAACACTTACACTGTTAATTAACAGAGAAGCCTGTCACCCCATTCCAGTCCAAAGCATGCCATTCACTGATATAGTACGTTACGCAATTAAGAGCTGACACCCAAATGGCTCATTCTTTTAGTGCAGCAACATGTGTATTGAATTCTGTCAAATGCTTTGCTTGGCTCACATTTTTTATTTAATTATGTCCTTTGGAGGCACAAGCAGATGCATTGCATAAATTGTGGATATTGCCCATTTGACCCACTGCACACCATTCAATTTTGAGCTGAATTAAAGCCGCTTGAGCACAATGTGGATAAACAATTCCAACAGTTGTAAGGTTTAGGCTTTGCCCACGTTGTGCTTGCAATACAGAAAAAGCGTGAAATAAACTCACTAATTACTTTGAATGGATTGTTCTGGCCCATTCTAGTTAATAGGCCAGGAAAATCCAAATATGAGGCTAAGTTATCCAGTAATTATAAGACATGCATTAGCATACGTGTGACAAAAAAAACAATATGTGCAACATTCTCATAGAATGCCATAAATTTGTAAGTAAAAATACCAGCAGACTCAGGGTTCAGCACCAACGATAGCACAGCAGCATGTTCAACCAAATTCAAGTTTATTTCTAAAGCATTTTACACACACAATATAACCAAAAATGTTCTACACAAGGTTTAGGCGGTGATGTAACACATCAATAACTGGAGAGTACATGTCAGATGAAGAGCTTTGTTGAGTTTTAATTTTATATTGTCCCAAGATATAAAGATATTCTGTACACTGTTTTGAATAGAAAATAGACTTTTACATAAATTTAGGGCATCCCAAGAAAAAACATAGTGCAAACACACACAATCGTTGCAAAGGTGTACACTGAACTGTTGGCACTCTGTGACTGTTTTGGACGATATGTGTATATACACACACACAGATTTTTTTTTACACCTCCATGTCACCTCCTGGGCTCTATGATTTTTAAAATAAAAAAAAGTGCCTTCCATTTCCAGTTTAATCTGAACTAGTTTAAAACAAGATACATTACCCATATACATTTGAAGTTGTAGTTAATAACACCATCAGGAAACCAAATGCAGTCAACAAGGACGGCCAAAGGAAACTCTACGAATGAAATAGTCGGCCATGATATCTCCCTTGCCCCAAAGTATGTCTGGACTTAGTAAACAGTCACGCTGAACGTCACTTCCGTTTCAATTAGATCAAATTAACAGGGATGTTTGTCTCCCTGTTTGGATCCTTTTTTTTTAATCAATAAACTGATGACCTGATTGTTTTCTATTTTTAAAAGGCTTTAATATTTCCTACTTTGTGCATGAGAATATCACAGTCAGTGCTCAATTATCGCCTGGAATTAAAAACGTGTGGCTTAATCACACTCAAATCAGCAGGGCTGCTTTTCTCTGGTATACTCTTTGTAGAATTAGAGGATTTGGGTTGCAATTACGCTGTGGATGACAGATTGTTGGTGGAGAGGGTGAAGCTTGAGTAATCCCATTACAAGCAAGCTGCTGAGAAACACAACTCCCAGTTCCCTTTCTTTAAGCATTTGAGGCAGCAGATCTGGATGATGAAGAGGAAAAGGGGTGGCATACACTTATTAAGATGGCAGGGAATCAAATGAAATTAAAGTTTCTTTGCACTAATATAAATAATATAAATATATACAGTGGCACAAAAAAGTATTTGGCAGCCACTAATTATGCAAGTTGTCCCATAGAGGTCTGTCATTTCATCATAGGTATACTTTAACTGTGAGAGACAGAATGTAAAAAGAAAAATCCAGAAGTGTCTTACTTTCAACTACACCACAGCACAGCCTTTGTTCACTGCCAGACATGAAGTACAAGTCTCCAGTGCCACAGCGGAATTGGCACAGATCTTTCAAACGATTGGTCAGGTGTGCTGTTGGTCAAAAAATGGACGTGTGTCACAGCTTTCTCCCACCTCATCTTGTGTTTGGATCCTTGTAATGGCTGAATGATGTTAGATATGTCGTTTCCAGGACTTTTTTTTACAACTCTCCAGAGCTGAAAAAGAAACCATGCCATTGGGGCTGATCTTTATAGGCATTTCTATGATCCATATAAAATGCTATTTTATAATGTTTTATCCACATATCTGCTCTAGTTTTAACAAAAATTGTATGCTTTTGGAATTATAACATTTTGTCATTATATTAGAAATAAATCACTAACATTACAAATAATTATACTAAAATATATAAGAAAAACAGAATAACTATAGTGACGGGGAAATTCTACCACATGAGTTTCATAGTTTAGGGCCTAAGAAATTTCATATGAAGCCCAAATGGTACTTTTTTTACTTGTATTTGTATTATTATAATACAAATACAAGTAAAATAATTATAAAAACTGAATGGGTGAAGTCAACAAAAGAACTTCACGATCGGCTGCACAATTATTGGTCCACTAATATCTACTATTTTAGAAGAATTATGTAATGGTCAAGATGCTGTACTACAAATGGGTGTCACAACCTTGATGGCATGATGAGGCAGGTGAACGGAGATGATGAGAATAGATGACGAGGAAGAAGGACGCATTTGCATGACGTCACAAAACAGGGTTTTAATGGGTGAAGAACAGGACAGGGGAGACATCCGGCAACAGGTGAACGTGTAACACAACAAAGACCTGGCGGCGAACAGAAAGGAAGAGGGCAGCTTTATACATTCGATTCAGGTGAAAACGATTAGGGAACATTACACATGACAAACGTGACCCCTTTCGGACCGGATCATGACAATGGGCTGTTTCCAATATTTACAGATGGCTGTAAACACTGTGGAACTGTACTTTTTTGTATGTGGATATTAGATTTTTCACTTTCTTCATTTTCTTTGACTCAGTAATGTATAGTCATTCCTAAACATTTGAAGCAATCTCAGTTCAGTTTAGTTTACTGAATTTTTTTCAGGGTATGTTATTTGGAAAAAAAAAAAGGTTTTTCCATTACCGAACATCTAAATGGAATTACAATGCAAAATGCTAGTGATGTTTGGACACGGCTTAGCACAGCACTGTGCACAAACGAAAGATGCCAAAACTGACTGATATTTCGCTTTTATTTTCTATAACACAATAATGTATAAAACAGAATTTGTAATATGTAGTCAGAATGTGAAAAAGACTGAAGGTAGGAGAATGCAATGTGCAGTGTGAGGTATAATAAGGCCTGTGAGGTAGGATGTTTGGCTTTATAGGCCAATGTCAGAATTTTGGATCTGATGCAGGCAGCAATTTGGCCTAAATATAATACAAATACAAGTAAAATTATTATAAAAACTGAATGGGTGAAGTCAACAAAAGAACTTCACGATCGGCTGCACAATTATTGCAATTAATATGATTCTGTTTTTCCTAAGTGGTCGTAGTCGCCCATTCATATGTTAGTTGCGTTTTAAACACAGATGATTCCTGTTGGTGAACACAACCCTTTATATGTTTGTTTCTCTGTTCTTTTGTTTTTCCGGCCCTTGTGCCTTTTTTTTTATCAAATATTCACACGGTTTTCAATGTTGTGGCAAGTTCCCTCACTTCGCCACAAGTGAGGGAACCAAAAAAATTATGGTTTCAAAGGTTTCACATTGCTGATGTCAGATGCTTTAATAATTTTGATGCCAACCTCCTCCAACATTGTTGAGCTTTTTATGTAGCATTGTTTTGATTGTCCATGCGTGTACGGTGTTGTGTTAACACAGAATTATTATATTACTACAATATGATCTGTTTACGATATTGGAAGAACTACAACTACAAAGAGATGTTACTTGCCTGGTATAGGTCAGGTGTAACAATCTGTTAGGGTAGCAAAAGAGTAAGATAAAGGTGTTACACAAAACTATTTATTGTGTGAATAAATTAAATTATACAAGGATCGAATGTTAAATAGATATATGGAATCGCAAACACAGCACAGCAATCTCAGGGGGTCAGGGGCCCAAGCAAAGAACACAATAAAAGGTACCGTCCGTGCCTGACTTATAGAACTGTCCTGTGTGAAATTCATGGAGCGGCACCCATCTTACTAACCTAGGGTGTGTAACAGTTAATTCCATTCATACTTGCACAAAAGGCAAGGTCAAAGATGCTATCACAGGGTGCGTATAATATACCATGGTTTTAGTTCACCAATATTGCACAACCAGACACCCCTTGAGCAGCTGCATCACTTCTCTTTTTTTTAGTCATGGCTCCACCCACAATATCCCACTTTGGATGATTCTGGTTGGTTCTTGGCTCCTGGAAAGTGATGAGCAAAAGAGCTACAGTACATGTTTCAAAGTACAGGCACAATTGGCCTGCTTTTCAAATGTCATAAGCGTTCTGCACTACACAAAATACCTAAAAAGAAATTTCTTTGGGTGTCCAAAAAAAATTTAATTCTAACAAAAATAAAATTTGTTTTCTCATCTCCAAAATACAAATAATATTTTTAATTAACCACTGTATTCCTCAAAATATGTGGGACAACCCTACAATTCACTGAATTCATGGACTTTGTGAGAGGTGACTGAGAGCCACACCTAACCAATGCTTTTTGTGAAGAAAGATTTCCCATTAACACAATAAAGCTGTTATAGGGAGGGCCAGCTCCATTTTAAAGTTTTTGGATTAAAAATTAAATGTAATGTATCCGTAAAGTTCATGTGTGTGTGTTCCAATGCTTCTGGCAATATAGTCTACCGATAAATTTCTTTAAAAGATCATTTAAAGCACTAACAAACTCACAAGTTTCCAGTTTGTCTGCAGACCACATTCAAAGTACCAGAGTTTAAGGTAAAAGACGATTGAATGTATTGGCCATACAAAAACATACAAGAACAAAAATGTTGCTTCTGAATCTGATTATGAATCAAACATGACTGCTTTAACGATCAGAATATGCATGTTCTGGAGAGTCAGCATTTTCAGACCTGCATTTCAGACCTGGATGGATTTCAGATTTGTATTTATCCATTTATTTGTTTATTTTTTTAATTCATGTATTTTAATTCTTACTTTTTTAAAACAGTGCAGTTTCAGTTTTCTCCAAATATGTAAAACAGCCCATGCACAGAGACATCTGGTTGATCAACATGGCAGACTCTAGGAGATTTGCAGCACACTCAGTCTTTCTTGCATGTAAGCAGCCTCCATTTCTATTTTCATGGTATGTTCTTTTTCTCACTCGAATCTCATATGAGTGAACCGGTTCTGGCCTTTCAGCACACATCTTACCCTATTTCGAGGGTGCCTGGCTTTAGCCACAGCAAGTGATGGTGTTTTTTTCTCATTTTTTTTCTCATTTTGAGAGATGTCAATAATCCAAACTGGAGCGTCTTTATCTTGACAGACAACTGCAGCTTCAGCCAGAGAGGTGGGGACAAAGTAGTACCCTGACTCTCTCTACCCTATGTTGAGTGGTCTTCTTTGAGAGTGAGAGCAGGGGAAATACTATGATGATGACAAATTAATCAATTTAACCAATACGATGTTATGCCACTGCTGTGATCTTGTTGTGCATTTAAATACATAAAACTTGTTTGCTGGCCTCAAGGTTCTGACTTAGACTTTGTGCAGAGTTAGCATGGGGCTATATTATCACGTTTTATTGTAGCTTTTGGCTTAAAGGCATCGTGGCCATCTTCAACTGAGTATAAATAACTTTTCCACCTTTTAATGTATGGTTTATCAATGTTCTCAGTAAAATGAGGACAAGCTGTCAAATGAATCACATTGCCTTTTAAAGCAACATATTCAGATATGTTGTGGTATTTTACCAATACTAAATGTGTAAATCACCTTTACTAAATGTGGTAATGAAGTAGATTTCCCCCATGATATAGAACATCTTTTGGACTTTCAGTTTAGACTAAAAAACTTTTTCATTGAGTCAGGCCACAGCTAATTTGCACAAGTTTCCACATCTCGGCTTAAAGGTTTCTCTCCTCATTTCATTTTCTCTCCTTTCTATCCATCTCTTCTGGGACAGACTGTCTGGAGGCCTAGCTGTTCAATCTGGCCACTTCTCACAGCTTATCCTCTTCAGACACTTTCTGCAACAAGCATGCCTCCACAAATGCTAATTTTGGAGCCCACCTCACATTCTCAGCTGTTATGCCAGCCCACTGGGTTTTTCTGCCTTCAGCCCCATCTGAACTGAACTGATGAACTGTCCAGCTATGGATTCCATCCTGTGGTTAAAAGGATATGTTGACATGCCATCATTCTATCTTGGATTCTTCTGCTACTTTTGAGCATCAGATTCTGCAACCCAATGGACAGAAGCAATGGTATTACGGTAATGGTTATACTTGGGTACTGGGCGGTACTGGGCCATTCCCCAAACCCAACATAAAAGGGTGCCGATAACACAGTTAGCTTATTTCCAATTTGGTCACCACAACTACTGTGATCTTTCTCCACCGAATTGGAACAGAAGCAATCACACCAGAAGAGTCTATGTGCAGACCTCAGATTTTGCAGACTGGAAAAAAAAAAATAGACCCGGTCTATGTAGGGCAAAATGGGGTTACAATACTATTCCCAGTAACAAAATATACATGCATATATTCATAAACATGAATTGTCAAGAATTGTCATGAATTGTCAAACAAATAAATAGCTAAATATCCCCTTTGTGTCATGTTTGTAGCTACACAAACTACACATACAGCAAACCCATGAGGTGAGAACCATGTACGGTATAAAACACATGAAATTAACAACTTACTATACATATTCAGCAGTCATTGTTAGCTTTCTAGTAGTAATGAACTTGCTACTTTCTAGTAGTAATGATCTTGCTACTTTCTCACTCAACAGAGATTAGTCTCTTTCACACATACAGTCACTATGACGTACACCGCTCACGCCAGTCCTGCTTCCGATTTAGGGTGTTCATATACGTTTATCACATCATTTCTCACTATTCATACACTAATTTCATTAATTTACTGGCTCAGCCTGATGTACCTACAGTTGTTCCTGTCTCAATATCCTCGTTCAACCATTCAATTCCCTCTGGTTGACTCCTGTAAGTGTGGAGTGTGCTGCGAACTCCAGCAAGCAGCTGTCTTGTTCTCAGCTCCAAAAAAGGAAAAAAAAGTGAGAAACCTGCACCAAAACTGTGTAATGTCACTGGTGACTTCTGATTGGCTCGGCTTGACCACATGAACTTCACATCACCCATATCACCTGAGTCTCAGTCACATTCAGGAAAACACAATCGGCACTTTTGCCTTTCTTTTTTTTCATTTATATGAAAGGTTTTCTTTCTGAGAATATGAATAAATGTGTGTGTGCGTGTCCATTCTTTCACAGTTTATTCAACATGTGATCGATATTCAAACTAAACTAATCTCCAAGGCAAGATAACCGGGGTTACACCAGCAATCCATGTAGCTGTTGTTTTGAGTTCCTGATATGGTTATAATCTGCAGTAAAAGTCATCACAATGAAGTGATGTGTCTTTTTATTCACCACCCATCAGACATCGAACTCGCCTTCAGAGCAGACCAGTAATCAGATCCAGTAGCCCACAGCACACTTTTTTTTTCAAATCCTTCAGCAGAGAAATGTTTGAAATACATATCAGACATGTGCAGAGTACACACCATCTAGGTCACTCGGGTCCCCTGACACTGGCTTCTTTATTATTCCTAGGGTGTGTACAATGAATTATGGGTAAACAACATTTAGAATCTCTGCTCCTAGCTATTTTTAGCTCTTAATTCTTTTTACACATTACTTCATTTAATTTTAATGAATTTCTTTGGAATTTCTAACAAATGTTCACTACTGCAAGCATAGATTATTTGATTTGTTTCCAGTTGCACCTTTTCCACTCTTCTTTCCTACATTGTAAAGGCTCTTGTGTGGAAATCCGCATGAAATTTGCTGTTCAACCAAAGTCTTAGACTTAAAAGTCTTAAATGATTTATTTAAAGCATGTCACGTATCGGTGTCGTCGAGACATAGGCTTTCACATGTGTTTCTGTGTGTATGTGAGTCTGTCTGTCTCTTTTAGGCTGCTGTGGTGGAAGGAGATCCATGAATTTTGGCCCCATCTACCGCTGACATATAAAAAGAGTCCTTATTGTGGGCTCAGGAAGACTGCTAGAGATCTTGCCCTGTGGTTTGATACGTTACTTTGCTAAGCAAGTGTGTAAGATTTGTTGCTCCTGCATTGGTCTGTTGTTAGTTGTGCCCTAATACTACCCTCCTTTTGTTAGGCCTTCATATTGTGTGTGCTTATTTGTGGTGAATTTGGTTACTTGTACATAGTTTCACTGTAAATAAATACACTCTTGTACAGTTTCTTAGCCTTTGTGTGTCTCACCACCTCTTTCCCAAACCCATCCTGGTCACGTTCCTCTTCAACCCTTGACAAAGTCGTGACATGCAAAGAACACTTTATAAAATCAAATTCGTTTTCTTATGGTCCAGTCTGCATTAATATTACCAAAGCTAAAACATTCAGCCTGGTACAATCATTTATCACACTGTAACAGCAATCATCAAAGCAATGCAAGTGGAACTTTAATGCCACTCGTATCACACTCAGATTGGCTTGGCCCTTCAGGAGCCCAAGGTTTTCTCTCTAAAGGCTGTAAAATAGGCGTGTGCTCCCACTGAAAGCAACCAGAAGGTCATTTTTAAAAGTGAAAGACATACTTTGCACTGACAGAGGCCACTGGGGATCACCTCTTCATGGTCGTTCCATTCCTAGCTCTCTGGAAATAATGCAGGTGTGTTCAAACATGAGTGGGTTTGATCTCGGAAAGTTCTCAGTCTGAGAAGTAAAATGATGCCTTTCATGCTTGCTCCAAGATGTGAGAAAAAAATGGTTTATTTTTGGTATTTTTACCCCTTAACACTTGTTTTTTTGGCCGAGGTTACAGGTCATATAAAATATGGTTTATCTAATGACAAACTGTGTCCCACTGACATTTTAACAGGGTGTGCACACTACTGTATGTGGCTTCAGCAGGGAATTGGGAAACATTGCAAAGAAAAAGCTTCCTCTGCTTTAAAAAGTAAGGTACAGTGTAAGGTATAGTGTTTACAGCAAGATCGGTCTGTCTAGTACATGTGTTAATTCAACGGGCGGTGAAGATGAAACGGTTCCTTTATTTCATGCGACCTGAGGTCCATCTTTTATTCAGCAGTGTGAATGAGGATGCCAGGACACAGGCCACTCTTTAACAAGGCAATGTAATCTGGATCACAGAAACACTGTGGAGAAAGCGTGTTCCTTTATTTTCTTCCTGTCCTGAGAGTGTTGGACCTGTAGTCATTTTCTTATCGTCTTGACACACAGAATTGTCAAGTGCTCGTGGACAATCCTTATCAGTTATGCTGCGTTTGGCACTCATGATGTTTCTCTCTCTGCTCTCCACAATTCTCAGTCTCACTCTGTCATGCCGTCAGCGTTACTGTCTCGATCCCACTCACCTCCACCACAGTCCAAATGCATCTTTCTGAGTATTTTTTTTATCATATTTACTTATAACTTATTACATTTAAGGCATTTGGCAGATGCCCTTATCCAATTCTACATATTGACATGAAACTTGGTACACCTCTTCATCTGAGGTTAACTTTTTTTTCACCCACATCTTCTTTATCCCTCCATCCTCCCATTTATGGCTGTTAATTTTACAGAGCAACAGTAGTAATAGTTTCATATTTCACCTTGTCATGGCCAACATACCACCTCCAGAGGGAGCTAGATCAGACAGCGACCCGGAAGCCGAAATGAGAGCGGGCAGGGCCAAGAATAAAAGTCAGGTGGTCAGGAGGGGGCTGCCTGCTCTTTGTTGAATTTTCTTCCCAGAGATGCTAGCCTTCCTAACAAACGCCTGACTGATTCTGATTCATTGACCATGACCTTTGCCTGTCCTCGACCTTGAGTTTGCCTGCCCTATTTGCTGCGACAATACCTTATTATGCCACCCAAGACGCCCTCCCATTCAACCCACACTCCCGGACCATCCTCAAGCCAGCCCGGTTCACCCCGGCCTCATCCCCTCGGAGCCAGAGCTCCCTCCTCGCGCGTCCACTGCTCCACTCCCATTCCCACTTACCTCCTGCCTCCCTCTCACTGGCCAAACACCGGCTTGTCCCCCCCGCTACAAGCATGCCTGCAAGTGCGTCCCTAAACTCGCCCGTTGATACACCTATTTAACCAGTGTTACCAATTCAAACACATTTAACCTTCATTAAAGGAGCTTAGTCAGGGGGACTCAATGGAACCATGGTGGTTTGGGATTTGAATTCACTGCCTTAGCCACTAGGCCACCACTGGCCCAAAGTTCATTACCTGGTAATCTCCAAGTGAGATGCAACATGGCCAGGACAAACCCCAGCAGCAACTGGGAGCTAGTTAGCACCAGTGTAGAGCATTCTCAAAAACGTGATGAGGGCAAATGTGCAGGTGAATATCAACTTTAATCTGCATCAAACTAACTCTATCAATATTAAATTAGTTGTACTAAATTAAAGTTTTTAACATAAGGAAGGTTCCCAACAAAGCAAAATATGTCCCGATTATCCAACAGCAGTGACCTTGTAGTCTTCTTGCACCAGAAGCAATGTTTTGCTAAAACTCTCGTTTTATGATAGATTGTTGGTTGTGAGTTGGTTATTTATCTGCTTTTTTCTTCTGTTTTGAACACTGTGCATGTATCTGTTCTGGATGACTTCCCATTATTCAAGGAGTACTCAGTGGTCTCATTAGCCAACAGCTGAAAGTTGTCTGACACTTGTTTCCCCCATCAAGCTTAATGTAATGAAGTTGCTGAACTGCCTGGGAAGGTGTTGGAAAATTGTTGGCAAGGAAGTTTAGGGCATTCTTCTACTCAGCCCCCTTAATGGGTTTTCTGTCATTGCTATGTAATTTCTGGCAAAATGGAGAAATAGTGAGTTACTGTGTAATTGTGCAGTGTGGCATGTCAAGTTCTTTTCAATTATTTTGCTGCCAGCACTAGTCAGGGAGCCACAAACTTTAGAACAGCTATTACTTTAACTTCATTTGCTTCCCTTTGCTCTGTCCAGGTATTCCGAAAGAACAGCTGTAACCTCAAAACATTGCTTCTTTACAGATACAACCTACCTGTCGTATGTAAAGAACCACATCGCCTATGCAGTTTTGACACCAGCTGTCACACTTGGGGCCTCCATTTCCATTTAATGGAAATTGTCATGTGACAGAATTTCCTTTGAATGTTAAAAAAAGAATGCAGGTATCAGTGTTGGGGGGAACGAAGGAAACATGGCACCTTCTAACACGAACTAGCCCAAAGTGGCATCTTTTCAGTCCGAAACTATGCCTAGACTACCTAAAAACATAAAAAAATCATTCCAATGGCAACGTGAATCTGTGGCTAAAGATGTTAATCTGAACCTGTTGGAAGCATAGCTGGTTCTCCGCCAAATGCTGCACAGAGCATAAGGAGATGCTCAATTTTCAGCTCTGATGCACTGTGAAACGGCACCATAAAATGAGCAGTGACAGGAGGTAACACCGCCTCAACTAACAAACAATCACACAGAGGGGATCAAGAAGAGGCAGAGGGAGTGTTTCCTTTTATTAGGCCCGGTCAGTGATATTGAATTTTTTTTTTTTTTTTTTTGATGTGCAGTTGAGATGTAACCTATCAAAGTTAATAAGACATGCCATATCCATCTATTGCCTAAACCTGCTGATCTAAGTCCTGGAGAGCACAAGCACCGAGCAACAATTTATAACAATAAAACATGTACAGTGCAAACAAAAAAATAAATCAATGTTTGGATAATACTGATGATTATGCATTTTACTTATATTATGCACTGTTCCAGTGTAATATCCACATGTGTATCATATTTGTAAAGATTTCTAATATTATATATATTAGTATACAACAAATAAATGTCCTAAACTGCTCTACTGAACAAAAAATAATTGTTCAGTACTGTAAAAATTATTTAATTGCGATATTTGCGTAGGACTGAAAATGCTAATTCATTGTTACGTGGCTGCAGCATTCACCATAGTGAGAATTCCATAACGTATGCACATATAGCATATGTAGTAGCCTCTCCTGGAAGAAAATGAATGCATACCTGCTCACAGTCAGGGTATGAGGATTAAGCAATGCACCAGCCCTCATGATACAGTTATGAACACAGCACACAAGAGTTTGGATGCAACCGATAAGGACGCCGGCAGCTTGATGCCTGCGACTGGGAACTGCAATCTGACAGGTGAGAAGGTGCAAAATGTAATCAGCCTGGATACACCCCCCCCCCCCCCCCACACACACACACACATCTTTTCCCTCAGCTTCAGTCATTCCTAGTCAAACATGAAGCAAATGTCAGCTGAGCACTATCCCACATCACCCCCTCGCTATGAGATACTACAGCATTTCAGTTGCGGCAAAGCTGCAATGCCTGATGGCAAACTGGTAGGTGTTGTGACTAATGGAATCCAGTCTACCAAGGGTGGGGTGCACATTAATCTCTTTTTTTATTCGTCCGTATTTCATGTTTTATCGTTCCTTCGTTCTTGTTCCCAGAGCTCATATGAATTGGGGATGTAAGACAGTGCAGGCAATGAATTAGAATAAATGGAAATATTGCAGCATAGTGCTGACTAGGAACATCTCTGATAGATGTAGAACAGTTCAGCGCACGCATTTTTTTTTTTCTCTGTTTTCACAATTATCATTGAGACTATAATCAGGGCCTAATTATACAGCCTAATTTCGTTAGGTGACTGTGACTGTTCCAGTTGCTACAGGGACACCTTGAGGACATTATGTTTAAATATCTCAAACTGACTGAATTAAAAATGAATTAGCAGAGGATGATCTTCCGCATTTCAGAGTATAAAAGTGGTAAGAATTTAATTATGATATTGTGATCCTGTTGTCTGTCATTTTTGCCTGTCATGCGCCAGTGATAATGATATGTTATTTAATAACATGAAGATAATAAATTCTCTACAGTACAGTACATGTCTGTGATTTTGTATGTGTATGTACAGTATCTAATGCCTGCCATATAGAGCTGTGTTGTACATTTACAATCAGTAGTTACAGGGACAGTCCCCACCTGGAGCAACTAAGGGGGTTAAGTGTGTTGCTCAGGGACACAATGGTAGTAAGTGGGATTTGAACCTGGGACTTCTGGTTCATAGGCGAGTGTGTTACCCACTTGGCTACTACCACCCTCATATCTGACTCTGTAGCTGAATAGCAGGCTGAACAGAATACCCTTTCTGGCTGAATGAAGGTATGCTGTCTTCTGACCTATTAATAATGATCAAATGACCGTCTCTAAGGGTAATGAGCTGCATGATACATTTCGAGACGGAACCCTGTTTTATGGCCCAGACAATTGGAGGGAATGTGGGCATTTTTATGGCTGCCTACTGCAAGTAATTATTGTCTAGTTTGTGCCAAATCAGAGGCATTAATTTCTGGTACATGCTACTTATATCTACATAAGATTTACAGCCTTTTGCAGATACCCTTATCCAGAGCGACTTACAAGCTGTACTTACTTTATATTTTCTGTAGAGAAACGTAGAAAATTCACAAGGAGCTCTGGTGTTGTCCTGTATTGTTACTGTCCCATAACCTGGGTGGTGGTCCCCAGGTTTGTGAGAGAATGGTATGTGTTTGTGTGTGTGTGTGTGTGTGCACCCTGTGGTGGGCTTGTCCCCTGCCCTGTCCCTGCACTGAGTTTCATCTGCCGCAGCCCACTTTATGTACAAGCAGTTCTGTAAGTCGAATGAGTGATTATTTGAAAATATTCTGTACATAGTGAAATGAAACAATGTTTCTCTGGTGCTACATGTAACATTTAAACAAAGTTACATGCTGACATAAAGTGCACATGTGCGACATTGACAAACCTGGCAACATAAAGTCCAAACATGGAACACAGGCAGTGAAGGAGTAAGATCTGAGCCCAACAAACATGAGAACAAGAAGACAGACAGCGCTAAACTAGTGAAATAAATAATGAAGGTCAAAATAGTGCAAATTCCACTGTGCAATATGGAACAGTGCAATTATATGTATTGTTTTCTTAAAATAAAAGAGGCAGAGTGTGTGTGTGTGTGTCAGTCTAAAGAGGAAAGTCCCTGAGTGTTCAGGTCTCTGATGGCATGTGGGATGAAGCTTTTGCACTCTGGCAGTGAGGGCCCGAATGCTTCGGTACCTTTTTCCAGATGGTGAGAGTGTGGAGAGTGCATGTGAGGGGTGTGTAGAGTCCTTCACAATGCTGGTGGATTTTCGGATAAAGCATGTTTGGAAACTGTCCATTATGGAGGGAAGAGAGACTTTGATGATCTTCTGTGCTGTCGTCATTATCCGATGTAGGGTCTTGCTGTTTAATGCGGTGCAGTTCCCAAACCAGACAGTGATGCAGCTGGTCAGAATTATTTCAGTGTTCTCTGCAAACATGATGAAGTTCATGGAGCAGTGCATCTCAGTCGTGGGTCAGCAGGGGGAACAGCATTGGACTGAGCACACACCCCTGAAGAGCTTCAATGCTCAATTTGGTGGTGCTGGAAATGCTGGAATTCAAAGATCCAGTTGCAGAGGGAGGTGCTCAGGCCCAGGAGGCTTAGCTTCTTCAATCAGGTGCTGAGGAATAATGGTGATGAATGCTGAACTAAAGTCTATGAACAGCATTAGTGCATATGTGTCCTTATTGCCCAGGTGGGTGAGGGTCAGATGCAGGTGATGGCATTATTTGTGGAGTGGTTCGAACGATTGCAGTGGGTCCAGGGTGGAGGGCAGCAGGGTCTTCATATGTTTCATGACCAGCCTCTCAAAGCACTTTAACATGATGGGTGTAAGTGCAATAGGACGGTCGTCATTGAGACCCAACACTTAGGACTTCTCAGATGAAGATGTTGAAGAGGCTGGTGAGAGCAGGGATGTTGTCTGGTCCTGCAGCCGTCCATGAGTCAACTCTGAAAAGAGTTTTCCTCACTTCCACCTTGGTTAGACACAGCAGGTGATCACTGGATGGAGGGTTGGATTTCATCGCAGTCACGTTGTTCTGTTTGTCGAAGTCCTTCAGCACATCTGGTAGGGAGGGGCCACTGTTACAGGCAGAGGTTTTAGTCCACAGTTTGTGACTGCCTAGATGCCACATGCGCCGTGTGTCACCGCTGTCCTGGAAGTGGCTGTGGATTTTCTGCCTGTGTGCACATTTTGCTGCTCTAATGGCTCGAGACAGTTTGGCCCTCGCTGTTCTTAGGGCCACCTTGTCACCCTTATTGAACGCGGAGTCTCAAGTTTTGAGCAGTTCACGTACCTCAGCAGTCATCCAGTTGAATCCTGTGGTTGGATATACTGTGACATCATCAGTGCATTTGCTGATGTAGCTGTTCGCTGATGTTCCTCCATGTTGATGGTGTTGTCGCCTTTAGTAGAAGCCTCCCTGAACATTTGCCAGTCAGCGCACTCAAAGCAATCTTGACGAGCAGAAATGGCTCCTGCTGGCCAGGTTCTCACCTTCTTCAGAACAGATTTTGTGCGTCTGATGAGTGGTCTATATGCTTGAATTAGCATAACCTTGATACGGTCTGATTGGCCGAGATGGGAACGGGGCTCCAACTGGTAATGTTCCTGTAAACTGTAATGTTCCTGATCTAGTGCATTTTTAGGGAGAACTGACTTGAGATTGATCATCTGCATGACACTCCTATCACGAACACCAAGGTGAATTCCCCTGGTAAATAGAAGGGTCTGCATCTCACAGTCACAAACTCCGTCACCAGTGATGAACAGTAGCTAGAGACGGTAGCTAGGGTGGTAGTAGCCTAGTGGGTAACACACTCGCCTATGAACCAGAAGACCCGGGTTCGAATCCCACTTACTACCATTGTGTCCCTGAGCAAGACACTTAACCCTAAATTGCTCCAGGGAGACTGTCCCTGTAACTACTGATTGTAAGTCGCTCTGGATAAGGGCGTCTGATAAATGCTGTAAATGTAAATGTAAATGTAGAGACCAGCACAGAGTTCTGGCACAATTCCGTGTTGGTGTAAACACATAGGCCACTACTGTGATCCTTACCGCAGTCTTCCAGTTATATGACGTGTAATACGGTAGCTTCAGACCATAATGTAGTATTGTGTGACTATGCACGGGCAGTACAGTATGAAAATATCAGCAATGTCATCAAACGCACGCTTCAAAACGTAACTGTCATGGCCAACGCGCCTCCAGCCCGCTAGAGGGCACCTCACCAGCCTGGGAGATGGCAACCCGGAAGAGGAAATGGAAGCGGGCGGTGGCAAGTATAAAAGGGAGGTAACACCAAGGAGACACGCCCGCTCTTTGTATGTGTTAAATGAGTTGTATGAGTTTACTCGCCAGAGACGCTAGCTCTCTCACCCACGACCTATGATAATTGAGATTCCCGTAATACGACCTTCGCCTGCCCACGACTTCGAGAATTGCCTGATCCCCTGGAAACCACGAAAGGAACCCCGACCGGAACTTCCTGACTACAACCTCTTCCTGCCCCTGACCTTGAACCTACCTGACCCCTCGGTTAAGACGGGATTCCATGCTCCCCTACCTTCCTGCCGCCCAAGACCAACACCCGTCCTGTCCAAGATCCCGAACCATCCTGAAACCCGCCGTCTTCCGGTTCTCCTCTGCCCCGGTCCTTCCCAAAGATCCCGAACTGACTCCCCGCTGCGTTGCAGCGCGTCCATTACTTCCTCATTCCTCGCCGGCCAGGCGCCCCCGGTCCTCCTGCCCCGCTCGCCCAGCGTCCTCTACCGGTACGACGGCTTATCCCCACGCCCAAAGTATGTCTGCAAGTGCGTCATCGAATTCCCCCTGTGACAGTAACTAAACTCTGGTCTTTTGTGTTCGTCTTACGTAGTTACGTGATTACTCACTTTCCTGCCATTGGATTTGATGTCTACTTTTTCCTCACCCAGTGCATTATAACCCAGAATAAATATAAAGTAAAGAGAATATTGCTGACAGGCAAGGTGAGTTAAAAAATGTATGCATGTCAAAATAACTATATGATTTCACAACTAAATGTATATGTATTATTAAAGATTATTATTGAAATGTGTATTAAATTTAAAATAACTAAAATTCTTCTCTTTGTTTTGTGTTCTTGAGTGAAAAAACATGTAATGTTGCTATTGACTAAGGTAGACTAAGGTTGCTATTTTCCAGGTAGATTTCATTTGCATTTACAGCATTTATTAGATGCCCTTAGCGACTAACAATTAGTAGTTTTAGGGACAGTCCCCCTGGAGACACTGGTTCATAGTCAAGTGTCTTACCCAGAGTGGTAGGGTGGTCAGGGGACTGGAAGACCCTGCTCTTTTTGAGGAAGACCCTCACGATTAGTTGACACTGCACTGTTTGTGTTTTAGTGATTCAGCTGAGCACAAGGTTTTTTTTCTTGGCAAAGCTTTCTGTGAATGTTGCTCTGCCTTTTGAATCATTGAAAAAATTCATGCATTGACCCATGGCTATGGCGGAAGGCTCTGGTTAGAACAATGAACAGAAGGTGAATTGCAGGATGAAATGTGTAGAGCTGTTGAGAGGTGAAGTCATGCACATGGTGAGTAAACAAACTGGTGACTTGGCTAGAAGTTTATTTGTAAGGTGGGGAATGCAGGTTCCATGCTTTTACATGTCGAAAATCTAAAGCCTACAAGCTGTAGCCTCCCCCTCCCAATCCCGGACTATCACCTGGTGTCCAGAGGGTCAGTAAATGGCCTGAAGTGCAGAGATTGGTTTGTGGCAACTCATTTTCTTGTATAAAGAATGTCCTCAGTGTGTCCTTGGAGCTCTTTTTCCCTCGGCTTGTTTTCCTCTCTCTCAATGAGAACCTTTGGTTCCATTTTACACGTGGGAATTCCATGCCACTGCAATAGCAATTTACTTTTATTAATAAATTGGAAACTCCTAAAATTCATGCAATTCTATTGTACCCTGCCTTTGTATGTCTAGGTATATTGAGAAGAGATAAATGCATTTCTAACAAATAATTAGTTCCAAGGTTGGCACAATATCGGTTCCACCTTTGGTTTTATAAGTGGTGCCTTACACCATAATTATACAGAATAATAGATGTAAAGGAGGCTCATGGAACGAATCCTGAAAAATACCAGGGCGTTGTAGAATTGTGGAAATGCTTAGACTGATGAAGTTGGGCTTCTGGGTACCTGCTGGGGAGTCCTTTTTTAAAGCTCTGTCTAGGCTGGAAATCGCCAAAGCAACAATGGGGGATTTCATCACAGAGGCTGCAGCGAAAGCACGATGCTGGGTTTCCTGCTGGGACGTGATCAACCTTGCCTGGTCATTCATGGTAAGGGCATCTGGTAGATCTCACAGCCTTGTAGGTCCTAGGTGCTGTTCATACACCATGCGACATGACAGTTGCCGTTTTGGGGGCCCCTGGCCCAAATGATCCCCATGAGTTTTCCATTCACGTGTAATCAGTGTTCCAATATTTACGCTGTGCCACCCCTCACTTATCTGTCACTCCTGATATGTGAATATCCCCTGCATGTACATCTGTACATGTTTTTATTAAAAGGTCACTATGATGTGCCTTGCGCATACATGCACACACACATGCTGATGACATTTTTTAGGTGGTCACTAGTTACCCAATCTGTCACCTCTGTCCAATTCACATAACAGCTGTCAGTTATAAAACAGTCTTGTCATTTTGCCTCCTTGAGAATAAGCCATGAGACAAGGTGGGCATGTGTGAGGTCTATTGGCTCAGCATGTGACAGGCGCTGGGGGGCTTTGCTGTAGGCCTCTGGGAAAAACTGTCCAATAATAACATAGCTCTCTGCAATCCATGTCAAAGCCCTGGCCACCTAAGCTACAGTAGCTGCGGTTTCCTATTCAGCTGGCAGGATTGATGAATGCAAGATGGCACCTCTGAATCACTCGCACTCAGCACTGTTTCTTTCCTGTTGTCACCTTTTGTTGCTGTATTTTCTGAGCTGCATTTGCATTCACTGAGGCACTGCCAGCTGCCCTTATTCAGTCAGAATTTTATGGCGATAGGAATGGATCGAAGTGCTTAACACCAAGCAATTCTCAGTGCTCTGGTTATATCAGGCGACTGAATACAGATAGAAGACAGAGAATTGTCATATATAAAGGTGCACAGTTTTGGATTAACCAACAGTGTAATTCTATTTCAATACACAGGAATGTTGCCTTAACGAAAACCAACAAAATTGTATTGATAATATATACTTATAATATAAATGAAAAATGGGTCCAAGACAGAACACTCTTAGGTCTGATTAGGATAAGATTTGGAGCACAAATGGAGCACAAATACAAGCACAAATAATGAGGTGTGATGTTACAACTTAAACAAGCTTTAGAACAAAAATTAAACTAGTGGCATTAATGCACTTCAAGTCACTTAGATATTCTGCCTATTTGCATTTCAGCATCACATGCAATTTGCTTCTCGAATGGTGTTGCTTAGGAACAAGTTTCTTAATGCAAAAGCTTCATTGAGGCTTAATTTATTTTTGATAACATAGTTTTGCCATTCTGAAAGATAAATGGTGTTTAAGGAAGCGGCCCCGTAATCAGAAGGTTGCCGGTTCTAATCCCAATCTGCCAAAGGTGCCACTGAGCAAAGCACCGTCCCCACACACTGGGTGCCCACTGCTCACCAAGAGTGATGGTTAAAAGCAAAGGACACATTTCATTGTGTCACCGTGTGCTGTGCTGCAGTGTTTAACAATGACAATTACTTCACTTTAACATTTTTATTAATTTCAATATGATTCCTGTTTCATCATTTCACTAAAAGCACATAAAATAGCTTTTTTACATAGCTAATTAGGATCTGATTAGGTGTACTAACTAATCTCTGCAGCGCTGGTTAAAAATTGCAGCAGACAGACTGATTCACATGCTAAGCCAGTTAAATCAGCATTCACTAAAAATAGACATGCCCATTTTCTTAGCTGATGCCAATTTCTTCAACCATGACATGCACACATAAAAACCAAAAAGGCAATAAAATCCCAGATGATCCCATTTAACCAGTCATCTCGTCACAAAACAGAGATCCGGAGAAATAATGTGATTTTTTTTTTAGTTGAATTGGCTCCTGACAGTGCACCCCACACCTCACAGGGGACTTGTGTGCAGCAGCCAGAGAATCCAACATTTCCCCAAAACAGGGTCCTTGCGCTGGTGGAAAAAAATACAATTCGGTAAAAGCCTGTGATGAATTTCCCCCAAACTTGGCTAACAACAGGAAGGAAGTCAGGCTTCGACTGATCAAAATGCAGAAAGACATTTTTTTGTCGTTTGATTGACTGTTCGGGATGAGCATTTTGATTTGCTGGACGCTGCTTCCATCATTGCTGGGAATTAGCTGGCAAACTCGGGCGCGTCGCTGTGACTGTTTGTGACACAGTGCAGGCGTCATCTGTTAGCAACTGTGTTATTTCTAGCCACCAAGAGATAAGAGCGCCCTGCCCAAAATGAAATAGATGGTTATTACCTTGCGGGGAGCCCGGTTTGAAATGACCGAGGGCTCTCACATCTCTCTCTCTCTCCGATTACAGCAGGTTTAGAGCTGGGTGGTGAATCAAGAGCATGGCCTGACCCAACCGCATAAAAACAAATCACATGATCTGAGATGGCGGCTCACAGAAATATGGTTGTCTGGGGTTCAAGATTCACAGGCTATGATGACTGTGTTTATTGATGTTTGACAGGATTATTTCATATATTGAATTTATATTGTTTATAACAATGAAAATTGGATTTACATATTAATACATTATAGAAAACGTATTACCACACAGGCAGGCTTTTTTTTTTCAACATACTCCTGAAGCATACTGTGGTCCAAAATGTATGGTCTAGACAAATAAATTAAATAGTGGTAGATGCCGTCAAATATTAAACTTTTTGCTATAGTGTCTTGTAATTAATCTTAAAAAGGGGGTGTTGTCTTGTGTGATGTTCAGTTATTTGTATCTTATTCAGCTTGAATTGTGCTCATGCTCTTCATGTAGTGAGGAAAAAGAGTGGTCACCCCACCTGGCATTGAACCCAGCTCTCCGGGGTGCTAAGTTTACTTTTTGACCACAACAACCAGGTAACAGCAGATGAGTGTTTTTAGTACAGTGCCTGCTTGCGTCTCTTTTCTACAGTTCCCTAGAAAACAAGGTTTGACCACACTTTGCCCTACTGGAGTATCGATTTAAAGGTTAAGTGTAAAACTTTGAAGTGAATCGCAAGTATCAGGATATGAGTAAAAATGTGTTTGCTGTTGAGGTCAGGCAAAAAATCAAGACCACTTCAAAATAATTATACACATATATCATGGCTTTGTAAAGGCAATTTTTTTGCTTAGCTGTACCATTTGCTTAAAAGAGCTGGGGTTAAAAATTAAACTTGCTTTTCTGTAGACCCCTCCAGTCAGCTCTATGTTGAGAATACCCTGGGGTCCTCATTTACTTGTGGGCAAAAAGAGTTTCTCTTCCACCTATCATAGGTTAGTTTATTGGTTTTCCTAAAATGCCTCCACATGCACTATAGGCCTGAGTAAATTGGAACCACGGTGCTGTTCGATACTGCTCATCATACTGGGATCCGGGTCAGAAAAGTAATCAATGGCTTGAGGGACGAAACATTGCTTTAACTTTCACTCGCCTATGGTTGCTGGTTTCTGTGTGACTGAGAGCAAAACAAAAGCTTCACAACAGACCTCATTTTAAAAGACAGACTCATATCACGCACACCTTTGGCTTCACACGGGATCACTGCATCTACCATTTGAAGATAAAAAAATAGTTTTTGGTGGCAGAAAGCGATCTCCTGCAGAGGTAAAGAATTTTCGGTTTAAGTGTGTGATTGCGGATATGAGAGGTTATTTTTGTGGGATATCTGATACAGGCATGTACACTGGCCAAAATATAAATGGTACACAAAAATAAAATATTTCATTCTGAATTAAAGAAATATTCTTGTTATACTTTGTTCTTTACATAGTTGAATGTGCTGACAACAAAACCATATAAAAATATCAATGGAAATCAAATTTATGAACCCATGGAGATTTGGAGTCATACTCAAACTTAAAGTGGAATAACACACTATACAGGCTCATCCAACTTTGATGTAATGTCCTTAAAACTAGTCAAAATGAGGCTCAGTAGGATGTGTGGCCTCCACGTGCCTGTACGTCCTCCCTACAACGCCTGGGCCTTCTCCTGATAAGGTGGCAGATGGTCTCCTGAGGGATCTCCTCCCAGGCCTGAGCTATGTGGCATCAGTGGATGGAGCAAGACATGATGTCCCAGATGTGCACAATTGGATTCAGGTCTGGGGAACGGGCGGGCCAGTCCATAGCATCAATGGCTTCGTCTTTCAGGAACTGCTGACGCACTCCAGCTGCTTGGGGTCTAGCACTGTCTTGCATTAGGATGAACCGCAGTAGCATATAGTGACACAAGGGATCTGAGGATCTCATCTCAGTACTTAATGGAAGTTAGGCTATCTCTGGCGAGCACATGGAGGGCTGTGTGGCACCCCAAAGAAATGCCACCCCACACCATTACTGACCCACTGCCAAACCAATCATGCTGGAGGATGTTGCAGGCAGCAGAATGTTATCCACAGCGTCTACGGACTCTGTCAAGTCTGTCACATGTGATCAGTGTGAACCTGCTTTCATCTGCAAAGAGCATAGGCGCCAGGAGCGATTTTGTTGTTCTTTCTCTGGCAAATGCCAAATGTGCTGCATGGTGTTGGGCTGTAAGCACAACCCCCACCTGTGGACTTCAGGCCCTCATACTACCATCATGGAGTCTGTTTCTGACCGTTTGAGCAGACACATGCACATTTGTGGCCTGCTGGAGGTCCTTTTGCAGGGCTCTGGCAATGATCCTCCTGTTCCTCCTTGCACAAAAGTGGAGGTAGGGGTCCTGCTGCTGGGTCCTTGCCCTCCTACGGTCTCCTGATGTACTGGCCTGTCTCCTGGTAGCGCCTCCATGCTTTGGACACTACACTGACAGACACAAAAAAACCTTCTTGCCACAGCTCGCATTGATGTGCCATCCTGGATGAGCTACACCTGAGCCACTTGTGTGGGGTGTAGACTCCATCTCATGCTACCACTAGAGTGAAAGCACTGCCAGCATTCAAAAGTGACCAAAACATCTTGCGGGTTTGCTGTGGGTTTCCTCCAGGCTCTCTGGCTTCTTTCTCCTGCCTAAAGGCATGCACACTGCTAACCGACTCTAAATTGATGTGAGTGTGTGAGTGAATAATGTGTGTGTGTGTGTGCTCTGAGCTGCCCAAAAATCTGCAACCCTGACAGGGTCTAACAAAAATATTTAACCTGACCAAAACTAAGCTAAATTAAAATCAATATATCAGAAGCACAACCTCAGCAACTCTGCTAGTAGTAGTTTCATTTTGACTTTGACCTATTCTAGACGCACATACAAAACCGCTTTAGATCAGGCACAGTAGCACAATTAGTAACAAGATTATACTTATAAAGAAGTTGGTCAAAAGTCGCGCGATAAACACCAATTTATGCCTTGAACACTTTGTATTTGCCCCATTGCCTCCATTTTCATGGACCAAGATGCATCAGCTTCATCAGCTGTGAGATGATGCACTTTAACAGCTTCCTGTAATTGTGTTGTTTTCCTTGAATGACTTTGTTTATCTGACTTGTCCCCAGCTATAAAAAGCGTCATTGTGCAAAACAATAAGTGCTGTTTTTTTTTTTTTTTTTCTGTCCCTTTTGCGAAGCAGTTAAGATTCCTTAAGGAGAAGCAGATTTAATTTTATTTTAGCGTACCTTCTCTTTTTATCATGCTATTTCCTGGGCTGGATACTACTCAGATACCTTAAAAGTTCATTCAGTATCTACCAGTTACCATGATTTATTGCTTTCATTGGAGGCTTGCAGGAATGACACTCATGGGGGGAATTTGATCTGGACTGTGGAACATTGCTTCTCCAACCCGGCCCACTTGTTTGATAAGGTGGAGAGAAGCATAACCAAATCAAAGGAGGCAGACATAGCGAAAAGATTGAATGTTCTCATATCAAACAGAGTGTACTCTGCTAAGCATGCTAAGCTATAACATCCAGAATCGTTCCACAGCTTAATGTACCTGAAAATATTTATTCACTGAATAAGACGAGTGACTGTTGAAAAAAGGGTAGCAGCAACCTAGAAAGCAGAATATATGCCTGTACACAAGATTGTAGACATATATATACCCTTTTTTCAACAGTCACTCGTCTTATTCAGTGAATATATTTCTGAATCAACAGAATTGTGTGTGTGTGTATGAGTGTGTGTATATCTGAGCGAGCCTTGTCCTGGATGAGTCCCCACTGTGTTCTGTGTGACATGTATAAAATACATAAAATGTAAACAATATTTAAGACAATGGTTAAGTAATAATCAAGAAATTATTAGAAACATTACATGAGCATATGTCCACTTGCAACAACATTTTGGAATTGATGGTTAAGGATCTCTTCAGTTGGACAGTGGGGATATGAGGTCAGTGTGATTCAAAACTGTCTAAAATAGACAGATTATACAAGCAAAATACCAGTATGGAAATAATGGCCTTTTCATGGTATAGTTATAGAAAGTTTATGAAATGTATTTCATATGTTGTACCCATGCAAGAGGTAAATCTTTATCCAACGTGCCTAGATATTCTACTCCACAACCCTACTCAGGCTGGTTGCTGCTGGAGCTCATCCCAGGACACTGGCAGCAGGGCCCTGCAGTAAGTGCCACAAGCCCACAGCAAGACACACACAGACACACACACACATACCACACACACATGCACACAATTCAGAGTCGCCAATCCACCTAGTGTGCCTGGAGGTTGGAGGATACGTCACTAACCACCACACCATTGTGGACAACCATCTTGTGTAAACAGGTAGCAGGTAACATTAAATCACCCAGAAACAAATGCTATCAGATATATTTATTATGCCCCATGCTGCTCCATTGTGATACTGGCTTTTTCTTTTCTTTGATTGATGACCTTCTGATAAGATAATGCACAAGTACCTCCACTTGATTGACTAGAGTGTGTTTGTGCCCGCTTCTTCAAAATTGAATGTATAAATCAGCGACATTACCAAGAGAGAAGAGGACCTGTGCATTATATGTCTCTGAAGTGGAGTTGTACAGTATGCACAAGTAATTGCATTCCTGGGGCAACAGCAACTGGGTAAGCAAAGCAAGCATTTGCTTAGGACCTCACGTGAGGCCACATATGATGACACTTGTCAAAGTCAAAGTCACTTGTCAAACACTAGAGCTTTGATATAATTTCATACCTTTGTTATTTGGACACTGAATCAAGTTGAGGTAAGCTGAAGACCAACTGGACTCATTACGTGATTTTGGTGCAGAGCGTTACGTGACAACAACTACATTTAGTAGTAGACATTATGTAAAATTACGCTTTACCATTTTATGGTTAAAAGACCATATTCCATCTATATGTCCCATGGACCAAGTTGACTCCTTTTTGACCTTGACTATGAAGATAATCAAGGATTCAGCCTTCTGGCACTGAATTAACGATGCTTGCTTTGTCCTAACAATGCAAATGTAATCTTAATTTTTCCAATTTTTTCTTGCAACCATCAGTACAATGGAGGCTAGAACTTCAGACACAGTTGAACTACTTTCTGTGGTCTAAGGCACTGTCAAAAAAATAATGTGACTATAATCAACACATTAAGTGCAGAGCTAGTCACAGGAAGCTTTGATGTGAATGAAGTGCAGCTTGTAAACCAAGCAGTTCATTTCAACACACAGGAATTCAATAGAAGAGCATATATTTACACAGGAGTGGGCAGTAATAATTCATAAAAAAAAGGTGAAAAAGCCTTTGGGCAGTGTAAGCTGTATTTCCTCAGAAACTCACATTTTGCCACATTTTATGTTAGCGTTATCAGTCCTGTAGTGCCTTTTGCTACTTCACTGCATGACGTGTTAAAAGGATTTATTAAGTTATGCAGGAATGGAATCTATTAGTTTTGTGACCTTAAGGCATCCAATAGAACTCTTTAAAACAGTGTAAAGCAGGGAAATCTTTTTACTTTGCCTTTTAAAAGCTTTGCCTCGACCGAGGGGGGAATGGAGACGATGGACACGGAGGGTAGGGAAATGGGCATAAACAAAGCCACCACTCCTTGCCCTGAAAACAGCGGAACCTCTGGTTACTCGGGCTAGGGACGGGCACGAGAAACAAACTGTCACATGCGACCCCAGTGGCTGGGTTGTATATTCATAATTCTATTATTTTTAATGGTACATTTTCAAAATGTGTATAATTTATGAAGATTTGTGTTGATTAGCCCTTACCAGTGTTGTAGTAATGCCACAATTTGGCCTGCAGTGTAATTGAAGGCAAATTACATGTGAAACACCAGGCCATTTTTTCTCCCTACTGAATTGAAAATAGTTACTGATGGGAAATACGATAATAGCATCTGCAGCCATCTCTGTCATGGTCTTAATGCACACACTGCATTGCATTTAAAAGGTTCTATGTGATTCTATGTGGTTGTAAGAAAGCACTTCCATTCCTTTTTCAAATTAAATATCTTTTTTATTTTTTTTATTTGTATCAATTATTTCCTATTTGGCCCATAATCACATACAGGACATCTGAATGGGCTATAGTTCCACTACAGGCCCTAAAAAAATCCACTAAGAAAGAAACCTTGGGGAGTGATCTGGAGAGGGACCCTTTCCAGGGTAGAGTGAGCCTGCAATTTTTGTCAGTGCAGGGTTGGACTGAAAAGAAAAAAGTGTAGTGGTTGAAAAAATGTGCAGTATAGTGCATCTGTCCATGTTTGGAGGTACATTTCACGTCCATTATAATGCTGCTGGTCCATTTGAAGATCCCTGAAGCTTCAGCCATTACAGTGGTGGTGACTGTGGTGACCCTCAGGTACACTTCATGCTGAGTCGTCTTG
Source organism: Denticeps clupeoides (assembly GCF_900700375.1). Classification (NCBI taxonomy): domain Eukaryota; kingdom Metazoa; phylum Chordata; class Actinopteri; order Clupeiformes; family Denticipitidae; genus Denticeps; species Denticeps clupeoides. The sequence continues at coordinate 5,089,052 of NC_041725.1, read as the reverse complement.
TCAGCAGCTTGTTGCAAGAGACCACAATCCCTCTGGTGGTCTCTTCATTGGACTCTGGAGGTGGTCTGGGCGCTTGATTCAGTGCCTCGGAGAGTACAAACAGAAACAGCACCAGATGGTGGCATTGAGGTTGAGGTTGAGGGTGAAGTTTATTGTCATATGTACAAGGTACAGCGTACAGAACACAATGCAATTCTTACTTGAAAACCTCTCCCATGTAGACAGAACATGATACCTAGAAGACATAGAAGACAAAGTGCAGCAGCAATAAATAATAAGTCACAGAAGGGTGAATATATATAAGTTGCATAAGAAAGTGATTGTGCATAATTTAAGTGACAGTGCAGTGCATACTATGTGTTGTATAGCCTGATGGCACTGGGGTAGAAACTGTTCCTGAATCGTGATGTTCGTGTGTGAATTGTCCTGAGTCTCTTGCCTGATGGCAGGAAAGTAAAAAGTGACAGTGCAGGGTGGCTGGGGTCCTTCAGGATGCTCTTTGTTTTCCTGAGACACTGCGTGGTGTAAATGTCCATTATTGCTGGGAGTTGTGTGCCTGTGATCCTCTGGGCTGTTTTCAGCAGTACAACTGCCGTACCATGACGTGATACTGCCCGAGAGGATGGACTCCACAGCGCACCTGTAGAAGCTGGTGAGGACAGAGTTGGATACCCCAGCCTTCTTTAGGCGTCTGAGGAAGTGGAGTCGTTGGTGGGCTTTTTTGGTGACCGCTGCTGTGTGTTCTGAGGACTTGAGGTCGGAACTGAGGGTGACCCTAAGGAGCCTGAAGCTGCTGACCCTCTCCACCACACCTCCTCCGATGTAGATAGGAAGATGAGCTGTATCCTGCCTCCTAAAATCCAAAACCATCTCCTTGGTTTTGCTGACATTGAGAGAGAGGTTCTTCTCCTGACACCACTCTGCCAAGAGTCTCACCTCCTCTCTGTAGGCCGTCTCGTCGTTGTTGCTGATCAGGCCTACAACGGTGGTATCATCAGCAAACTTGATGATGGTGTTGGAGCTGTGTCTGGACACACAGTCGTGTGTGAACAGGGAGTACAGCATTGGGCTCAGAACACTACGGCATTCCAGTGTTGAGGATCATTATACAACTGGTACAGAAATACATGGTATAGTGGTACTTTGGTACCCTAACTAGGACAGCCTAACTAAGGTGAATTGAACACTTGAACACTGACTGTGCTTGATTAGGTGACTATGAAATGCATAGACTTAATAATTGACACTGTGTCTGGGATTTTAACAGTGTGTTTTTAGTTTAGATTTAAACACTGTCTGAGTCCCGAACACTGACCGGCAAGCTGTTCCACAACTGTGGAGCTCAATAACAGAAGGATCTGCTCCCAGCTGTGACCTTCTGTACTTTGGGTACCAGTAGTGACCCCGCACCCTTCGAACAAAGTGGCATAGCAGATTATAACTAACTAAATGATCATTCAGGTTGTAAAAAAGACCATGTGGTGTGGGAGAAGAGAATAGAGTGTACACAAAGCACTGTATTCAACCACTCCAACTTAATGTTACCTGGCAGAAAGAGGCATGGCACAGTAGAGGTTAAAAATGAACAGTTTCTAATTTATTAACACCGGTAAATAATTATTGTAGTTACATGTGAATATTGAATGTAAAAGGTACCAAGGTTACAGAGAAAATAAAAATGAGAAGAAAGAGTAAAGAGGGAGAAGAGAAAGAGAGGGGGAAAGCTCAGAGGTCCCTTTTTCCACATGTGAGCAGACTTTTATACCCCTGGCCTACAGGAAGTTGTCACTGGCCTATGGGAAGTTGTCACTGACCAATCAGAACCTGTTGTTTCTGATGTCACGCCCCGGTGCCTCCCATTTGGGGAAGACAAAGAGGGTGGGCGGTCCTGACGGCTGATACTTCACACGTTGACGTCGGACAAAAGGCATGTAAAAACCGGGGTGTCGAATCTTCACCCACAACCGTCGACACAGGAATGTCACACCTCCCCCTGCAGACATCTGTTATGCAAGGCAAAAGCAGGCTCCCGTGATGTCCATTCTTACAAGGTACTGCGGGATGAGAATATTAAGTGCTTTATATGTCAAAAGTAGGATTTTATAGTCAATCCTAAATTTCATGGGTAACCAGTGCATTGATTGTAAGACTGGGGGTGTGATGTGGTCGAACTTTCTGGGTCTAGTTAGCATTCTGAACTAGCTGCCGTTTACTCATGCACCTACTAGAGCATCCAGACAGTAATGCATTGCAGTAATTTCACCTTTCACTTTTCTAAATTGTGCATTGAGATCATATTTCTTATCTGTGCAATATTTCACTAGCATTAAATAATGCTAGTGATATTATCTTCATGAGAATCGATTGACAGACCAGCACCAGAAAGGACACCTTGATCACGTACTTCTGTACTTGGTGGGATAAAAAGGCTATCTAGAGTTATGATGTAGTCAGTCAGTCTGGCTGCATGAGGCCCAAGTACAAGACCATCTGTCATATGAGGATTTAACAGAAGAAAGTTGGTGAGAATCCATTGTATAATGTCCTTCAGACCATTCTCTATTCTGTTTAGCAGCATTGCTGATAAATGTGTGTCAACTGTGTGTTATTGGCATAGCAGTGAAAATTAATACTGCATTTATTAATAATGTGACCTAACTGTAACATGTATAAGGAAAATAGCAATTTACCTAAGACGGAACCCTGTGGAACACCAAGCTCCACTTGTGAAGACGAATCACAATTAATGTCCACAAACTGATACTGCTCAGTCAAATATGACCTGAACCAAGAGAGGTCTATTTCCTTAATCCCAAAAACATTCTCTAACATGTCAAGGAGATCAATAGTGTCAAACGCTGCACTAAGATCAAACAGGACAAGTAACAAGATGTAGCAAGATTTTAACCTTCTACTTTGAACAAACCTGGTACGTGGCCAAACCTGGTATTTTTGTTCTTGTCTATTAAAGAGGACAGATATGTCGATCGAGCAGCACTAAGAGCCTTCCTATAGATAAGGAGGCTCTCCTTCCATGCTATTCAGAATACGATCAATTTACTTCGATGCCATTTACTTTTTAATTTCTTTAGCGAGCATGTGTAAATGGCAGTTGCTCAGTTTAGCCAGTCTGTCTGCCACCTGGTCTAATCTCTGGCAAGATTAGTTTTTTGATTCTGAGTAGCACCCTCCCAGTTGGGCTGGATGCCATCTTGTCCAAAAAGACCAGGCTTCCCCCGAAATGTTGGCCAGTTATTAATAAAAACCAACTTTATTTTTTGAACATCACTCTGACAACCATTGATTTACATAAATGAGTCTGCTACAGGTCTCTTTACTCCCCCGAAACTGGGGTAATGAGCCAGAGCAGATAACTTTTATACGACATTGTTTCAGCCAATTCAAGCAAGCATCAGTATTATCACCAGTGCTGATGTGTTTCTTATGATTTAATTTAGTTTAATATAAAGGGTAACAGCATATTTAACTGTACATTTGCCCCAATAACATGAATCCTACATGAATCCTGATCAAAGTAAAAATGTCCATGGACTTTTAGGAATGCATAAAGGAGATGCTGACTACCCATTCTTGTCATTCTTGCATTGCAGTTCTGTACTCTGCACCAAAGTCTCTCAAATCAGTCCACAACCAGTTGTTGAATTTGTCACTGACTTCCTCGCTGAGCCCTCTCTTCGTAAAATGTGCCTTATCCTCTTTCCCTGATCTGACAACATGATGTACCCATCATTGCAATTCATGGTTTTACATCAAAACAGCACTACTATAGGCAGAGCCAAGAAAGTATTCAAGCAGCCTGGTTAAGCATATCAAGACAAAGAGAGAGAATGGCGATCTATAAGATCTTAAAAATGTGATAGGCATCTCATGAATAAAACCAATGTTCAGTCAAGTTCAAACTTCATTTCTTCTGTCTGTTCTGGGGAGACTTCTTCCGGTCTATCAGGCATGAGATCTGTGAACACCATGTCCCTTTGCTGCCACGGTAGAGTGACTCGCCTTGAGTCAGATGCAAGCATTCATGGCCTGAGGAGTCCAAGACGACTGACGCTTATCACTCATCGGAAAGAGCCATGGATGTCTAGGGCCTTCCTAATTTCCTGTATTCTTTATTTCACTTCTGTCTTTAGATGTTTGGCTGTGCACTTTGGCGCAGCTGCTAGAAAGTTTTATTGCCTGCTCACCAAACTGCTCACTAGTCAACAGAGGAAACAGCACATTCAAGGTTTAGCTGTGAAATAAAAGTGTCCAAGGGCATTATGTATGTCCTTATGAAAATGCTTGGAAAAAAGGAAAGTTGTTATTCACAGCATTTCCCAGGCCTTTATCCAGCGAAAACAAAGTGGAAATATATTGTTATGTTTCCAGTCAATCCAAGGCTTTCTGCGTAACTCACAGAAGTCATTTTTAAGGCCCTGTCTCATTCAATAACGTTCCGCCTAGCACACGGATGTGTGCACTCCATTCAGTGCATTTGATAATACGGATAGTGCCTTTGATTTTGGAGAGCTGGAAACAGGATTGATTGGCCATTTGCAATATACAATATAATTTAAAAAAACAGGATTCTATAACATATAAACAAGATATGAAATAGGCTACCACTATATATAAATAAATATACTCAGAAATATATATAAAAAAAAAACAACATTAACCATCAGAAGTAGTTTGAATTTATTTTAGAAACCAACTTAAAATATATAATGGCCTTATTATTCCAAATACCTGTTTCCTTTCATAATAAGGTTGATAATATGTTATGTCTAATGATTGCAACGTTAACAACGTTGTGGGAAGATGGATTTTAAATGGCAGAGCTTCAGAACCTACTCTGTATTTTTGTGGAAGAAATATTAGAATGTTTTCATATGACGTGCATTAGAGTTTTATGGCATTGCTGCACAATGCATTAAGAAAAGGAAATGTTCTACCATCTAAGAATAATGGACATAAAAGCAATGAGAGACATATTGGGTGCATATTGGATAGAAATAACAGAAAACGGTTCCTCATGGGATAGTTACAAAGACCAAGACATGCTACTGACGCAGGAAATCGTTTTTTGTGATTTTTATAAGGGCAATTTTGTACCCACAACAATACTGGTCCTGGGATGTCAACCTGCTGCCACATGCTGCAAAGAAAATGTGCTGGGGTTGGGTGACAGAGGGTGGATGGAGGTTTATGATATCGCTGAAGCAAACATTACTAAAAACCAATGGCTAGCAAGGTATAATTCCTCTTATTTGACACACTCATTTAACAGCTGTTAAACCACACACTGTATAGGTGACGTTTAAATTATCAGGTAAGCAGAGTAATTGCTATCCAGAGATCATCAATGTGGCAATGCTGCTTTGTGCATCTTTAATGTATACTTGCCAACAGTTTTAAGTAGGGGGTCCTCCCTCCGGAAAAAAAAGAAAGGTGAGAGTCTTAAAATCGTGTGTATTGGCGCATGCATGTTAAAGAGATCCTATGTGTGACACCTGCTGACAGTGCTGTGAAAATGGTGTGTTAGGTATAAGTGTTTGCAGACAGGTTTTGGTTAAAAAAAAAAAAAAAAAAAAAAACTGCTTGTTGAGAAATCCAATTTTCGTTTAAGAATGTCACAGCAATTCATATTGTTTCAGCAGTTTAGTAATATTGTGTGGGTATTTAATAATTCAAAATTCAAATTTATCTTCTGGGTGGCAGAAATAAAGACACTCAAACTAAGTAGTAGATAGGGTTATTTCCTCCTCTCCAACGTACATATAATATTTTTCATCTGTTTATTTTTGTAAATTTGGAAGATACACTTCTATTATCTACATCTATTATAGGACTCATTTTCACAATCTTTATTAACTCTAGAAAAAAAGCACTGTATTCAAACCACTTCAACTTGCTTTTACCTAGCAGAAAGAGGCGTGGCACAATAGAGGTTAAAAGGATGAACAGTTTCTAGTTTATTAACCCCAGTAAATTATTATTGCAGTTACATGTACATATAGTATGTAAAAAAGGTACCAATGTTACAGGGAAAACCAAAATGAAAGACAGGAGGAAAATATAGAAAAAGACAGAACAGCCTGAACCAAGCTTCAGAGACATCACCTGATCCAGGAGAGAAATGGGTAGAGAGAAGACTCGAGAACCGGAAGGACCAGTTCCAATGGAAAAGAAGCTGAGAAAAAAGTTCCCCCGCTACCACACGTGAACATCCTTTATACATTTGACCCACAGGAAGTTGGCATTTGACAAAGATATGAAAAACGAAGGTGTTGAATCTCTACACAAAACAAGGTGCAGAGACAGTCCAAGAGGACTAAACAGTACAAGAGGACTAATATGTGCCGAACTGATGGTGGTAGAACAGCAGGACATGATATCATTGATATTATTGTCTCTTCTAAAAAAATAATTAAGGATGATTCACATGTCTGATGAAGAATTCATTCATACATTTTTTTCACAATTAAGAAACGGTTATTGCAGCCAACAACAAAAAAAAACTTTTACCAAATACAAAAGCATGTCAGACTCTTCATGCCACATTACTTCGAACCATGTTCCATTTAGAATGGAGGCTAATTTGAGAGAAAAACCTTTTAGTGGAGCCACATTTCCATCAAGAAGAAGAGATTTGAATATGCGAGTGACCATTTGTGGCTGATTACACCTCTCACTGATCCTGGGAAGGGAGAGAATCTCAAAAAGCTCAGAAAAGGTTTTTTTAAATATGTTTGTGATGCCTTACCTCATTCTGAAACACAGGACTGCTACACAACGACTGCTGTGAGTGGATTTCGATTTAATATTTAACTGATTTGCATGTGTAAAGAACAAAAAAGCCTGTCTGTTTGAATAAGCAGTGCTACTAATAAGTGACTTTTTAGTTAATAGAGCCAAGCTCTACTTTTCTCTGTACAACTCATACTTAACATTTTTCCATGTATGTATGCCAATTTGCCATCTCTCTTGCATCAAATTGAAAAAAAGAGCTAAGAGTCCTAACTATTAGTATACATTAGTATATTTTTATGACCCTTCAGGATCATATATTGAACCTTTCAGAGTTATTCTTGATCATGTTATGCATAAAGACCAATATGGCATTAAATGGAAAAGTTCCCTTTTTGTTTTCTTGTAATGACAGTTCCATGTCATTCCATATTCCATGTTGTTGTATTCTTTTACTGTGATGAAAAGAAGAACGGATGACATGCAATAAAACAGCAAGTGAAACAGCTGAAAGAAAACAAAAATGATTTTTGGTACACAGGGTTTGTCTCTGCTATGTTCTTCTAAGAGTTCCCCAGCTGAGACTGGCTTCTCAAGGTTCTTTTCATGTTAAAAATAAATGATCAGGAAAGATGGAGGGAGGAGGGAAAAAAAAGAAAAAAGATTAATGCTCTGTTCGCAACCACTGGTTTGTCGAGGCTAATTACTGTAGAGACAAAAAACACAAGAAGCCATTTCCAGGGCGTATTCTCCATCAATCCGCCAGGCAGGGCCATCATACCTGAGATTGATGAGCGCAGGATGAAGCAGCCGCCTTGCCGCCTCGTAAGCTGGTTTGATTAGTGCGTCCCAGCGCGCTAAGGACGGGCGGCGGAGTGGACGCCGCTGCTCAGATAGCATTGACAGTGGGTAATGAGGCCCGTAATGAAGTCCGAGGGAATTTCGGTGCGCCGGGGGAGGAGGCAGGGTTGTGATGCTGGCTGTGCTTGTCGAGTTACCGCCTCTAATCAGCTGGCGGGGAGCGATAGCCATGGTCTGCGGAGATTTTTGGCTACGTCTTCAGGTAGTGGGAATGCTCGTCTGAACCTGTTGGCATAGCAACCGCTGGGAAGGAACTGGACAGAGTGGATCCTCCCTCATATTTATTTAATACTGTGTCCGCAGTCTATCCGCTATGTGTGGTAAATTGCACTGCATGAAGGGGAAAAAAATGTATCAGTATTCATTACTGACCTTGTGCTTTCACTTACAATGTAATAGGACAAGAATATTGAACTAAAAATATTGAAATAATGTACGTGCATGCATTTAAATTATTGTTATTATTTCTTAGCTATTTTCACTCTTTTTTTATTGTGTCATAATGTGTAAGATATACTTCTTGTCAACAAGTATTGAGTGGCTATCGTGAACGAACAATGTGGTTTTAATAAGCAGTGTGAGGACAAACCTCATTACCACCATATCGAGGCCTGTGTGGCTTCCGCCGTCTTTGCCCGGGACGCTGTTTGTGCCGTGTCCTCCAAATCTAAGGTGTCCTCGTGTAACTCGCGGGCACTGCAATTACCTCCCAGTGCAATCTGCAAACTTCGCCCGGGATTAGCCTTGTTCTCCTCCTCAAACACTCTCCTTATCTGGGCCACTAGCAGAGTGTGGAGACGTGGAGCGAGGAACGGGCGTGGTGCATCTGCATCGTCCAACCGTGAAGGTTGGCATGTCTGATTTTAGCATTAGAACAGCCTCCCCTGTCGTTTGCTGGGAATAATGCTGCCGTTTCTTCGCTGACGGAATGGGCCACCCCATCACGGGTCACGCAGTGCATCAGTGCTCCAGTCAGAGGGCTGTTTCTCTGGCTCAGGAAATGGCAAATAAGAGAAGCTTACATTTAAAAAAAAAAAAAAGGTATAAAAGGCTTGCGTGTCACTCCTCTTGGCTGCCGTGTCAATCCGCTGCATGTCACTAAAGCCCAAAGGAAAAGAATTATATATGGCTGAGTTCAGGTCTTGTTTGCTGTGTAGAAGCATTACATTCTTTGACAGCACTGCATTTTTATTATGAAAAATGACTGTTTAAAGGAAAAAGGGGGAAACACCAAATGTTAACACTCCAGTAATGCTCACTCACACCATAAAGATTGACACCATATATCAAGGTCAGGTATAAATCCCGGATGTGTCAACATGTTCTTTAGAGGCTCTGTTTTAATGGTCCATCTTGATTTTGATGGTTTAGTTGTTTACAGAGGCCTGTCAAAAAGATATACTGAATACTGGAAAATGATGCCATTATGGAATATCTGCAGTAGTCTGCAGAGAAATTTTATTCAAAGCTCATCTAATAGATGTGGAACAAAATAATTACATTTTATTATCAATTTAAAATACATATTTTCTTATCCCTGTTAAAAATATGATTTGATACCATATTGTAATATGTCATTAAGAATCCAATATAATAATTATTACTTTAAATGTGTCTTAACTAGCATATGTATAAATATAATATAACGTAAAATGATATAATAGACACAAAAGGATCAAACTATTATATTAATTATATTATGCAATGTGATATTAAATAATACAATATTTATAAATAAATGTTATATACAGGCACATGCTAAAGTACTGTACTGTAACTTCACTTATACCAAAGTTCTGCTTCTGCTTTTGTGGTCTGAAGCAATCCTTTGACCCTCCCTAAAGCCCCCACCATTCCATAGCCATTACAAACATAGCAAATCCATTTGAGCCACACAACCCTTTCACAGATGGTGAGGGTATCCGACTCTAACCTCTGAAACGCCGCCATTAAAGTCTCATGAGCCATTGTGCACTATTGATTTCATAATGCAACTCCCAAGGCCTCCTTGCATTAGCTGCCAGTCTGCACCCACCCTTGCTCCCCAATGACCACATAATCAAGGAAGTGCTCTTCGCATTAAGGCCAAGTTCAAGAACAAATGAATCAGAGCCCATCAGCCGATGTTATGTGCGGTCTGGCTATCTGTGTTAATACACCGCAGGCTATAGGGGAACTAGTAAGTCAAAGCACCCTGGGCTCGCACTTGCTGAAAGACTCCAGTGTTTGTCATTTGAAGAATGAGCAGATGAAATAATTTGTGTGGAAATGAGAGTTATTAGATATTTTCTTTGATTCAACACACCAAAAAAAATTTTGCTTTGCTAGTATTGTTTCTGAGTAGAGCTTTGTATCGTCATACTAACTGTCTAGCACTTTAATTGCACCTCCCACTATTCATGTCTTGCTATTGAGTTTGGGTTATGGAATGGAATTCTTTACAAAATCTGAAGATTTTTACACTGAATGAGGTAGTATTTCAGGCAATCCAATTTGCTATATTGCAATGCAAATGCTTTATAGATCACGACACCTTGGATTTTAAAACGCCATGTGTCTGTGTTGTTATGCATTATTACTTCCCTTCATATGTGGCCATACGAGGTATAAAGGGCTTGCCTTTCTGTAACAGAGTACATTACACACAGGGGCATTGTCTTGAATTAGAAATAGCGAAGACGCTGGAAAAGAAAAATTAAACATGACAAAATCTAGAAGGCACTAACCGTCCATCACCATGTGTACATAGGCTGACATTTCAAATCTGTATTGCAAATCTGTAATTATGACCTAGCCGATGGTGACCATAACCTAGATGTAGTGTTTATTGTGCAATGATACAGGTAAAAATGACCAACCATTCCAAGCAACCCATCCAGCCATCATCATTCCTTTCCCTCCACCGTTCAACCATGGGGAGGAGACCTGGTGTAAACTTGCTAGCCCAGTTTCCTCTCCCTCAACATGCATGGCACCGTAAGATCAAACCCAGCCTGCCGCTGCCTGATTCCCGAGATTTGTAACGCCTGCTCTCCTGCCGGGCTTCTGACACTCCAAGCCTTGGCCTGAAACTGAACTGATCCACTGGTGCCGCTGAAATACTTTGAAGGCCATTTTGCTTCTCTGTCTCCCACCGCGCCACAGCAGGCAGAAACATGGGAAAAATGGGAGGAGAAGAAAGGGGTGAACACTTCCCAGTTTTTTTCCACTTACAACTGTTCTGTACACCGGTGTGACAGGAATACACCCCTGGAGAGCTTTACACATGCTGCATTCCTGTGGAAAATGAAAATTAGTATGTACAGCACTGCAACACGGACGCAGATCACATTTTGATATTTTAAAAATACTTTCTCCTCTCCCTGCATGCATATTATCCTGTTAATCAGGATTCCAGACACTCGGACAACTCCTCGTGACCTTTTTCATCTCCTCCTCTTCTGCCGCAACTCACCAAGCACCGGCGTTCATTTTTTTTTTTGGTAGGCATTCATCTTAAAGACTTAAAGCAGAGCAATTAAGCGGCTCTGCCTCCTCTGCGATCTCACCTAATGAAGCGTGATCATTTAGATTTCCATGCTGCACACTAGCTGGCTTGAAGAGGAACCAGGTAGTGGCCGCATTCGCCACAAGTGACACGCATCAAGTCCTTATAAGGTTGTTTCAGCGGGGAAGGAAATTCATTAACAGGAGATTAATGGTGCAAACGACAACGTGAGAGAATTCTGTATGATGAGGAAAAACAACAGAGATCCTGCAGATTGCCATATTGAAGGTCTTTCCCAGGAAAAGAAAAAAGAAAGGAAATGAAATGAGAAGGCATGATCTACCTAAGTAAAATTGCTTTCACTGGGATGGTATTGATGAGAACCAATCCATCAAAGAAACTGCAGCAAATAGACAGCGCTAATGGCTGCAGGGTTTCTGAGGTTACAAATGCAAAGTTTGACCTTTCAGATATGACACGGCCTGGTACAGAGCTCAATTTATGTGAAGTAATCTACGATTCTAAGGAAGAGTCCAGAGTCCTGTCAAGACCCAATTTCATTGGGGAAATGGGACTCCCAACAAATCAGCCATGGTGAGGAGCACTGAGGAGCACTGGTGAGTAAAGGGCAGTGAGGAAGGGCCATTATTAACTGCCAAACAGACAATCAATTAAGGAAGAAAGTAAGAAGATCACACTCCAGTCCTCCTCATTCATACCATAATGTCAACTGACAGTCAGACATGAATCACGTTAACGCATCTGTCAGCACAGACCTCTCCTGTCAGCATATTAAATTATATAATGTTCTACAAAATTTTATCTCAGCTTCATAGATAAGAATCAGCCGAACGTTCATGCTGTTTAAACATTTTAGAGCAACACAAAGGAACCCTGGCGCTAGGCGCAGTACAGAGAGCAGGGCACGGTTCGATTGGGGCGATCCTATTTTCAATCCAAATGTATATCAAGAAGGCTGGACGTGAGAGGAAGGAGGAATGTACATGTCAATGAGCTTGCTAGGGGGGACTGGACAGGATCGTAAATTCAGGGTCAGTAGGCAGGAAGAAACCGGAGAACCTGGAGGTTCATCACAGGGAGAGCATGCAAACGTCATGCACAAAACTATCAAGACAGCATAACATTACATGAGTTTTGCAAATAGCTGTCTTTTTAATTACAACAGAAAAAAACATATTGGACCTGATTGTATGTTTTTAATCTTGCAAATGCAAATAGTGATGGGAATTGTCAATAACCAATACATGAGCTCAGGTTCTTACCAAACATAAATCATGAAGTGAATCTGCAATCTGATAGTTACCTAATTAATTTTCGGATTAACATAAGAACCTGCATTGTGCTAATCAGATGGTTCCTGTATTGACTCATGTACTCAACAGATCCTTGGAGCTGTGTGAAGGCCGTGTCTGCTTCAAATGCTCTACCATCACCCCAGTCTCCAAGAACCCTTCCATCACAGGACTAAATGATTACAGTCCTGTCACTGTAAAAATGCTTTGAACAGCCGAAGCACATCACAGAACACCTACTGGACTCCCTGTAGTCTACAAACCAGACAAAGTGGTTGGTGGATGATGCAGCGAGCATGGGACTCAATTACATCCTCCAACACCATGGCCGTCATGACAGGATACTGTTTGAGGACTATAGTTCGGCGATCACCATTGTTGTTCTCTCTTCAAATGCTCCCAACTGACCATTTTCTCTGCTAGCTGTTAGTAGATCACCAATTTCCTGAAAGGCAGGGCGCAGCAGGCAATGAAGAGTCCTCCCCCCACTACTCTTCTCCCTTTACAACAATGACTGCACCTTGAGGACCCAGGTTAACCTCCTAAGGTTTGCAAATGATGACTGCGGCCATCAAACCTATTTAAGATGGCAATGAATCCTAACATTAAAAGTTAGTAGAGATCGTGTGGTTCTTCAGTGGACTTCAGATGATATTCCTCTCCACTGCTTCCCTACAACAAATCAGTTTGCCCAGTGTCAACTAGGGAATCCTCACGTTTCTGGAAACTACCATTTCTCAAGTGGGAGATCAATGTCTGAGTGTGGACTGTATGTAAATAAAAGCTTATTTGTATCTGGCATCATCAGTCACATTTTTTATTGTATTGGATGGTGAAACAATTCAGTTGCGTTTTTATAATATTAAAGCCAATAAATGTGATGATATATTGATGATATTTTTGCTCAGAAGGTATTTTAAAAGAAAGCACCATTTGAAATGTTTGATAAACTTGATTGTGGAAATGTTCCTTATCTCACAAGTGCCTGGCTCTGTTGTGACTGATTTTATCTGAGCTAAATTAGTCTTCGTTTCCTTCATGTCTTCATCAGTGTTTTCCTTTGCAGTCATCCGCAGATTTATTCCAGTAGCTTGGAGCCCAAGAAAGCGTCGATATTCCAACACTTCTGATTAGACCAGGCCCAATCGATCATCTGCCACATGGAAATATAGCTGAATACTCAACTTTATGATCTATGTAATAAGGTCTTACAGATGATTTAACGGATGGAAATTACTCTTGGGATGGACACTGAAGTGGAATGCAGTGTGACCACTGGCCATTTTCCATCGACAGCAAACAATCTTGCTGATTACAGAGACTCTGCATCTTCCAGTGTTTTTTGAACAATTGCAATCAACAATCAAGTATTGTATGTCCTATGGGACATCTCCAAGGATGTCTCTTTTTGTTATGGTTAATTTTGGAATACATCATGTTTTACTGTTGTTTAAAAATAACTGTCTGGAAAACATGCTGGATATAAAAGTATTAGTGTAAGGGGGTGTACCCTTATCCAATCAGCTTGTTTTTTTTATAGGAAAGGTTGTAGGTTACTTTAAAGGTTAGAAAATCTTTGACATTAGCTATTGTGGTTTCATTTTCAGGGGTGTGGACAATTTTTACATCCACTGTATGAGCCCTTTCATGGCCATCTGGACATGATATGGACACAAATCTGGAGGGAAGGGTTAAGTTCTCCAGTATGATATCACAGTGTCCTTATGAGCTGTCTGCTAGATAATATATAAACAGATTAATCCATATGTAGATTACTCCTAAACAGTATAAAAATGAGCTTGATCAATGTTGGGACATTGAGACATTTTAACTCCAGACATATATTTTCCTGCTGTCCATTTAACACAAGATCGGTCCAAACCTGTAAAACCACTGAGCTGAAACCACAATTTGGTTCAGACCTGGCCTGTCTGCTCAGCACACTAGAAGCTCTATATCCGGATCAGAAGGCTTTCAATGCAGACGCGGCTCAAAGATTCCGGCTGTCTGGGTTGTGTGTTTGTCAAAAACTGCTGGATGCGCTGGCACCGTCTGTTTCCTGGTTTTGCTGCCTTGGTTTGTTATGTCCTTCTCCACCATCTGCTGGCAGTGGAGTTCATTGGATCTACCCTGCAAAGAGTTCTTCAGTTCATTGACAGGTTGTTTTAATTTAAATACAATATTATTTTATTTCTAGTAATATCTGGCATCGCAACATTGGTCCTTGAACTGCTCCAAACTAGTGGTCCAGGTGCAAGAATACAATGAAAGATCTTATTATTTTCAAGGCTTGTACAAAAGTTCAAGATGTATAAAGGTATAGATGGAGAAAGTCCATTTAAAATATATCATGACAGTTTCTTTGGTTGTGGCTTTGACTGATGAAATGCTTTAGTGTTTAATTTCATACAATAGCGGAGTTTCCGGTCTATGGCCATTTTGCCTCTACAACACAATCCAATAGCTCATATTTTGTTGTATAGAAACCATTTCTAAGAAATAAAATAATATTTTAGGTTATAGGTTTGTCAAAGGGCGTCTGATGATTCATAGCACCCTATGGAAAGCAGTGTAGGACCAGCTGAAAGCTGATAAATGCGGCTTTCAAATGAAAACTAAATGACGGTTAAAACCTCATTTCCAACCACTGGAAGCGCTTCAGTGCTAAAGCAATTTGAGTCCAGTGTCCATATATCTGTGTCTCGACATCAGGGCAGCGTGGGTTATCAGGTTCATGTTGTAAGAGATCCTCTCTCAGCAGCTCTGCTGAGAAAGCGCAGTGTTGCAAACGCGAGCCAGGATGCCAGAGGAGATGTCATTAGATATTATTCGGGGGCCTGGTGGGACTTCATTATAAAGAAGAAGATCACTGTAGAGCGGAATCTGTTTTTTAATTTGAATAACATATTTTTTTTTTATTCTTATATAAAAATTCACACACCATAAAAATTACATGTACAAAACTATAAGATTTGGAATTAAGTTATGTACAGATACAAAAGGAAAAAACAAATTAAAATGCGACAGTCAAAATAAAAAGAAAAGAAAAGGTAAACACTCCAGGGCGTGGCTTCTTATCGGCGTATTATTGTTCCAGACATATTCAGTTTCAGTCTTTGCTGGGTGAACGGAAGCTGGCCTGTGCAGCACAGATAAGAGCAAGATAACAGGAGGATGAGGATGGCAAAAATACAGTCATGTGGCGTGTCTCATCCCGTCAAGGTTTCATGGATGTCCAGGATGGACAAAACACAGCACAGTCCTGCAGAGAAAGAGGAATGGCAAAGTTACAACCAGGATCAAAACAAAGGTGATATGCAGAATGTAGGATGTCTGAAAATCCGTGCATTTTGCATTCCTCACAGCGCATTACTGCAAAATGAAAATAATTATAAAGAGGACCATTTCACCCATATTAAAAAAGCAATTGATAACTACATATGTGTACAAATAAGTATCAGTATGCAGACAGTATAAAATTATTAGCCACACTACCGTCTGCAGTAGCTCTTATATGAAAAAATTGCTATATTGCTGTGATAACTCTAAACATCCAGACAGACTTTGTTGACACACGATCCCACTTATCTGTATGCTAGCACCATCTGAGAGAAAACTAGGCTGTTGACATGGAGCATGAGGTGTTATTGACCCATTTTGTATTTACTATTAGGCAGAAAAACACTATTCGCCACCAGGGAAGAAAAAAAAAAAAAAAAAAAATGCCACATAACTGTGTGTGTGTGTGTGTGTGTGTGTGTGTGTGTGTGTATATATATATATATATAAATGGGGGGAACAACAAAACATGGGAACTGACACAACATTGTACAATGCTTAGTGATGCAGGCAAACTTTTAGCAAAAACAAAACTTATAATGCAGTGAATTGGAGGAAAAGGTACTGCAAAAAATGCGCATACTGTACTTATATATTGAGTATGTTTAATACTGCATTGTACTCTACCAATGCGAAATGTATCAATTTACTGACAATCCTGAATAAGACAACCCACCCCCAACAATATTATATAGACCAGATCTTGTTTTGGAGTAAAAAGTAATCTTATTTGAAGGTCAAGGTGATACACGTTTAATGAAACTTAAATTAAATCAATTTAATTAGCTTTTTCAAAAAAAAAATCACATTTACATTATGAAAAAGATAAATGCACATATTATGTCTGCAAATGATAAGTATATTATTTTTAGAAATCTGGCAAAACTGGTGACTGGCTCACTTAAAGCATTAATTTCAATAAATTGTAATTGGTGCCATTTTATTCCTACTTGATTAGACCATGAATGTAACTTACTTGTGACGTTTTTTTCAGCTATACTGTACAGCTCCAACTGGCTTGTTTGCTTGTTTCAGTGTATCTAATCGTGACTTGCTCTGCATATTCCCTTCCTGCCTGTGAGGCCATGGTGTCCCTGGCCACATAAGTGGCACCAGCTCACTGTTGTCCCTGACACATGTGCCCTGTGTAAGTTCTAATGAGGACTATTATTTAAGTTTTTCTTCACTCCGTTGTCTTGCATTGACCTCCACATAATCTGTGTTGTGTGTTTTCAGCCACCTAGTCGTGTATCTTAGTTTATTTTCATTTATTAAAATTCTTTCACTCTCACTAAAAATGTTATTTTGTTCCCATACAAATTTCTTTTGTCCAAATCACTAGTACGGAAAATATATATTTATAATAGGAATAAAACTAAGAAAACTCTTGGGCAGCCACTAGTGGACAACAGCCAACAGGCCATTAACTTTGTTCAACAAGAGTTCAACAAGAAAGGCTAAATAAAATCTTAAAAAAGTGACAGGCACTGAGGTCAACAAGCATGATACAGATACAAAGCAGTCGTCTGCAGAAACATTGCATAAAAAGTGTGCAAAGCACCAATACAAATGTTCATCATCTGGCACATGCTGAGACACTGAGCTCTAGTTACGCTTGATTGGCTCTGGAAATCCTACAAGAATAGCGGGCGTCATCAGTGTGTGATTGATCAGTCAAGTGACTGGACGCCCTGCCTGTCAGTGCAGTGCAATCAAATATGTAGTGTCAGTAGTGGTTTCAGCAACCGCTTGCCTAAATCTTTCCTGGAAAGATTACGAACTTGATTCATAAACGGTTCACAATAAGTCTAAATATAGTGACAACATTTCTGATAAAAAAACAATAATAAAAAAAGAAAAATTATGATGTTGAGAGCCGAGCAAACTAACACGAGCAGATGCTTTTGCAAGTCGGAACAGATGTTGAGACAAGAATGGCTGAGCTGTGCAATTAGTCTGCTGTTTGGAAGCACTTGGTCTGTGACTGAGTGAAGGATCATGTTTAAAGCATGCTAGCTATCAGCAGACTTGATCGTCTGTTTTGTCTAAATGACAACTAATCATATGCTTGCCAGCTACTTTAATAGTCAAAGTGTCCCTTCCACGTACAGAGACTACAGCAGGAATGTTGAAAATGAGAGTATTTGTTAATCTCTACCTTTTAATTCATTTACATTTACAGCGTTTAACAGACGCCCTTATCCAGACTTACAATCTGTAGTTCCAGGGACAGTCCCCCTAGAGACACTTGCACAGGACAACCCGTTGGGTGGTGAACCACCTTTGT
Organism: Denticeps clupeoides; assembly: GCF_900700375.1. Classification (NCBI taxonomy): domain Eukaryota; kingdom Metazoa; phylum Chordata; class Actinopteri; order Clupeiformes; family Denticipitidae; genus Denticeps; species Denticeps clupeoides. The sequence continues at coordinate 5,071,015 of NC_041725.1, read as the reverse complement.
ACTGAGCAGCTGCTAACTTATAGCATGCCATCAGTGTTCCCTTTCTACTCCTACCAAGTAGGGCTGTGACAATACACGAACTGAGACCTACACTGCAATTCAAAGGTTCCAGAAGGCAAAGTCGTGATTAACATACAGTACCTCTGCAACCCACTGAAGCCCTAACAGGTATGCCAAACACTTGGAACTTTACCAGGACATCACAATCCAAATCATTCCTTTAAAAAAATACAATACAACTACAAAAAAATGGATTTGGGGACATGCTTGTTGCACCATAATATGTGTATTGAGTATAATTGCTCCACAGAAAAAAGTCGACTGCATTTCTGTAAACCAAATAAATGAATAAACAAAAATTACAAATTGGACCACAGCTCAACAATTTTCTAGTATTGTTACACCCCTACTACTCACACAGTCCACTAAGCTGGTGTCACCACTGTTTTAAGAAACGTGTAACACCAAACATATCTGATCAGGTGATGTTCTATGGTCTGGGTCCATGGTTAAAGGCACAGTAAGCAGAAAATGTGTGGATTGACACCAGGAAAACGTATCATGCTTGTGTAATTAAGTGGTTGTGAATTAATGATTAGTGCTGAATTAATGATTGGATATAATACATAATGCTAATTTGTTGCTGAAACATCAAAGAGATGCCAATGCTTCTAGTAAAAGTATTAAAGAATGATCTCATTAAAGCCCCTAAGGGTGCATTAAACACTTTACTTTATGTACAATAGGCTTTATAAATGACACCTTTTCAGCAGTTGATGCCCCATTAAACATATTACTGGGCAAGAAATCAGGAATCGGTCTCTCTAAATCCAGCCTCCAAGTCAGGTATGATTCATTTAAAGACTCCTGCTAGGAAAAGGGCCGGCCTGCGCTGGCCTCCGCAGAGCAAATGAATGTGTGGGGAGGCTGCGTTTGGCCACAAGGCAGCCACTGGCACGCTCTCACACAGCAAGGGCCTTTTAAAAAATGGCTGTGGTCAGGATCATCAAAGCTCAGCACACACCTGCTTGCACGGAGCACGTTCATTTCTCACATTCACAGAGAGTGCGGGCTAAGCAATACTCGGAAGGCCTGTGTGTGCTTTACTGTCCATTTTGAGTATTCTTGGTTGTTGCATTTTTAGCCCCTTCAAATTCCTAAGACCCCTACTATATATATATATATATATATATATATATACACTACTCACAATAAGTTAAGCATGTTGTGAAAGACTTCCTGTGGATGTCATACATACTGTGTTTGTTTCACTTCAGACATTTTTTGGGATAGGGGGGCAAATGGAATGGTCTCTCTTGTGTACAGGTGTGCCTTATATCGGAGCTAATACCTAAAGACAACCTTTCTCAATTTGGCATCAATTTCAACATTCTGTGGGTAGCTGGTATTGTCAGTAAGTCGTTCCAAGTTCATCATTCAAACAGCCATGAACACACAACGTCACTTAACGGACGAGCAGCGTCACCTGGCCATGGCGCGCCTTCGAGTTGGTAGCGGGCAGTCAGATGTTGGTGAACTTGGCGTGTCTCAGAGTGTCATCAGCAGATTTGCATCAAGACACAGAACTACTGGCAGAGCTCATGACAGATCCAGGAGTGGAGCCCCACGAGTGACAGACCGCAATGCTGACCAGAACCTAAGGACCTATGCACTCAGACATCAATGTACAACAGCCACACAGCTGCAGGCCTTTTTACGAGATGTGAGGTGTACTGGGGTTTCCAGACAAACCATTTGCAACCGACTCCACCGCTTTGGCTCAAATGCCAGATGACCGTTGCAGGTGACTCCACTGACACCAAAACACGGCCGTGAACGTTTGGAGTGGGCACAAGACCATGTGTCCTGGACAATGCAGCAGTGGCCATGCAGAGTGCTGGGTCACCTTGCACAGAAATGATGGACATCAGCGTTGCTGGAGAAGGCATGGTGAGTGATTGATGGGATGTAAAATCTGTCTGTGTCTGAAAAGTTTTATGTTTCTCTCAAAGTTCACAAACTTCGGTCATGCCACCAGAATTATGTATAATTTGTGTAATATTTACTCTATGTACCTTACCACTTTTGCTCTATATAAATTGTCACATGACCTCAGTTAGAATGCGGACGCTCTCCGTATATAATCAGATTCCTGTAAAGTAATCCGATCTTTTATCTACCTTCCTTGGTAGGTAGGTAGCTCTGTGTTAATATGTAGTATCCATAATGAAAGTGAAAGTGATGTGATTGTGCTGTGCTGCAGTGTCTCACAATGACACAGTGACTCAACAAAATGTTTGATTTTAACCCATCACCCTTAGAGAGATGCTGGGGTGCTTTGCTCAGTGGCACCTTGGCAGACTGGGATTCGAACTGGCAACCATCTGATTACAGGGCCGCTTCCTTAACTGCTAAGCCACCACTGCCCGTCAATAATTAGTTTATCACTTATTATAATTATTACTGCAGATAATATGATGCTACATATGATCATGTACATTCTTAGAATACTAATGATCCAGATTGACAGGAATATGTTATAAACCTTAATGCAGTTATGCATTTGCTCAAATCCACTTATAACTGATACAAACTTGAGGTCAAGGTTTAATTTAAACAAATTTTCCAGACATGCATGCCTTAGTGTATGAAACCTAATTGACCATCTTCAAAATGTGTTTTAAAAGGTCACCATCTCAAGGAGTTATTTAAACAATGGGGGTCAGCTCTGTAACCCCACCATTCAATGAGATGAGGACGAGAAATTGAGAATCAGCAACAGGTCAAAGAGAATCTCATTACGGAGTTCGGCACTCTCCGCAGCTTTCATTATAATTCATAACACCGCACCTTGCTTCTCATCAGGGCTATTGATTATACAATTAAATCCAGAACGGTTCTGATATATGAAGTGGGAATGGCTGTCCGCAGACACTAAGCAAGCCCGGGAGGGGAGCAGCGGACGAATGCTGATGCCTGCGAATCGGTCCACCTCTTTAATAAAACAGGGGTCCATCGCAGCAATCCTGCAGTCTGGCTGGCTGCTTCCAGGAGGGCAATGCGGGGAGACACCACTTTCTATCACAGCTTTGTTGACGCCGTTATTTCAAGTGACACCGAGCCAAATTCAATCAGGCTTTTTGGGCAGGAGAAAGTCGAACAATCCGCTGAGAGAGGACAAAAAAAAAGCAATATGCCACAACCACCTTCATTTAGCACCCTTGTACCTACACCATCCCATAAACAGCACCCATATAATTAGGCTTTTTACAATAATTAGGCTTTTATAACAAACACTGCGGCAATTACATGAACAAGGTCTAACTGTGCCATCTGCAAATATAGCCCATAGGCTTTTAGCAGAATGCATCCTTATTAGTAATTATACTCACTGTTTCTGCTTAATATGTGTTTCAGCAGAAGAAAAAAAAAAACACTCTGAGGCAATTAAATTTCAAAAATATCCATCCCCTTCAAAGTTACAAAGCCAAAGCGATTCTTTGTAAAACTGTCAATTTCAGTACTGAAGGGCCGTTTCCACCCTTTGGCTGTGGATGTGAACAGCAACAAACTGTGGGTGCCGGGGACATTTCATCGGCCACAGAGGCTGCAGAAAGCAATTTTTAGCAGACTCATCAGCATGGAGTACAGATTAGCACCATAATGATCATTTAATTGCCAAAGAAATGAGGCTTTACGTGTCAGACCTAAAAGGTTTGGGCCTGATATAAGGTGGAAATAAAGGGCGCTGATTAGTGTGGAGAGGTTATTCATCTCAGTTTGGAATGTGATTTGGATTTTTACTAAAACAGCAAAATGACAGTAAGTAAAACACTTTGCAGTTGGTATGGAAGTTCACACCTTAACCTTCGAGCTGTAAAAATAGAAGAGGCAAAAAGTCTATAGCGAAATGCGAGAAACTGATTTACCGGGAGGTTCAACCATTTATTAAAAACAATAAGCCGACTGCCCTTAGAGCTAATTTAGACAAAGTTAATTTATTCATGAGGTATATAAAACAAAATTCAGTGCTGAAATGGAGCCACCTGCATGAAATTACAATTGAATTAGAACATGTCCTCATTTCCTAAAGTTTCCTGAGGCTTACATTTTATTTTTCATTATTGATTATTTCCTCATAAAACTTTTTGACTACTGATGATATCTTATGAGGCCACAGCTACATTAGCAAAGCATGTCAATAAGAAATGCATCTGTACAGCTTTCAGAGAAAAGGCTTCCTCAAAAGTAATTAGGAAAAAAACTGTTAATATGTATCAATAAACCTTCATCAATCTATTTAAAATAGTCTGAAGAACTCTGGGTACAACACAACGTCAGAAATATTGTTCAGCAACTTAGGACAAAAAAGAGCATATGCACCACACACACCATATGAAACAGCCAAATATTCTGCTATAATAGGTCCCCTGACATAATTTTATATAGTACTTAGTGTCCCCTAATACTGTATCTGAAGTCTCTTTCTAAGATTCAGCCTTGGTGCAGCATTACAGCCACTTTGATCCAGTCCCACAATGAGATTTCCCCAGGACACACCTTTTTGGTGACTGTAGCTTTAAATGCTAATGAGGAGGAGCAAGGCAGAACGAGGAGGAGAGCGGCCGATAGAAGCGGAGGGGACATTCATGGAAATGACGTCAACAACACCATTCACCAACCACAATGTTTGCCGATATCAGGACGCTGTGTCTGCGTTTTTTTTTCAGAAAAAAAAAAAAAAAAAAGAATCCACTTGTTCTTCAGAATCTTGTGTGACGAAACAAAAAAAATACATTTGTGCTCATTTTCACATCCAATCACTCAGCAACTGCAATGCTTCGCACATTTGGAAGCCATAATGTTTAAGGGGAGGGGCGGGGAACTCTCTGCGCAGAAAAAGCATGGGAAACGGGAGGTAACCTTTCCCCTTATGACAACATAAAGGGACAAATTCCAGATCTGGCCATCTGAGCTACCGCTCTCTGAACGGTGAAGCAGAATGTCCACCCATCGCCATTTCTAGCCACTTCAGGACCATAGACAGGCTAGGGGAACTCGTATTAATGTTAAATAATCCCCCTAAGTGACATTTTCATACAGGGGACCTTTACAGCAAACACACCTCTGAGGCTAAATAGAGCCCTGCAGTGACAATCACTTGACACGAAAGGTACATTTTCTCCTAAACACCCATCCGTGAAGTCACACAAAGCCGCATTAGCAAAACAAATGCCTCCAACGACCTTTTCACAAATCCTGTTCTTATCAAACGGCACAGAAATTGTTGTCCGGCATTCAGCGTAGCTGTTATCTGAGCTGTTTTTTAGCGAAAGGTTAATTAGTGCTGGTGTACGGCCTTAATAAATGTACGCTGATTTGGTCCTCGCTCTCTCACAACACAGTTAGAGCATATTTAAAAAAATATACGCATCACTTTCCCAGCTACGCCGTTAAAGACGTCTATAACGGAAGACCTTTCTCTATGGTCCAATCAGATTAAGATTGAGGTACTGCAGGACCCGGTTGCTGTGACAGTTAAACATGAACGATGCTGTTTGTGGGGTGCTGAAACTGAAAAGAAATAAACACAATCCATCTTGAAGTCCTCCCTCGCTGTGCTTTGTCCAGATCACAAACTAGTGTCTTCATTCAAAGTCACCTGTGACAGAGAAGTGTTGGGGATCAATACCTGGACAAGACACAAATCGTTGGATTGTTCATTATTACTCCGTCTTTATATTCAGCATCAATGCAAACGCTTCATTCTTCTTGCAAAAAAAAAAGAAAGGGGGTTACCATCGATCGTAGGTTCTAATCCATGGCTGTCACTGTGAAGTGACTTCGTCACTGTCTGTTCAGTCAGTGTCCCTCTTTATTTTGCTTGTTATTCTCCAAAAAAAAACTAGACTAGCAACTAGCAAAGCTGGATGCATATGAAAGCTTTTACTGTAAAACTCCCAGAGGATGCAGTATTTCCTGTTGCATCAACCTACTTGTTGGACACCACACCACCCTGTTTATGAATATTGTGTCACCAATCATGAAGAAACATCAGCACTTTATCAATTATTCATGTCGTCTTTGCATCATCTCAGTGACATGGCTTTTACTAAAATAGAAATTTCATCACTGACATGACCCAGTATGTCAAACATGTCAATTAAGGGGACATGAGCTCCATCCCCTCATTTCACACATCCAAAAGGGAAGAGCACACCGAAACGTCAGGCTCCACCACACATCCATCACCGGGATGTTTCTTCGACACTTTGTCAAATAGAACTCCTGTCGCAGGCCTCAACATCTCTGTCAAACGTACACCACTCTGTTCTTCTGGTTCAGCTGCAGATACCCTCACTCCAGCTTATTGGTTCACTCCACCATACTCTGTACCGAGCTCGTAATTTAAATAGTCTTGTCTGGGCATTCGGAATTATGCCTTTTTCTGGAGCTATAAATAGCAGAAGAGGCACCGAGAGACGTTGCCTCGTGAGTTATTTCAGATCAAAATGCACCTTTACATTCCTTCCCTCACATACTATTCATGACTGCTGAATCCCGATCTGAAATCTGGACACAGGGCGGGGCGCCAGCCTAACGAAGGTCACTCTGGATACTTGCAATATAATGAATCTACTTTTATCGGCACAATAAATAAAAAAAAAAATCATGATTCACTTTCAATGTCAGCATGACTTTCTCTAACACCACTATTTTTGTAAGTGTTCTAAAGTAAATTAAATTCTAAGTAGAATTTAATTAAAAACTTATGAAAACAGTTGCCTTTTTATAGCTGATGTGGCTGGAAATGTCGATGTTGAACTACAAGTGTAGAACCATGAATCGGAACCTAATCTCAAAAAGATACCCCGTTCGTTAGAAAGCTCAAGTCCCTAAGGAATGTGTGTCCTCACCCCATTACCGTGTGCACTGTACAGTCATTGCAGATTATCAGAAGGTTACAGGGTAAACATCAACCCTCTTCCATTTACACACCGATAAGTGAAAACCCAGCCTTCCTGCCAGGCATGACTGATCCCAGTTTTAGGGACTGGACCAGAAAAGGGCTTTCCAGGTTGGGTGAATTGATGGATGGATTTACTTTTATGTCATTTACTCTATTAACTGAACAATATAAGGTTTCAAAAGGAGAGTTTTTCCGGTATCTGCAAGTAAGGGATTTTGTTAAAAGAGACAACAAAATTCTCTCTGACCAAAGTAGTTCAGCAGTAGAGCAGCATATTTTTAGGTTGCTAGCGGGATGTTCAATAAGTTTCTTCTACAGCCTCCTTAAGGAGTAAAGCACTGCAAGTGCTTTGCATCTGAAAGGAGTTTGGTGAAGGGAACTTAACTCTGATGACAACTGGGAGCAGGCATGGAATAATGCTAGAACTTTAAATATCTGTAACAAAGTTAGAGCAATCCAGCTAAAGATTTTACATAGAGTCCACATATACCCCTCTCAGAGTCTTACGTTTAATGCTGATTGTTCCCCTCTGTCAGGATTGGGCCCGGGTGCATCTCAAGCAGCAGCCAATCAAGGCAGGAGTTTAAAGGCGCCATGCAGCTGCCCGTTGGCAGCGGCGGCATTTTCGTGAACTTGACCTTTTGTGTGAACTCTGTAGTCAGTGTTGTATTTAGAATACAAAATATGAGTAACTGTATTTCGTTACAGTTACCGTTTAAATGAGTGATAATCGGAATACAGTTACTGTTTCATATATTAGGCTATCCCCTGTCTAATTTTGGTAATTCTATGCTGTGCGGACCACGCATAACACAGGTGTTCTGTCGGAAATGCTGCCTATCGAGTTGTGCTACCTAGCAGATCTGCGCATGTGCAGTCCCTCAAGTTTGCGCTCCGTTTCAGCGCCCATAAATCTATGCTACCCCTGAAATTGTAAATAAATATGATTTAATTCACTATTACACCATGATCGTTATACTCTTGCAGTACATATGGACTGAGTATTGGTGCCATTTTGTGATTTAGACCATTATCGGAAATGCACAAATTTAAATGGAACCCTATATGGTAGCACCGACAAAGCAACATAAATCGTCAGAACACCGGAAACCCAAACAAAACACGTAATAAGCGGCTCTAATGTAAGTGTCCTGTTAACGTTGGTGGACCCGGAGCCAGCACAACAGAGCCAGCAGTGGCCAAGCAATAATGCATTTCTTAGTCTGAAACCACTTCACATTTAAAGAACAAAAGGGATGGGCGAAATCTGACCATGCAATACAAACTCTGTTTGCCAGCAACCAAGCTGCTCTCAACGTCAAAAGACTCCACATCCAACCTAAAGAAACCTCTGGAAGTAAGTTCTTTATTTTTTTTTGTACCTTTTTTGGTACTCAGGAAGAGGGTCATTGAAAATGCTGTTTTTTCCTTGTGCAAGGCTACTTTTTATTTTAACTGAAGTGATGGAATATGTTGGTGACCATAACAGTAAATACTTTTCAATGGCATATTTTATGCCACTTTTCAGCTTTATAAATAAATAAATGGTTTAGGAAAAAAGTTTTTTTTTTATTATCTGTGATTGCTACATTCATGTAGTTGTACAAAAGCATGACACTACCTTTAATGCAAAAGATCGGCAGTCTCACTCACTGCTTGTGGTCTGGTATGAAATCTATGAAATCTTTTCTATGAAATTGAAGTGTGAACCACAATGTATGCTGCTTGGGATTTCTCACTGGTCTCTTACCGATACATACACCAAAGAGTTGTACCTCACGTTAACCTTCTGTGCTAGAAAACACATCCTGCTGAACTGGATATCTGATAACCCCCCCTCCAGAAATCTAACGTGTGTACGGCAGGACAGAGTCAGATCCTTTTATAGAATATGGGATCCTTTCATTGGACTGTTTAGTCCATACATTGGACTAAACATTGCAACCATATTTACGAGGGGAGTTGTTTAATGAATTTGCAATGTGCCTCCTCTTATTCATTGTTATTACGTAACTGTATGTGCATGTGTCAGTTAGGGAGCAGCTGTCTGGAAGTTTGTTTCCTGACAAACGTGCCACCTTGAACACATTTCAACAAGGCTTCTTCAGCTCTAAGGCTTCAAGACCTGCGAACTAGTGATTTATCCTAACCTATTAGTCAAACTGATTTGGATTGAAGAAACCAGAATTAAAACATGAATATCAGTGGTTCTTTTTATGGGTCTATAAGCCATGTAGCCTGTGCATTCACTGTAAGGCAGTGATATCTAGTCAGAAATAAACTGAATTGTTTGTGGAGAATGTTTTTTTTTTCCTTGTCAAAGTAAAACCAATTTCACTATATCACTTTTCCATTTGAACAGATTCTTTGTTCATTATAGGAACTGAGCTTTTCAAGGACACTGTACTCTACAGTGATTCAGCAATGCAGGCTGAAGTTGGCAGCGTAAATAGGACTTTGGCTAAGAGTCATTTTAACAACTATCTGGACAGCCACCAAATAATAGATAAGCAGAGGTAATTTAGCTATTTTTTACTACCCAAAGTAGAATGTGCCAAAACTACAGGCTGCATGCATGAAATGATGGCTTGGCTATATAAACCATGAACGAAAATCTCATTAACGGATTAAATTGTTCTAAAGGATTGGCTATGTTACAGGCTGCTTTCTTCATATTTCTCCATATTTGACATCATATCAGCTTTTGAATTTTTTTTTATTAATAACAGAAAACTGACCTCAGTGGATTCCACTCCTTAGCACTCCTTCAACCACTTACCTGCCAAGAGATTCCCACTGTTGGTTCACCATCATCCAGGTGGTGCGGCGCATCTGCCTGCAGGAACGTATTCTTGGCCAAGAGGGACGGAAAGGCAACTTAATTTTATCCTCAAAAGTAAGTGATGAAGGACACATGGACATCCCCTTCTCCCACTGATTTGTGAAGTGAGTCCTCAGATAAGTCCCGATGGAATCGGCGGGGGAGTCCACAGACAGAGTGCCAAAAATCAATCCTTTGAAGGAGAAATGTCCAGAAATGTTTTGGAGAAGACAAAAAGAACTAAAAAAGGTCCAATCCCAACTCCACTGCTTCACTTCCAGTGAACTTAAAATGTTTTTTTTTTTTTGTTTTTTTTTTATATGTTTTAAATCTCTTAATACTGATGATAGGCTATTTGCTGTGGTCTTAGATAATCCCACACAGTTGATGTAGAAAATGACATCTGAGTGAGTGGGCAATGCAATTAGATCAGAGTAGGCTGCCATATGCACAGGACAGGACTTGCAAGGACTTGGCAGTCACCGAGCTCAGCAGTGTGTAAAATGTTTCGAATAAGTGGCAGTCACTGTGACTGTACTCCACTATCTCTTCTATTCATCACAAAACTGCTTTTTTTATTCTTCTTTTTTTTCCCCCCCTACAAAGCGGATGACTGGAGAGTGATGGAACGCGAAGGGTGCCATTACTCTTTGGGGCATGATGGCTGCCTCTTGCCAAGGCAGCAGAAGGAGTCATCAAATTTTAAAGTCGCTCCAGTCCCGATGAACCTTCTTCTCGTCGGTGACCTGAGGCGCCACTGTGCCTGTGGGAGGACAGAGATAGACGTGAGGGATTAGTGTAGCTGCCTAAGTGACAGGACGAGCTAAGCCATCTCGTCGCTCATTGCGACTCAGGGACATGCCTCTCAAAAAGGTCTGGGGGTCAATGAGCTAGCATCACCGCGGGACGTGGGACGTTGATGCACAACCTTGTGGCAAAGAAACAACAACAAATTAATCAGATTGCTGCTTCCACTGAATGAATGTGCTGGGTACATAGAGCCAAAATGTCAGCGATGAGACTATAAAGCATTACCTCGAAGTTTACCCTTTAAAAAGCACAACCCTGCAATACATGCCCAAACACACTGTATACATCACATACAATACAGACTGTAAACACGTATTAGCCACAACATTATTAACATGGTTTAGGTACCCTTGTGCCACAAAACAGTTTACTGAAACTGTTTACTGTGGTATTTAGCACCAAGATACAGTACAGGCCAAATGTTTGGACACACCTTGTGTTTTCCACATGTGTTCATTCATAGTTTTGATGCCTTCAGTTCGAGAATCTACCAACGTAAATGGTCATGAAAATAAGGAAAACACATCGAATGAGAAGGTGTGTCCAAACGTTTTGCCTGTACTGTACAGTAAGTCCCAACATTGTGGTGAAAGTGGAGGTAAGGTTACTACCTTAATTTATTTCATACTTCTAATTCTTGGATTTTAATCAAAACAGCATTCAGATCATGTGAAGAACTTCATCGTCTTCTTTCCCAGGTAAGAAAAAAGACACACACACACACACACACACACACACACACACACACACACACACAGCTGGCCATCCACATGATTTAAGAGACAATGTTATTCATCAATACCGTAACTCTTCTGTGAGAAGATCAGACAGTCTAGCCTTTGCTCCCTGTGCACATTAATGAGCCTTGGGCATCCATGACCCTGTCACTGATTGTCCTTCCCTGGCCCACTTTTAGAATCTACTAACCGCTGCATACAGCTAACACACCATAAGGCCTGCTGTTCTGGAGATGCTCTGACCCAGTTGTATGGCATCGCAATTTGGCCCTTGTCAAATTTGCTCTGATTTATATGCTCCAACATTCTTCCTGGTTCCAATGCCCCAACTCACTGACTGCCAAAGATACAGCCCCTTGACATTGTACCAAAATAATCAATACTGATACACTGATTTGTAAAAGTAATAAAACTGGCCAAAATCACATTAGTCACAAAATCACAGTATCTAGTATCAGTTGTTAAACTATATAAATATTTCAAACCTTTTTTTCATTCTTCTTCATTCATTATTCTTAAATTCTAACCTTTTTGTTTAATGGAAAACAAAGGCCATTTCTAAATGGCCCAAAAATTACAACAATTAATAATTTCATCCATTAATCATCAGAATAACATGAGTATTGGCATAGACTTTTGCGCTCAACTTTTAACGTAAATATTAGGATAATTTTTCAATATCGTAGGAAATGCTTTAGTATAACAGGGCACATCATGGAAAATTGTGGTGAAGGCAATAAGCCACTTTTTTTTTTACAAGGGCACCACTTGAACCATGTCTCTTGACCAATTATTCATTTAAACCAAATGCTAAGCTGGTCAATTTGCTTTATCATCGCCTTTAATTTCCCCTCAAATCCATTTGCCTGACGTGCACAGCCAATGTCATCAACGGGGAGCAGACAGAAGCTCTTCTGTTGGCATCACCTGACCCTGAATTAATGGGTTTTATCGATTTACTTATTTACAGGAGGCCTTCAGATTTCAAGGCCTATTGGCCCAGAAACTGCAATTACTTGATTGGAGCAATTTATCTAAGTTCCTTATGCTGAAATAGCTCTTCAGGACATACTTGGATGTGGTCAATTGAGTCGGGTAAAATGGCCTTTATTTCAGGTGCCTACATTTAGCACTGAACTTTTTAGCACTGGCATCAGGCACCTTAATACATGAACATTAGCCGTGGGCTGGAGGTTACAAATATATTCCAGTGAATCCTCATATCTTTTATTTTTTTTATGGACAATAAAAGGGGTAGTTTCTAACTCACAGATTAAATTGAACCTAATAAGAGGGTTTTACAGTCATTTAGCAAGATACAATGCATTATTAAAGAAGATGAGAAAAGTAAGAAAAAAGAAAATGGTGATTTTGTCAGAAATGTTGTTGAGAGGTTTGGGGTTGGGAAGTTATGATGAATCAATGATAACTGTTTTGAGATTTTGTGGGAGAAATAAACAAATATTAGCAGCAACGACAAAATATGAAGTTTGGCCCAGATGTTGCTATACATGGTATCAATGCAAAGAGTCACATGTCTAGTTTCAGTCAACATCCAACATGGCGGAGTGGAGTAAACAGATTGTGTGTACTATTGCATTCTATTTACACTGTCTTTTTTTCTATAAAACTATTAAAATATGTTATTCTAAAAACATTTTTAGGGTACAGGTTCATAGTAAAGTGGTTCTAAAACATTAATAGGCCAAGGACCTCTAAGGGAAAAGTTATACATAAGAAACAAAAACTCACAATGGTCACGGGTAAGGAAGCAGACCTGTAATCGGAAGGTTGCCGGTTCAAATCCCCTCCCCACACACTGCTCCCCTGTCATGGCTGCCCACTGCTCACCAAGGGTGATGGTTAAAAGCAGAGGACACATTTTGTTGTGTCACTGCGTGCCGTGCTACAGTGTTTCACAATGACAATCACTTCACTTTCATATATTTATGGACCCTCTCAACATAATGTATCCTCACAACAAATTTAAAATATTTTAAAAATACCTCATATAAGATGTAAGAAATGGTCGCGATGTCACAGTAGACTTCATGTCTCATTCTCATAGCGAATTAAGACAACTGATAATGGACTGACTATACTGACTATTTGACGCTTGTTAACCCATTGTTAACAGGAACATTGCAGCTTTTGCTACCCTGGAAGTGGGTCCCTCTCTGAAGAGGGGGAGTTTTTCTGGGGAGTTTTTCTTTGTGTCCAGAGTTGTCTTTGTTGTCATTAGTTGCTCCAACATCTCAAGTTTCACATTACCCTGTGGTAGTAGCCTATTGTGTAACACTCACTGATGAATCAGTCGCAGGTTCACACCCCACTTACTACTATTGTGTACCTGAGCAAGACACTTAACCCCAAGCGTCTCCTGTAACTACTGATTGAAAGTTGCTCTGGATAAATGTCGTAAATGTCCCTGTACCCCAATGTCATATTGGAAATAATGCTACTTACTTCCTGAAGGATCTGTACTTGTGGCTTCTTTGGTGGACAGTGATGGCTGCCTCTTGAGCTCTATACAAGTCCTGGAGAGGCGCCTCTGTGTTGGGGACAACGTGTTCTCTGCTGCCCCCTCTGACCCGTGCATGGCCTTCTCACAGTCCACCACTAGCGCCATGGCCTCCTTGAGGCTGCTGGTGGGAGCAACCGCAGCACTGCTGCTCATCACTGTGGGGAAGCCCAGTCCTTGGTCCTCCTGACCTTCTGTAACTTTGGAGCCCGAGCGAGGGACCTGCCCCATTGGCTGGCCTCCGTTAGTCTGAGACCTAACGTTAGCCATGGTGGCAGGCTTGCCGGACTCAGCTCCGTGGTGGCTGTAGACCTTGTAGCGGATCATGAGGATGATGATGAAGACCAGGACGGAGGCCACGATGATGCCACCGATGATAATGATCATCGTGCCACCCAAAAACTGGCTGTGCAATGAAGGGCACTGGCTGTACTCTGTCTCAGTGACAAACTGAATGCAGCCCACTTGTTGCGTCGCCGTCAGCGAGGTGATGCCATCGTCGTACACAGCGAGCACGCAGAGCTCATACTCCCTTCCTGACACCAGGTCCCTCACCAGGAAGTCCTGACTGGTTGATGGGATCATTCTGGCAAAACAAGAAGAGGTGCAGTGTAAAATCAGAAGGCATAAAAACTGTCAATTACAGCAGTAGTAGAAACCGGTGCTGCTTTAGCTTCTCAGGACAAATGAACATCTCCTAATTAGCTAGGACCGCAACTGATTAAGCTCCACGTCTGCTTCGTAATGACCTGTGCATCATTGTTGACCTTAAGCAATCATCTAACATGCTAACAAACTGTATGAGGCCAGCACTGCCTGTGGCGCTATATTGGACCTATATGGCTACAGAAACCGTGAGTGATTTCTCCTGGCAAGGAACCAGGGAGTTAACCTGAATATCCATCAACCTGACCAGCGTCGGGATCGATTCTGGAGAAACATTAAATTGATTTTTTACCTGAAATTTACGGCGCTGAATAAACGTAGCATCGGTCAAATGAAAGTGTATGGCCGTTGTCTGTGTTTGCGGGGGACACTGGAGCTGTTGTCAGAACAGACTTCGTAGCCCTGACCCCACAGCAATTATTATTTCCGCTGCCCATAAACTTTTTTTTTGGAAAAGAAGGCACGACGTCATCCATTCAGGTTGAGCACTTCATCTGAACGCCGCGGGTGTCAGAGATATGGAGAGATGTGAATATCGGTGAATTGCTGCTCTCTGCTCTCAGGACTGATTGGACATGATTGGGCAAATATTTAGTGTGATTGTATCACATTGCAGGGATTTCTGAGACAAATCTGCACCCTTTCCAAGATCATTTTTTGCAGTCTGTCAAGAGGAACAATTTTACAACTGAGCATTGTCTTGATGTCTTAGATTTATTAATGGTTGCAACATAGAAATATTTTGAGTATTTCAACTAGTATTTCAAAGGCACATTTTAAAACCCCTCCTTGCACTGTCTGACAAATCTTTCATGGTGTGTTCCATATTTTCACATATTTTACCTCAAAATGAAATCTCATGTCCAAGGTAAAAAAAAAAAAATCATCTTTGTGACGTATTTGTTTCTATATTTGTTTCTACACAATCTGTAGTGATGCTGTTACAAACTGAGTTTAAAATGGGAGGAGTCTGATTGACAGCTCTCATGCATGCAACTTTCTGTCACATGACATGGACATACATCATTAAAGATGATATTTCTTTCTTGTTGCATTTGTTTATTTATGTCAATCCATTTGATGCTAAATTAGCATCAAACAAGTCCCGTGCTTAGCGTGCAGCACTGCATGAAAAATACTCATAATTTCATTTCAGGTGTTGTCATATCATGTGCTTTACATGTGATTCACAGCTGCTCTCGAACATTACACAGTTTTTTGCAATGAATGTTATATTGACCGTAATTGCTTAATTTTCACTCTGCTCACTTTCACTCTGCTCACAGTAAAGAATGAGCCATTAAGTTATTGATTCTGGATGGAATGCTCCATTAGCAAAAACATGAAGGATGGTAATCAAATGACTAATGAAATGCAACAAACATGCAATTAGGACAGGCAGAAAGACATGGATGCTGCCACGCCCACATGTACAGCAGACACAGCTGAGTGTTTGCGGAGCCATAAATAGAAGAGGATACTGCCAAGCCTGTGATATGTGGATTGCTCATTAGTACCGAATCCTTTAGGCTGAAGAGGGACGAACGCATCAGTCCATTTAGCTCATGTTAAGCAATAATAATCCCTCAATGGCTGAACATATAATATTCATAATGATATTCATCATTTTCAACTGTTGTGGACGTCTATGTACGAAATGAAATGTCTGATGAGAAGTAAAACGGCGCACGGTGTTAATCACATGTTTACATAATGCGGGTGTCGCATTAACAAAACGGCACAAATGAATCATCGCAGATGACACTTAAGAGCAATTAGCTGGATGCATGCGATATTAATACCACGCTGAATGTTATCATACATCAGTCATTACTGAGAGGGGGGACACATGGCCCTGCTGCCGGAGATCTGGACTTGGCTGACGAAGGGAGGGAGGCTGTGCAGACAGATATCGAGAGCTGTGAAAGTATACTTCTGCGTCTGATCAAAATTTGGTTAAATAAACAATCCTTTTCTCTCTTTTTGCCCCACAAAGTTCTAGAGACAAACATACCTTAGAGGCAGATAGAAATGTCTGTTCCTTTTGTTACCTAGAAATACTGCTACAGTTTAGTTCTCTGTTCCGGAAGTCATTTGAACAAATCCTGAAGCATAAAGAGGGATTAGTAAAAACTAATGCACTGTGTTCCTATGTGTAAAAACCATCAGTAATAATATCAGTATTGAACAATTTCCTGCTTTGATGTATAATGAAAGACAGAGAAGCGTGAGGAGGTATGGAAAATATTATCTTGAAGAGGATTACAGAGGGAATTACATTTTCATGGAAGTGTTTACTTCCCTTTTTGTAAGCACTTTTTTTCTAGGAAGCTCGAATCTGGGTTTGGGACACAGGATCACAGGAATGAGTTGCCCTCCTGTCCCCCAATTCTTTTTTTTTTTAAAGCAAGGAAGGCCTTACAAGCAGTCTTGTAAAAAGGCTTGTATGGCCTTTTCATTTGTACATTTACAGCATTTACCATATGCCCTTATCCAGAGTGACTTACAATCAGTAGTTACAGGGACAGTCCCCCCCTGGAGCAATTTAGGGTTAAGTGTCTTGCTCAGGGACACAATGGTAGTAAGTGGGATTACTTCTGGTTCATAGGCGAGTGTGTTACCCACTAAGCTACTACCACACCATTATTGGGCCGCTTCCTTAACCGCTGCCCCTTTTCCATGTAGTAATGTGTTAATCTGGATGAGATATTCACATTTCAATAATTAATTTGCATGCGCTCCATGGAGCAAAAAAATCGAGCATGGCCTTCTCACTTACAAGCCTAGTTTCCCATGACGATCATCGCACTGTGAGAAAGAAAATTCATATTAAAAATGACCATCTAATGTTAATAATACAGCAGTGCTTGTGCCATTAACAATATATAGAAGCAACTGATCATCTGGTAGAACATTTAAGTTATAAAAGCAATTGTAAAAGTTAAAGTGAAGCGATTGTCATTGTGAAACACTGCAGCACAACACACAGTAACACAACAAAATGTGTCCTCTGCTTTTAACCATCACCCTGAGTGAGCAGTGGGCAGCCATGACAGGTGCCCGGGGAGCAGTGTGTGGGGACGGTGCTTTGCTCAGTGGCACCTCAGTGGCACCTTGGCAGATCGGGATTCGAACCGGCAACTTTCTGATTACGAGGCCGCTTCCTTAACCACTGCCCCAAACTGCTAGGCCACCGCTGCCCCTTCGCTAATGATACTATATTATAATATACTATACTATACTATAATGGGACCCCACTGACAATTAATTACCATATGGGTGGCTACATTGGTTCAAGAATACAAGAGTACAACCCATGATGATTAAAATGCAGGCAACGTATTATATTATTCATGTTATATGT
This sequence comes from Denticeps clupeoides, assembly GCF_900700375.1. NCBI lineage: Eukaryota > Metazoa > Chordata > Actinopteri > Clupeiformes > Denticipitidae > Denticeps > Denticeps clupeoides. The sequence continues at coordinate 5,053,126 of NC_041725.1, read as the reverse complement.
TGTAATTGTTATGCCACATGCAAGGCATAATGATACATGATTTGAAAGCTCTGTTAGGTATTTCTTTAAATATAGGAATACACATGAATAAATTATGCACGGATATTTTACATGATTTTTTGTCACACAGTGAAAAGACATGAGATCTTATAGCTCGGTGATATGGATATCAGGCCCACAGCACTACTAAATCTTGCGCTATTGCTCCAGAAAAAAAAAAAAAAAAAAAAATACTATACCTCAAAAGGTCATTTGAGGTTCAGATTGAACCACACACATTTTTTTTCCCTTAATAAGGACTCAATGTGGTCAAAGGACGGGGAAATAACGCAGCTGACAGTCACCGGTGTCTTGAGGTCGGACCCCATTAAGGCTCGTGGAAGAGAGAGTGGGTTACACCTTTCAGTCTCTTCACTTTAAAGGCACTTTTGAAGCGCGCTCATTTGCGTCTCTCTGTCCTGCTCATTCCACTTTACCGGTGCGGCCCCCTCCCACTTTCCCACCACTGCAGGAGAACCTTGATATATTACAGCGATGCGGATCCAACAAAGGATCCCTTGATCTGCGCGTGAACCTTTTTTTCTTCTTCTTTTGTTTGCTTTGCGCATGCTATTACACAAGCTATCAAAATTCTGGCAGCTGAAGTTGTCTGGTCTATCAGAAATCAGGCACTTTGATTTTGTTTCAAAGCCTTAAAAAAAAAAAAAAAAGCATCTCCCAGAGAACGTGCCAGCTAGAAAGGGACAGAACTCGTCTTGTGACGTGCGCGTTAAATCAAATTATCAGTAATTGAGCACGAGAGTCATTGTGCATAGAGAAGCAAATTATTCTCTTGGAGAGAGATGCAGAGCGGCAAATTGAAAGTGCCAGTTTGTTTGTTTTCTACATTTAAACCTGATTTATTGAATCCTGCAAATGAAGTATCTGATGAAATGAAAACAGTGTTCATTTTAATTGAATGCCGTCCTCTCTAATTCTGGCTAGTTAACAGACACGGGTTGGGAAAAAAAGGCACCTAAACTTAAGCAGGCTACTAACAAAACTTGGTGGTAATTTCAGAACTGTTTTGTTCTTGTTCGCTAATAATAAGTAATCTGACTGGTCCTGAAATGAACATAACACAGATCACATGATTTCTCCTGATGGCAACATAAATACATTTTATTCTTAGAAATTAGGGAGACGGAAGACAGAAGCGGGAGGAGAGAAGATTGCAGATTATGCATTTTTTGTGTGTGCGTGTGTGCATGTGATCTATTTAATTAATATGCATTCATGTATTTATTCATGTACCTCACTTGACTAGCAAACCTGCCCCATCCACTATGCTCGTAAAAGCATCCACACAGCTCATATAACCATGAGGGACACCAACCACAGACTAAAGATGCTTGTTTATTGGGAAAAAAAGCAGGAACATCTTCATGTCCAGGGGAGAGGATCAATACGAACATGCAACCGGTGTGCTATGGAGATGACCCTGTTGGAAAAATAAAGAGCACGAAAAAGGGAAATGACGCAAAAGTTGGGATGAGATAAGATAGGCTGCTGCTGGGATGAACTTCTGGTCTTTTATTTTCCAAATAAAGGTTGTAAAGAAAACATGTCCCAAAATCAAACTTTCAACTGCAAATTACATTTCTTCGGCAGCCAATCTATGCATTCTGTGTTGAAATTTTACTCCCACGCAGACACATGTACAGATTCTGTACATGTGCGTCCCCTGGGTACGCTGTGGTCTTTTATTCCCTGATCCAGGGGCATGACTAATGTATAATCCTTCATGTAGAAGGGGCCGGACGATTTCCTGGACAATCAGCGGCAAGACTCTGACCTAAAAAACCGGCGGCATGCGAGGCCGCAGCGTCCCCGACGTCGTCGTCCAGGGTGGGGCGCCCCATCCGCCGGCTTACTTATCACAGCCTAGCCTCCCCGCGTACCGGACGAGGCTGCCAACGAGGATCTTCAGATTCGTCGCTTCTGGTGCCACCCTCCTAAGAGGCTTTACTGGCAGTGAGCGCGCGGCCGGAGACGGGGACGGCTACTCGACTCTGCACGTGTCGTATGATTCAGGCTCGTTCGTGCCAGCCGGGCACCAACTTGAAATTTTCAGCAGTGTCCCACGCGGCTTGACTTGTGCTAAAAGATGAGAGAAACGAGACGGAAAATGATCAAAATGATAATGTTGCCGGGGAATTCTGAGAGGAAGACTTGGCAAAAGAAGAGAAACAGAGTCAGGTTAAATGTCACTCTTTGACGAGGCGCGTGTGGACATTTTTTCGCTGTGTGTCTCGCAAAATGCAATGCGCTGCAGTGATTGCATTGGATGACATCAGTCCCAACTCCTGTCAATCAACGAAACGAGACGTGACCGCAGTATCACCGTGAACCACTTTTGACCGCAAGGGGTGGAGTCAGAGGCAAACATGGCATCAAGGGCTGCGTTTAAGCACCTCGGACAGTTTCGTAATAGATTAGGACAAGATCTCCGGGCGTAATCCCAGTTCTAAATCTGCAGGCTCTGTTTTTGGTGACGAGACTGGATTGCAGGGCTTATATTTCACCAGGGGGTTTGTGGGTATTGCACAAAATGTATTCTGGTCCCACAACCCAAGCAGTTGTCATTTTTCCCTGACTCCTCCTAGGAGTTTATCATTTACTATATTATGTATATATACATATTCACGACATATTTGTAAAATGAGTTAATAATCCACATTCCAGTGGGGGCGGGGTTGTTTTCCTCCACTTTGGAATAAAAAAGGATTTTTTACAGATGCAACTGTGGTTCTTGTAAAATAATAGTTTCCTTCATTGATTTCTAATTAGCTCTCTGATTGTTAAAAAAAAAACCTAACCATGAACATAACTACGGTTTACTAGTTTATTAAAATATAATTCACAGAAAATGAATTTCTCCTACTGAAAAAAGAAATGTCACATCCGCAGCCTTCTTCCACGACAGCTTTTACTTATTCTATATGACTGTGCTCAGTTTGAACTGGAGTGTGAGAACCCTGAACATGTCTAGACCCCTTGAGGTATAGAACCTCAGACTTAATTACACATAATTGCGCACAATTACACATAACGTAATCATCTGTCTGTGTGTCTTTCAAAAAGTAGATCTCTGCGGAATTCGCTCTTGCCTTAACGCGTTAATGTAGACGCCGCGAGCGCTATCCTTCCGGCGAGCTGGATGAGGAGTGGTGCAGGGTCACGCTCCTGGCAGGCCTGGTGGGCAGGGGGTGTCGCGGCTGCCCGCATTATTCATTCAGCTCAGCGTATGCGGGCCGTCCCCGGGCTGCTTGAGATGCCAGCCTCGGCCTCTTCCTCCTCCTCGCTCAGCGACTCTCAGCCTCCGCCCGGCTGCCGGCACCCGTCTCTCCGCCCCTCCCCGCCGGTAAATAAGCAAAACGTACCGTTGGACCCCGCCAGCCTGGGCCTCAGCACGGGTCGGAGGGACCTATAAATTAGGTTTGGCTGGGTCAGAAGAACACCCGAAACGAGTCCCGGTGCATTTATCACTTTGCCGTTGCCCGCTGCAGAGTGCAGTGGCCCGGCTGCATTATTGATGCGCGGTGAGCTTCCAAAGCAGCTGCGAAAAGTTGGCTAGTGTGGCGCTGACGTGCCCTGGGCCCTTGGGCACAGGCCTGTGATTCTGCACATGAGGGGCGCAAATATATATACAGTATATATCTATATATATACAGTTAAATTATTCTATCAGTCATTTCTGGCCACCTGACAGGGAGTAGGAATAAAGGGGGGGGCGAATCCTTGCGGCCGCCCTTCTTCTAGTCGCGTAGGCTTAGCATGTGCAGACGCTTCAGAAGGCGGCCATGAATCCGGCCATAAGCAAGAAAGCGACTTCTCGTTAATAAAGCGGCTCGCGCGCGCGGCTTCAGACATGTCTGGGCACACAGAGCGATCTCGTTTCATTTATGACCTCCAGCCGCAAGTCTGCCACCTTAAAACCGGGCGCAGCCCTATTCATCTCGCTGCCGCGACACGCTGGATTTAAAGAGGCCCCTCAGGCGAGGCGGCGATCGACCCCCCCCCTACCTCTCGCTCGCTCCCGGCACCCAGAAACGCAGAAATACACACTTAATAAGCCATGCGTCTTCCTGGCAGGTTGCTTGCTAATGTGTTCTGGCTCTTTGTGGGATCTCAGTGCGTGGCTATTTTTAGGGTAAGAACATGTAGATGACACTACACACACACACACACGCACAAGTGTAAGGCAGAATACACATAAAAAACACAAGGTGTCCTATTTAGTTTATGGCTATGTTGGTTTTTATGGTGGTTCAGGGCATTTTTACATTTATTCCTACATCTGTTTACTTCCGTTCCTCCACAACAATTTGGTTTGCTTTGTTTTCGTCATCGTATTATAATGCTTTCCTCATTACAATTAATCTAAGAATTAGTATCCCCATGTTTTAAATGAATAATCTTACTTATTTGAATCACTGTTGGATTATTATTAAGGCGCAAAATATTATTTTATATATTTTATAGATCAACAACACATGTTCTATGTGAGATTAAGACTGGATTCCGTCAAGGTGCCTGCAGGGTGGTGGCAGCTGGAGCCCATCCTGGGAACCCACTGAGCATGCACACTATTTAGTTACAAATTTAGTTACAAATGAATTACCAATTGGATGGTGGGCGGAAACCGGATAATGCAGCGGAAACCCACGGCAATACAGGGACAGCATGCAAACTCCATTGCTGTGTTTCAAACTGACAAACACTGTGCCAATGCGCAGCCTGGCCACAGACATTTTTGCATGTCTACGCAACAGTCAGCCTAAATATTATATGATTCTAGTGTGTAACATTCTTACTTTCTTTCCATACGGGATAACCAAATATCAGGTCGATCCCAGATGATCCCTGCACAAAAGAAATGGATCTACACTGCTCTGATGTATGCACAGATGACCGAAACCATTCATAAAGCCCCAAAATATACACATCAGATTGTTTTCTTAGGACCTTGTCGAACAACATCAAATGGAATTCACAATCACATGTCCAGAAAATGATCTCAGATGCAGTTTTCCTGCAATTTTCTTTTCAGTTCCACAACTCAATATAGACAGAGAAATTCAATCACAGCTTCTGGGGCTATTCCCCTACATCTGACCAATCGTGTGAACATCCCACAAGATTTACTACCATATAGATTGTCACAAACTAAATGCTTTAGGAAGCCGATCGTCCTCTGTATCTGTGCTGGCTGACTACAGCTGCCACAGCCCTTCTAACAATGTGGATTAGAGTTAAATTGCCGTGTATACAGATAGGGTAAAGATATCGGTAATTCTTCTGTCCACAAAACCATCTGGAACTAATGAATAGGAAATTAGTCACACTGATTAGACTTTTGTTTAACTCCGAAGGAAGCATTGCCGCTAAGTATCGGCGTGCAGCACACACCTGGATGCGTAAGGCCTGGATGGGCCAGTTCGGTGAGAGGCACGAAACCATTAACTAACTTTAGGTTAGCATTAGGCTCCTGGGTTGCTCAATCAGAATAACTGCTTAATCCAAAATAGACTCGCTGGTCCTTTAAGAAATAGTTCAGCCATTTTCAGCAAATCCCTGATCTCCACGAATGCCTGCTGTCGTTAGAACAGCCATCCCTTATACAAATACACACGTGCAAGGTGTACTGGGTAGGTGTGCAAAATATGTAATTTAGTTTGTTCATTCAGAACGCATCTGTACTGCTTACTTCAGACAACACAATAAATCTAATTTCTGTTCACCAGCCAAAATTTGAAGATTAGAGATTGCAAATCCTTCTGTGTGAACATGGTCAAAGAAGGAATGGTGGCCTGACGTCTTACGAAATGGACTTATAACCAAAAAGGTCACGGGTTCAAATCCATAACCATTAAGGTGCTACTGAGGTCCCCTCGAACAAGGTACCGTTCCCACACACTGCTCCCCGGGCGCCTTTCATGGCTGCCCTCTGCTCACTAAGGGTGATGGTAAAATGCAGGACACATTTCGTTGTGTGCAGGTGAATAGCCCCATGACCCTTTTCATGTGTTTTTTTTTTTCTCATCATTATGCTGAAAAGTCTTTTCAGTCTTATATGAACACTTACTTGAAAAGAACACTTGAAAGGTATCAAACCTAAAGAGAATAGAATGTATTGAAGATACATATTTCTAACAACATACAAAATGCTTTATGTTTTAATGTATGTTGCATTAAAATACAATGTTTCAAACAGCCTATCATTCATTAAAAAAATTGGAAACATGTGATGACAATAGTAGTAATTGTTATGAATATTTAAAAAAAAAAATTAAATTGCTCATTTAATTTCCGCAGTATGCAGTTGGCAATTCACCAAAAAAATTGCTGAACTATTCCTTCAAAGCATCCCATAGTGTCCCACACTAACCTTTCTCATTTTGCTCTTTCCTCAAAACCTGCCCTTATCTGCTGCCTTGCTGAGCATAGCCCACACCCCGCATAATGTCCAGAGGGACAGCTGGACCTGACTGGGTTACAGATCAGCTCTTGTTCCCCAGATGTATTTTTCTCTGCTCCTTTACTGCTCCCTCAGCGGCTGGTCCTGTCCACACATACTGATGAACGCTTAACTTTTTAAACACCCCAGGCCTCTTCAGAGAGGGCAAACCTTCACCGGTAAACTGCAAAGCGCTTGACGCAAATATTCCTGATTCTGCTTCTTGCATTTTGTATTTTAAATCCCCGCTACATGGTGGGAGTTAAAACCACGGGCACACCAACCCAAGCGATCTGAAAAGACAACGGTTCAGTCTATTAAAAAAAAAAACTGCAGTTGACTTCAGGTTTTATCAATCTGGAGCAGGGTGAAAATGTGTAGGGACATGGATTACTAGAACCATCTCCTGTGGTCTGATGTGTAAACAACTTCCCTACAGTCAAGCATGGTGGTTGGAGTGTGAAGTGAAAGTGAAGTGATTGTCATTGTGAAACACTGCAGCACAGCACACGGTGACACAACAAAATGTGTCCTCTGCTTCCACCATCACCCCTGGTGAGCAGTGGGCAGCCATGACAGGTGCCCGGGGAGCAGTGTGTGGGGACGGTACTTTGCTCAGTGGCACCTTGGCGGATCGGCATTCGAATCCAGCAAACTTCTGATTTCGGGTCTGTTTCCTTAAATGCCCCATGTCAGGGTTTAGGGCTGCACCAGTGCTGAACAAAATGGCAACATGTACTGTGACATACTGAAGACGAGCATGATCACCTCCTTGCTCATCTGGGGCGCAGGGCAAGATTCCAACATGATAACGACCCCAAGAGGACCACTGCCCTGCTAAAGAAACTGAGGGTAAAGGTAGTGGACTGGCCAAGCAACACCTAAAACCCTACTGAGCATCTGTGGGTCATCCACCACCAGGTCTCCAACATCCACCAGCATAGTGATGTCATAATGGAGGAGTGGAGGAAGATTCCAGTGTCAACTTGTGAAGCTCTAGTGAATTCCATGCCCACGACAGTTAAGGCAGTGCTGCAAAATAATAATATTTTAGACTGTTATGCAATGTAAATAGTCAGTGTACAGGTTGAATCAGAGTGTCATATCTTCAGTGTTGTCCCAAGAAAAGATATCATTAAATATATACAACAATGTGAGGCTACTGTACGTATGCATGCATGCTTGTTTGTAATAATGTCTGTGGATGCTGTAGCGCGTCTGCATGCTTCTATTTATAGGACTCTGGTTCACCTCTGCAGATGCGAAAGCTTGGTTTCTCTCCCTTTCCTTAATCTCTGAAGAAGAAAAATAATAAGGTTCGCTGTGGCCCTTTCCCTTCAGGTAAAAAGGGGCTTCAGCATTTAGCAGCAGTCTACAGAAGCCCCCACCCGAAATGCCGCCAACTCTGACGGCAATACACTGGCAGCGGCAGCCTGATTCGAGCGTAATTGCGTTCTAGCTCCGAAACATCAATGCGAACGGACGAGCAGGAGAGGACTGGTACGGGCGGGCTCGTGACGGACACAGAATCTCCTGCGTTCCCCCAGGCTCAGCCCACGCCGTTAGGAGCCAGTGTAACCACAGAAGCTAATGCGGTGTGACATGGGAGAGGCCTGCCCAGGACTCCGGAGGCCGACAGGCACCAGATGTGCACTGGTGGGAGCCGAAGGGGGGCCACCCCCTCCGCCACGACGCGCTCCTGTCAGCTGTCACCCTGGGTCAGAGCTTCGGCCATCACTCTTAAGAGCTGATATGGTCTCGATGGCTGTCGCGCCCATCACCACTCTTCAGGGCCGAGAGCCGCTTGGGCACTTCATTCCGCCCGGCTGGCAGTTGGCACGCGATCGTACATTAATCAAAGTGAACAAAAAACACCCGGCGTGGGTACACAAAGTCTCCCTCGCAGCCACTTACCGTACACAAAACTGAGCATCATACAGATGAGGGCCATCTGTCAAAACAGAGCAGTCCTGACTGACTGGAGAACAGCGCGTGATGGAGAGCGGCGAAGTGGCAGAATATATAATTATACACCAGCGCAGGCGGGAGGCGGTTCCTTCTATATGCATATATCTATATTTCTGTTTTTTTTGTTTTTTTTTATTGCTCAGGACACCAAACGCGGACGAGGATGCCAAATTAACCCACACAGCAGACACTTGACAGTCGGCCCAGGAGTGAAGTGCACTCAGCAGCAGTCACATTTGGTTAAACATCACGTCTGCGTGCATTTAAACAGGTTGAACATATCCCAGCCCCGACGCGGCCACTTCACCTGATTTTCCGGGCTTAAGCGGCAGAAGAATCCCGTCCCGTGTTAAAATGAAAAGGTATTTATATAAAAAAAAATGGATTTCTGTATTTATTCCTCTAGGCTAATTGCTCTATGCAGTGTGAGATTCGCAATTGATATCCATCCACCGCAGCAGGGCTCTGAGTTAATGTCCAGTCTACCCGTCTGCCCAAAAGCAACATCTTAGCCTTTTCACTCCATCTGGACATCTGATCTTGTTTTCCTTTAATTGGAACGGATAAAATGTGTGAAAGCAATCACAATGGAAAGAAGTCAAAGTGAGGAGTCATATCTTCATTTGCAGACACTGCAAGCAGTCCTTGCAAGATGCATCGTGACGATTAAAGGCAAACGCACTGTGGGAGTGGCCAGGCAGGCTCCCCAATGCCGATTTTGCCTGCTGAATATTTATTCCTTCTGATGGCTCTGGATTTCTTGCCTGGAAGCCTTGTGTGAGGGTGCTGTTTCTGGCAGATGCACCTTGTGCCTTTTGATGGGTTTAAGATGATAGGAGTGTGGAACTTGACCTGCAGCAGCTCCACACTCACAATGACCTAGTGGTCGAGTATTGGGCAGTAATTGGCAATTAAAACCCTACTTTATTATATTGTTCCGGATCTCTTGAATTTTTTTGAGGGCTCTTGTTGTCAAGTGGCGTGTTTAAATTGTTTGAGTCTTTGTACAAAGTGTAACATTTTCTCAGGAAACATAAAAAGTAATCATTTTCATAAATTGCAACATCCATTTTAGAAAATGCCATATGTGTCAAGTATAACATAAAAAATATGAACGATATAGAGGCAGTGATGTTGCAAAATTATCCAAAGTAACACATCCAGATAATTTTATGTGCACATTCTAATGTGTTCACATGACAACAAATTTGCACCCAAATTTTGCAGCAGCATCACATGGTGCTTTTTAAGATGTAAATTAAATCAGCCTATTTGCATGTGTTACTGTCAGAAAATGTCCAAATTGGAATTCTTTTTCCCACGATTGCCTGTGCATAAAAACTGCATTGATCTCAATCCTACCAATTTGTAATGTAATGGAGTCATCATAATGTCACAATCCAGGTGCTCGAAGGCCAGCTCCACATGTGACATTACACCATAGGCCCCTGCATTGATGAAAGAAGTTGATCTTTCTATGATGGGGACATTACCCTCAACCATCTCTGGCCCGCCAGCCAACGAGTCGATTATGTTCCTGGAGGCGCCTGACCAGACGCGACAGAGAGAGGCACAGCTGGAATTCAAAGATGGCCGTGCCACCCCATTCTAAACAAATCAATGAGTCCAGCTCTCACAGAAGAACGGTTTTTTAACCTTTAAGGCAGTGCAACGCTTATTCCATATATGCAGCGTTTTATAAGCCTTGTGCAGAAAGACTATGTTTCTTATTTCTTCAACCCGCTCAGGGGAGTTGTGCAAAGCAATAAAGACTTCCTCTGAGTAGAGGGGAGTGCTTTGCGCTGTTCAAATGACAGAGACCACAGACGGCATAAATCTCTCCTCGCCCTCTCAACGGATCAATAGATTTGATAAACGGCGAGAAAGTATGGCGTGGAGCATGGCTTCTTCTGATGTGCCCAATTGCGCTGCCAGCTCTGGGGTGTTTAAGTGGATTCAGGGAGAGGATAACGCGACGCACGATCACTGTTAATGTTTCAATGTGTGAAACCTCAAGATCTTGGATACAACAAGGGGTTTTACGGGCTGAAACTACGTCTCAAATCCTCTGGGTCCTGCAAAGACCAACAAAGAAACATTTGTTTGTTTTGCCGAATCGTGACAGTTCACTGCATCACATTTTGCATACAAAATTAAACATCCAGTGTTCCAGGGAAATTTAATTCAGCATGAAAAACAAACATATATGCAAATGATGTTATTTTGCCTGACGGTGATCACTCCAGCTTGGAAAGCTTCCTTCAGAAAAAAACTCAGTTTTCAGACATTTACCTTGCTAATATTAAATATATACAGTACAGGCCAAACGTTTGGACACATCTTCTCATTCAATGTGTTTTCTTTATTTTCATGACCATTTACATTATCGCTGAAGGCATCAAAACTATGAATGAACACATGTGGAGTTATGTAACTAACAAAAAAATGTTTTATATTCTACTTTCTTCAAAATAGCCGCCCTTTGCTCTGATTACTGCTTTGCACACTCTTGGCATTCTCTCAATGAGCTTCAAGAGGTCGTCACCTGAAATGCTTCTCCAACAGTCTTGAAGGAGTTCCCAGAGGTGTTTAGCACTTGTTAGCCCAGCTCACCCCAAACCATCTCGACTGGGTTCAGGTCCGGTGACTGTGGAGGCCAGGGCTCCACTTTTTGTTAAGTACATAACTCCACATGTGTTCGTTCATAGTTTTGATGCGTAAATGGTCATGAAGATAATGGTCATTGAATGAGAAGGTGTGTCCAAACTTTTGGCCAGTATATTTATAGCCGGTATGACCATGGTGGAAAGTGCTTAATTACTCTTAGCAGGGGTATGCCATCATACAATTATTTCCGCTATTGTGAAGATGACATTCAATAAAAAATGCATGTTTCACTACCTGTTGTCACATAGAATCACACTCGTTGTATCTGTGTGGTTGAATCCCGTCAGTTCAATTACACTCTTCCCTTTATGGACTTGGAGGGGAGGTGGAGCAGGAGGGACAAGGCACGGGATGAAGAAAGGGTGGATGTTGACGCCCATAATTAAAAATTGATCTGGGGCAGGCGAAGGAATGATGAAAACATTGAGCAAGATGCGAGGCAAAAGGATTAGTGTTCGAGCTGGAACAGATGTTCCTCGCCACTCTGGATGTCGGGCACAGCTCAGTGCCTCAAAAAAAAAAACATTTGGAATATTTATTTATATTTCATATATCCTGAGAGTTGCATTTTTTTTTTTTGTTAATCCACGGAGCATCCATTTGATTGATCCCTCCTTTGGACACACCCTTCCATTGGGAGTGTGCTCTTTGACAGTGCCAGGCAACTTGTAAAAGCTGTAATCCAATTAGTTTAGGCTTAAGGGCCAGCAAACATGCTAAACTGTGTACCCATGTCCTACCACTCATGAGTGGCTTGTTAATCATGCACACACAACTGAGAGGAAGGCTAGTGGCAATTGATAGCTACCAAAAGTCACTCTGGAATCTAAGACCTCAGAGGTGAAGTTCACATAAAAACAGAACAATGCGATACGTCAACTTTTGACTACAATTAAAAAGGCTTAATGGACTTTTGTTGAGATATTGTTGTCCTGCTCCTTGTTTGAAGTGTCGAGCTCGGAAGCTGATAGTCTGAAACTTTGGAGATGTCCTTCCTGTGAAGGCTATTAATCAACACCCACGTCATTGGTGACGAATGAGACATAAGGCCCTGCCCCCCCCCCCCCCCCCCCCCCCCTGGCATCTGCTAATCACATCTGATGGAGATCCGCCGTGCTCACACTCAGTTTGCACCCCTCAGTGCTGTTTGCTTGGATTAATCACTTGGGTGACGGACGTTTACGTTCATTTTTAGCATCAAAGAGATTCCTCTGCACTCTCCAGTCCATTTCAACTAGGGCTGCTTAAGCAGGAGGACCATCGAATGGCTCTAGCGTTTAAAGCGAGGTCTGAATTTTAATCACTTTGCACAAGCTGAGCGAAGAAATGTCCTCACAGATTCATTCTGAGACTCATTGATTAAAAAGAAATAGCAATTCCACATGGTAATTGCTGCATTCAAAATGGCACCAAAAGGCTTCCCTGAGGCAGCACAGTTTTTAGGAAATTCAAGTTTTTGGCTTGAGAGCCCTAATGTAAAACCTTTTGAGGTCACTGTTCAAGGGAGCATCCGGTAAAGTACATTTGCATTTTTTATCAATGTATTTCTTCAAACATTTGCTCTAATTCTGTACCACAAAATGGATCAGTGGAAAACTTCACATAGTCAAAATGTTTGGATATCTCGGTACTCCACCATTTCCACCAGCACTGAACATGGTGTGATATACCCTGATTTAAAACCCTAAATATATAATTTGTAATATTTGGTACAAAAAATACATAACAAGTTAGGAGGTTAAGACCTATATTAGCATTTAAAATTTTAAAAATGCACTTACATTTAAGACCTCAAATTCTACTGTCTAACTACAAGTCACGATAGGAGACAAATCTACATATTTATAATGGTTTATGTAAAATATCAGCAGGCCAATTGTGATTGTATGAGTTATTGAAAATCCAATCCAACTAAGAACTGCAGACCACACTGTATAACATTTACACTGAATAACAGTAGATATTTTGAGGGGTCAGCAAACATACAAACACACAGCCATTAATGTCTAAACTGCTGGCAACAAAAGGGAGTGTCAATATTTTGTGTGGCCATTATTTTCCAGCACTGCCTTAACTGTCGTGGGAATGGAGTTCACTAGAGCTTCACAGGTTGCCACTGGAATCTTCTCTCCACTCCTCCCTGAAGACATCACTGAGTCGGTGGATGTTAGAGACCTTGTGCTCCTTCACCTTCTGGTTGAGGATGACCCACAGATGCTCAATAGGGTTTAGGTCTTGCTTGTACCTTTACCCTCAGTCTCTTTAGCAAGGCAGTGGTCGTCTTTAGGATCATTATCATGTTGAAATCCTGTCCTTCGGCCCAGTTTCCAAAAGCAGGGGACCATGATCTGCTTCATAATGTCACAGTAAATGTTGCCATTTATGTTCAGCACTGGTGCAGCCCCAAACCGTGGTGCCCACTCCCACCACCATGCTTGACTAGTGAAGACACATTCATCTTTCTTCTCCTCAACTCCTCTTCTTCTCACACACACTTCACACCATCTGAACCAAATACGTTTATCTTGGACATTGTTCTAATAATCCATGTCCTCAGTCTGTTTGTCTTCAGCAAACTGTTTGCAGGCTTTAGTAGAGGCTTCCTTCTGAGACGACAGCAATGCAGACCAATTTGATGCAGTGTGCAGTGTATGGTCTGAGCTTGACAGGCTGACCCCCCACACCTTCAACCTCTGACACCAAAGAGGTCAAATGGCTAATTGGGTGCCAGCGATTTAACCATTAAGGGGTTGTGTGTGTAGTTATTTTGAGAGGCAGTTATACAAGATGTTCACTGACATGTATCAAAGTGTTGTATCTTCAGTGTTGTCCCAAGCATGTAATAAATTACTTATTAGGGGTGTACTCACTTTTGTGAGACTCTGTATGTTCATAAACTGTTTTTCTTCCCATAATCGCACATTCTGCAAGTAAGAAAGCGAGTTGATGAAGTCTATTTACATCAGGAACATCCTTGCTGCATCAGACACTGACTAATGATGCCTGCAAAGCACATGTAATGTCCTCCAGCCTCTGGGCAATTCTTCCAAACTGCACTTTATCGCATCAGCGTCACAGTTTAAAGATTATGTTAATGCATTATTCTTTTGTATCATAACATTCATTATTTATATTTTGATTCAGAATTACATGACTGTACTCTAGTTGCATTAGGAAAAAAATGAACCACAACATTTGACAAATTAAAACAATTTCTTCTTATTATGCATAAATGCAAATGTTTTGTTGCATAACTAGCTATATTCAATTTCACACCAAGACAATGTACACTGGAACAAATATTTTGATCTGACCTTGATTTGTCAAGATTTGTCCAGTTGTGTTTTACCAAAGGAATGAATCCAAATGGTTCAGTGTACTTTTTACATGAGTATACATGGTTTTGACACACAGACAAGGTACCCTACAATCCTGTCTACATGCAACCCTTGCACGGATAACAAGTGCCACTCCCACCACACAGGCTAACCCAATGAGTCAAAACACTGTCTCCTTTGACATCTAAATGCACTGCAGCCGCATGTCTCCAACACATTCACACCATCACAGTTTACTGCATACACCAGCTGACATATAGCATTTTATCACTATCACATCAAAAAAGACAGATGAACCTTTGCTTGGGCTCTTGAGATTATGTGCCCGAAAAATGTAAGCTTAGAAGGGTGGGCACTGCAAAAAGGTGATAATTGACTGGAAGGTCAGAAAACTGGACAAAAGGTAAAACCAAACCTTTACACGATTTTCTTTCATAGTAATAGACATTTTATGATGTCTATTAGCACGTAAAAACAGAAAGCTGTTTATTACAAAAGTAAAGTAGCCCACCCACCCCCAAAAAAGCAGGATGTCATTTCTGTGCTCTTTAGGCTTTCAGTATGCATTATCCAGCAATGCTGCCCCAAGTTAATACAACAACCTTGTTCATACAACAAGCCTTATTCATAAAGACATAACGTAGGAAGTGCGATAGTATGCAGCTGATGTCTCACTCAACAGCGACCCAAAAAAAACATACAATTCCTTCAAATATGGACGCTGCGATGAGGGAAGCCAGACTGGCAACCCGTATCAAGTGTTTTGCCCACAACTTATTCTGTTAAAATACAATGGGAGAAAATACTATATAGTAAACTTAAAACAGTAAATCATGTTAAAATGAGTGCATGGTTCAATCCGTAATAGCAGGTCAACATAAAATAAACAAAATACTCAGTAGAGGCTTTGTGGGACCAAGATACCTTTCTCCTGTGTTTCATATCGGCATTTAGTGGCAACCTTAACAACCATGGTGCAACTTGACCTTGACATACGAGCTAAATAATTACCACTGGATGTCTGGAAATGTATGCAAGCAAACCAGGAATGGATTTCAGAGATCCGGCTAGCAGGAGAAGCAAATCTGCACAAATCTAGTGCAATATGCACAGCATGATGAGCCACTGCTGAACATGGTCCCTGATGTATTGTTGTTAAATACTTATAATGTTACCTGATAATTTGCACACTGCTACATTACCTCCAATTTTTATCAATTAAAGGAATATTGCTGATTTAAAAAAGCCAGAAATAATGTATGAGAAAAGTTAAACAAACAACAAGCTTCACCTGTAGGTGCTGGTGTAAGTCTTGATGGTTCCATTGATGCTCTCACACATACACATACACCTGTGATCGTATACAAGGTACTTCCTTATCTTGTAATAAAATTTCAGAAGCACTTGTGCAAACCATCCAAGAGCTGTTACATGAACAGTGATGACAATGAGGAACATGCTGAGGCAACCATCTGTGTCCCTTTGAGGAACATATCAATCTGACCAACCTCTGGCTCGGTTTACACTTGTAAACTGCCATTCGCAACAGAGAGATAACATGGATAAATTGCTTTTATGAAAATTTCTGCTGCCTCCCCCAATGCATTTGTGAATTTTAACAAGATTATTTTAATATTTAAGAATGCATTCTCAACTCCAGCAAGAACCCTGAATTAGAGATTATTTTTTTTCAAATTTTCTGGTGCCTTGGAATCACACTGTACACACACACGCACACACACACAGAAGGGCACTGCGAGGTGCCGAAAACACATTTTATATTCCTTTTGTCTTGATCTCCAGAGAATCCAGGAATGAGTAGGTTGTTCAGTTTCAGAGTGCATTTTCTTGTCTGCAACGTGCTTTCCTGAAATAATCTAAAGGGGTAGGTTTTGTGTTTTTAATCCAGAGACCTCATTGCACAATTGAGACACCTACTGCACCAGAATTTTGGTATGCATTCATTTCAAAGTAAGGCTGCACGATATTTATTTTTTTATCACGATTATTTGTATTAATATTGTATTTACGATTATTAATCATGATTGTTCATTATTTTAGGTAAAACACATTTTTATTGCACTTTCTGATTTAAACCACCAGTAAGTGAACAAGGCTTTCAGTTCAAAATGAAATCTCAAATAAAAATAAAATAAAATTTACCTAAGACAAAGGGCTAAGAAAAATAAATAGCAATTGCAGAGTACAATGATAAAGTGCAAACAAATTAAGAAAAAAAGGAACAGAAACGTACTACAAGCCTAAAGATTTTTTTGCGATAAAAACCAGTAAAACCATTCAACATTTTCTGGCTTAAGAGATGACTGAAGGCAGGTCATTATGAAAATACTTTTTTTTTTATATTCAATATGAAAGATGAGCATCCATGTTTGGATGAAAGATGAACCTGCTTGTTTGAAAAAAAATAAACTATAGACAGGGCAGGTCCATACACAGAGCATATGCTCTGTATAGGTCTGTCAAGAACTGCAATATATAGAGGTGTCAGTACAGAAGCTGTGTTTCCTGCGTGGTGGGGGTAGCTGTAACCCACCAACAGCCCACTTGTATAACTATAGAAAATGGACTAACTATACAATATATAGAGGTGTCAGTACAGAACCTGTGTCCTTCATGTGTGGTAGGGGTAGCTGTAACCCACCAACAGTATAACTATAATAAATGAACTAACTATACAATATATAGAGGTGTCAGTACAGAAGCTGTGTTTCCTGCGTGGTGGGGGTAGCTGTAACCCACCAACAGCCCACTTGTATAACTATAGAAAATGGACTAACTATACAATATATAGAGGTGTCAGTACAGAACCTGTGTCCTTCATGTGTGGTAGGGGTAGCTGTAACCCACCAACAGTATAACTATAATAAATGAACTAACTATACAATATATAGAGGTGTCGGTACAGAACCTGTGTCTTTCATGTGTGGTGGGGGTAGCTGTAACGCACCAACAGTATAACTATAATAAGTGAACTAACTATAGAATATATATATGCTGGAAGGCTGAATGGGCCATTATATTTATGTTGCCACATTCTGATCTTTGTCACAATTTGAGGTTGCCGTTCATACAGTTTAGGCTTTAGTTCGCCCCCTGGTGGTTGGCTGACCATTAGTTGAGAAAGTACTTGATACTTTGATATTCAAATGTAAATATCACTGACGATCATCTTAATTTAATCATGGCAGCCAAAATCTTGATCGTGATTAAAAATCAATTAATTGTGCAGCCTTTCATCCAAGTGGCCTTATTTCCTCCATAGCAACACGCTGTTACAGGAAAGCATGCAAATATGTTGCAGCTGAGCTAAATACCTGCGAGTTAGTTGCTCAACAAGGTACGTTAGCTTGGCTAAATATCAGCTTTATGTCAGCTTTAAATGTCGCCTCCTGCATGGCTTCACGTTAAATCCAGGATTAGGATATCGGATGCTCATGTTGGTCATTTGCAAACAATCAGTTTATTTATTGAAAAGAAGATATAATAATTGCATTAGACTAAACCTGAACTGTATTGTAAAATACATGTAAGCATGTTTGTCAGACTGAAACTGTACTAGTTTAGCACAGTTTCTGTCTGACAAACATGCTTACATGTATTTTACAATACAGTTCACAATACAATTTTTTTTTTTTTGGGTGAGAGCCAAAGCAACAGTCAGAGTCAACAAATGACAGATTCAACAGCAATATTCAACTGTAATATTCCATCTCTGGGCTTTGACCCTGAAGCGGAATCTGTCTTTGGATAGTACTGTAAAAAAACGTGCATCTCAAGTAAAGTGTACAGCACATGCAAACTGTCCACAGCTTTCAAGATGTCCACTTCACCACTCAACATGGTGCTGTTGGGAAAAGTGCAAGACTTCTCAACTTACCTTACAGACAGATCATGTAAATCAAATTGCTTCCTCGCCCATGCTTGTACACTGGGACTATGACAGCAGTCTGATTTAATTGCCAACTAGAGCTATAACCAAAACTTGACACCAAACTGTGTGTGGAAATGCACTGAATTTGTACTGCTCTCTGACCATCTACATAACCAACACAAAGCATACACACACACACACACACACAGACACACACCAGTGATTTAAATAGCGGGGTCTAAAAGTAGAGTGTGTGTTTGGAAGTGCCTATTCTCTTCCCCCAGGTGCAGCGCCCACTGAGCTCAGTGAATCACAGAATCAAACCCACTCCAGTGAGTCAGATGGGCCCAGTCTGTACCCCGGATGATTGGTGTGGTATTTGTGAAACCTGTCGGGGTCAAATTGATTTCCTGTGACATCCAGCCATGTGGCAGCTTCGTCAATATTATCATCAACGCTGGCCGAGAGTGAGTGCAAGTCCAATATGGCATGAATGGATCTGATGGAGTTCTTTTGTAAAAAATAAGCTTTGTCAGTTGGTCCATTTGTGGCTTGCAGATAAAAATACAAATTTGTCCCCAAGCCGTCACTGATGTTTCATTATAACTGGAGAGACTGCAAGTTTCTACAGCATCTGGGAATGGCTCAACATTTTTTTGGTTCATTTATTGAATATGAACTGAATATTTCCTGAAATATTTCCAAATGGAGATTGCTGAGAATTAAAATGACTTACTCCATAATCATTCGTGATTAGAGCATGTGTTGAGTACGGAGCCTAGGGAGTCAACAAATGACATCTTGAGGCTGATGTTTGGACAGACTGTAAAGCACGTCCCTCAAGTAACATCTGATCTAAGTCAATAAATATTGGAGCAGAATAGGCAAGCGTACCTTATTGGTAGAAGCCAAACTATAATAATGACAAAAGGTATCGCCAGACATATGTTAGCATACAATGCTAACATATGGGGCAGTGGTGGCCTAGTGGTTAAGGAAGCGGACCCGTAATCAGAAGTTTGCCTGTTCAAATCCCAATCTGAGGTGGCACTGAGCAAAGCACCGTCCCCCCACACACTGCTCCCTGGGGACCTTTCATGGCTGCCCACTGCTCACTCTCCAGTAAGGGTGATGGTTAAAAGCATTTCGTTGTGTCACCGTGTGCTGTGCTGCAGTGTATCACAATGATCCTTTCACTTTCAAGATCAGCCATAACATGATGCAAATGTAAATAATATTCTTGTTACCATGACACCATAGCATCCTTGACGTTGATTCAGTGGTAGCAGTATGATGCCACTGTCCTGCATTAATATGGGCCCTTTAAAACACTACCTAAACATTGCTGTTCAAGAAGTACATCACTTCATGGAGACTGTATGCTCTGATTACAATGCCTTCTATCAGCAGAATAATTGTTATTAATGCCATGATGTGGTTACTCAATCCATTTGAACCTATGTGTGATGTCTGGAAATGACATATTCAATTTATGGTTGCACCACCTGATTGCTTAGTACCAGATACCGCACCAAACATCACAGAGGACTAGTGGAATATGAAAAGGTTAGTGATTTTGTGAGATACATATCTCACCTGTCATTATGCAATGGCTGATTAGTGTATATCTAATTCACAGCGCATCACTTTTTACACATTTTGTTATGTTACAACTTTATAAAAAAAAAACTGAGAAAGCATGGGTACATAAATATTCACAGCTTTTGCTCAATATTTTGTCAATGCATGTTTGGCAGCAATTACAGCCTCCAGTCTTTTTGAATATGATGCCTCAGGCTTGGCACACCTATCCTTGGCCAGTTTGGCCCATTCCTCTCTGCAACACCTCTCAAGCCCCATCAGGTTGGATGGGAAGCGTCAGTGCGCAGCCATTTTAAGATCTCTCCAGATATGTTCAAACGGATTCAAGTCTGGGCTCTGGCTGGGCCACTCAAGGACATTCACAGAGTTGTCCTGTAGTCACTCCTTTCAGCTCTTGGCTGTGTGCTCAGGGTCGTTGTCCTGCTGAAAGGCAGAGTGCAGCTCTGACAAAGTGATCATTGGGTTCTTGGTCACCTCCCACAATTGCTCAGTTTAGGTGGTTGGCCAGCTCTAGGAAGAGTCATGGTGGTTTTAAACTTCTTACACTTATTTTGGAAAAAGGCTGTAACGTAATAAAATACGGAAAAGTGAGGCGATGTGAATACTTTTCAAGTGCACTGTATATGTATTCCAACAAATATGAATATTTTTTATGTTTTGTATCATAACAAAGGAGGAAATTCTTTATTTAAAAATTAAACCAAGCTGTCATCAAATCAAATTAAGTTGATAGTCTGAATGATAGTCTGAGTTTGCAATAGATGTTACTACAGTGGTAGTAGCCTGACTTAACAGCTCACGTAAGAAAAAAAAAGCTTAATGTTGAGTAGGGCTTGGCAATTCTAACGTGTATCAAAAACTGGGCTGAAAATCATAGGTATGTTACATGTTAGTAAACGTATACAATATTTAGATTTCACTGGTTATAAAACTTAGATGTGATGTCCATGTTATTTAGCATTATATGTTAATATCAGAAAAAAAAACATTTGCGATAAAAATCAGTACGGCTCAAAATCTCTCAGCCTTACTGGTGAGGGAATGACACTGATCTTGTCACAATGTCACCTGTTGGGATGGTGTTGGGCAATGGTGAACTATCTGTCCATAAAGAAAAACTGGTGAACTGGACAAAGGGACATGTATGCTCATGTCTCACTGATGTGCCTAGGAGTTGAAGGCTAGATTGGCTCAGTCCCACAGTTTTAATACAGTTTTCGGAAGCCTCAAATGACAACGTCCTGAATTTGGAAAGATTTGATGTCAATGGGAGTGTCAATGGACAATGAGATGTCAATGGGAGTGATGGGTCTCAGCTGATTTAGAAGTTTAATCTTGCGGCTCATTAGTGTAGACAGAAGGACCACTTTAACGCCCAGTTGCAGATTGTGCTCTATTCCAGTACTGCAGGGACTGACACCTTTTCTTCCGCAAGATATTCACTCATTTGTCTTTTGGTAAAGGTGATCATTCAAAATGAGTAATGACTTCCTTGAACCCAAATCATTACATGCCCACAACAACGCAACAAATCAGTTTCTCCACTAATTGGTTCAGGTCTAGAGTATAACTCGCAGTTTTTGGGTGCTATGCACGCATCAGCAAACACACAAGCAGTATTTGAGTAACCTCATACACTCACCTGTATACCAGAGTGTCATCTGTGGAGCTGTTGTACTGCACCTGGTACATCCTTATTCCAGGGAAATTATGGGGCGGCCACCTAATCAAGGCAGAGTTAACGGTCAACTCTACCAGAACCACCCTTCTCTCCTGTGTCCTTGTGTCGTTGCCCGATGCTGAGGTGGACTTGGCCGACGTCAGGATATCAGACGGCCCTGGGTCCGGCTCCCGTACCCTATTGGTGCTGTTAGCTAGGTGGGGTAAGGGGTTTACCACCAACTCCACAGTGCCGGTGGATTCTCCCGCAGCATTGGAGGCAATGCAGGTGAATGTGCCTGTGTCCTTTAAAGAAGTGATGTTGATCTCCAGACTCCCATTGCTAAATGTCAGAGTACGGGACGTGTTGGAGATCAGACGGCCCTCGGGTGAAATCCAGTGCACGTCCGGTTCTGGATCTCCATTGGCTTTGCATTTCAGGCTAGTAGGCTGTCCTTCCATGGCAAAGGTCTTTGGGGACCTGCGTGTAATTACAGGTGGGTCACAGATAAACTCCTCCTCTGGTATGGTCCAGAAGTATTTTGCAGTGAGGTCCGGAGGAGAAGCACAGGTCTCCAAGTCGTCCTCTCGAGTAAGCCTCCTCAACCAGAGTAACTCACAGTTACAATGAAGTGGGTTCCCCCCAAAGCTCAACACCAGTGAGGACAGAGGTGAACCTTTGGACTTTGCATAAACCGGAATTCGTAGAAACAATGGATCCGGGGGAATCTTTTTGAGTTTGTTGGATGTCATATCCAACCGTGCCAACTTGTGCAGGTTTGTAAACACTCCCTGCGGCACATGCTCAATGAGGTTGTGGTCCATGTTGAGCGTATTTACGTTGGTGAGCCGCCCAATGGTTTCCCAGGGTATATCCACCAGGTTGTTGTAGGAAAGATCCAGGTCCTCCAGTGTCCCCAAGAAGTCATCAAAGGCATGGGGAGAGATGTTGTGCAGCTGGTTGCTGGCCAGAATGAGGTGCCTCAGGTTGGTCAGGCCTCGGAAGTGTTCATCAGTGACCACACTGAGGCGGTTGCTGTCTAGATGCAGCGCCCGTAGCCTCTTGAGGTCGGCGAAGGTGTAAGGCATGATCTGGCTGATGGTGTTTCGTGACAGCGTCAGGTGGAGCAGGCTGGTCATGTTGGCGAAGTCGCGGCGCCGCACGGCTGTGATAAAGTTCTCGGTCAGGCGCAGCTCCACCGTCCTCCGGTCTATGACCGTAGGCACAAACAGCAGACCTGTCTTGGCGCAGAGTATGGCGAGCGATGGGGACAGGTTCTGGCACATGCAGCGCTTGGGGCATAGCTGGCCTGACACTGGCACGGCCAGCAACAGCAGGGGAATGACTAGCCTCTCCATCCCTTAGCGCTCAAATCTGCATTGAATAAAGAGAAACAGAATGAGAGGGTCACGCATCTCATAATCCCAAATAGAACTAATCTCCCCAACCCAAATCATCACACTCACCACAATTCAAGATGGATATGAGAATCACCCTTCAAAAAGTGCATAATATTTTATTTGATTCATAATCGGTGACAGAAAGAATTCGAGGGGAAGTTAGTAACCTCTGCAATTTTCCTAATGCCCTAATCCACTCCATCCCACTCATATAATGTTCTTCGAGATGACCGTTTTATAATGCCAGTATTATATGCAATTATAATGAGAATGATACTATTGCTCTTTTCATGAATATGAATTTAACTGGTTATCGGGGACTTAAGATTTATGTAAGCGTGACTGGGCTTAGTGTTTCTTTTTTTTTCTATCATGGAGGCTAGAAATCTGGATCAATAAAACCAGCCTGTCTATTAAGCAGGTTTACACTCCCTCCCTGACCATGGCCCTGCTTTCAGCTGCTAGGTTACAATACATTATTCATATTGCACATGTTATTTTTATTTACAAGGAATGACAAATTGTTTGTTCCCATGTGTGGTGCAGGAGAAAAAGTGCACACTTAACTTAGATTCTTTACTGTTCCATGTTCTCAGAAACGCACAAACATTTAATGCTTTCGTGAGAATATTGGGTACAATCGGTAAATCACCATTATAAATGTATCTGTGCAAATGTTGAATAATCTGGTACAGTTGTATAAAAAAAAAAAAAACAGAAATCAAACAAAAACCTCCTGCTGTTATATGATGTGTCCTGATTTGTTACGCCTGCAATATTCTGCTGCAAGCAGCCCCAGGTCTGCCTCCCGGTTTGAGCTGGCCTTCAATCTTCTGTGCCTCTGTTGTGCTGCCACACCTTTTGTTCTGCCAAGGTCTTTCACTCTGCCGTTCACTCCAGCTCACTCCCCGCTTATCTGTGTTTGCTCACAATCACACCCTCTCCATCACAACTAACACTTGACTCTCAGGTACATGGAGGACCCGGGTATAGGTCCTGGGTTTCTCAACAGCTGTCGACCCTGGGGTATATACTGCTGAAACTGAATTATTACGTTCTTTTTTTTCCTTTCTGATTTACAGCACAACGGTAGGTAGATGCATTATTTTTACTGTCTACCTT
The DNA here is from genome assembly GCF_900700375.1 of Denticeps clupeoides. Lineage (NCBI taxonomy): Eukaryota > Metazoa > Chordata > Actinopteri > Clupeiformes > Denticipitidae > Denticeps > Denticeps clupeoides. The sequence continues at coordinate 5,028,978 of NC_041725.1, read as the reverse complement.
TAAATCATACAAAACCATCAGTATTTAACAAAAGTGGTCAGGGAAAGGATAACTAGGAATCAAACGACTGGGTAGGTGGCAAGAACCTCAAAGAGTCAGCCCAGTTTGGTTGGAGTTGATGGGTGTATAATGATCATAACAAGTAATAACATATTTTTACCAGTGCATAGAAATTTCCCTTTTGTTGGGTAGAAGGGGTTTTAAAGCAGTAAATCGCATTGTTAAATATTTCTATTTTTCATCCCTGTCTCAAAAAAAAAAGTGAAAAAGCAAAAATATACATTACACTGTAGTCCACAGTGCACCAGCGACACTGTGTGATGCATCAGCTGATGCCACTCTAATGCCTTTTGAGCATCAATTGTGCGCTCACACTGAGACTGCGCATTTGATGTGCATCGCCATTTATGACATTATTTATGTGGCTACGGGTATCGGCTTTGCAACTTAATGCACGACGGTCTGCATGGGATTTGTCATAGACCGTTTAACAGGCCTTTTGTTTGTCTGCTGCGAATTTAATAAAAGAACGGAACAGCGATTTGTGCCTTTGCATCCCTTCTCATGAAATTCCATGAAATGCAATGCCACCCACCCAGACTCTGCACCCATGCACATTATACAGTATTACATGGCTCACCATTCAGCTGTTGATTGCCAAAATGAGGAGAGCTGATGAAGTCAATATATGTACACATACACACGCATGCAATAAAGACTACATTTCAGCCTTTTTATTTTTGAAGGAATGGAGAAAGAATACTCAGTGTGAGCTGTGCTGCTTGCATTAATACAATGTTAGGGACCCCAAATTTTGTTTCAGTGCATATGAAACTCAATGTTTTTATTTCACTTAATGATTTACAGTTCACTCCCTTCAAATGCTTTGAGACAATGGTGGATACTTAAATGAAAAAGCTTCAGAACACATTAGTGTCAATGCTATAAAATCTCTGAATACACAAAGGTACAACTTTAGTAGAGACTCCTTGCAGTTTTGCAATTTTAAGGTTATGGTTTAAGGGTAAAAGCATCCTAAGGATTTACCTAAACAAATAGCTAAAAACATAAATGGGAGGAGCCCATGGTGTTGTCTTGACAAATGATACTTCCTAATTCTGGACCATTTAAACCCATGCCTGTCAATGTTTCACATAAATAAATGTGCAGATACCTCATAATTTCAGCCAAGAATCATAAAAAAATAATTACCAAAACACACAATTTACATTTGCATTTAAGGCATTTGGCAGATGGCCTTATCCAGAGTGATTTTCAACATGCTTCCATGTTACAATCACTAGGACCCCTATGAATACAATCTTTTTATTCACTCTATTGTAGATTTAATACATATGTTAGACAATAAGAACGTTATAAGTTAATCTAAATATTCTCTAAAGAGGAAGGTCTTGAGCTGCCATTTGAAAGTGCTCAGTGACTGAGCTGTTCTGACCACCGAGGGGCCAAGACAGAGAAGAGTCTAGATGACTGTCTTCCTTTTACATTCAGAGATGGAGGGACCAGACGAGCAGTACTGGAGGCTCGGAGTATACAAGGTGCAGTGCGAGGTGTAATAAGGGTTGTGAGGTAGGATGGTGCTACTCCATGTTTGGCGTTGTAGGCCAGCATCAGTATTTTGAACCTGATGCGTGCAGCTACTGGGAGATAGTGGAGGGAACGTAGCAGAGGGGTGGTGTGGGAGAATTTGGAAGGTTGAAGATCAGTCATGCTGCTGCATTTTGTATTAGACCAGCTAGAAGGGAGTTTACTAAGGACTGAACCAGTATCTGGGTGGCCTGTGTTGACAGATAAGGACGGATTTGTCTGATATTGTAGAGAAGGAATCTACATGAGCGGGAAAGAGAGTTGGTTGTCTAAATAAACATATATGCTAAGTATTTATCTGCCATGACTTTGTGACATGCAATATCTCCTGAAATATCAACTTAAAATAAAAAATAAGATCTTGTCTCTTCCCCTGCCTAGTCTGTTCACCTCTGGTGTCTGCCCTTGTAACAAAGCTCGTTCGTGTCACGATTAAATCACAATGTGCAAATCACAAATGCACAAATCTCTGCTATGGCCATCAATGTCTGTAACCAACCCAAATACGCAGATGCATTATCAGAATATTTAAGTGACTAAGTGATTGTGTTTTTGGCTAGACCAGCTCTATTTGTCAGATTTTGACCATGGGATGTGAGGGGACTGAATAAATCACCACCATGAGAGCACAGTGCCCAGTGTAATATCTGAGCAGTCTTGGAGAGGTAGTGGGTGTTCAAAGATTCCAATATGCCTATAACTGTTTATAAAAGGTATAGTATAGTATAGTGTAGTATAGTATAGTGAAGAGTAGGTTTTGCAAACACAATTTTGGAAGCCCATCAAATCTCTACATCCACAGTCACGCAGAGTCAGAACATCATGTGGTGGTATGTGACAGTGTGGCGTATAGGAAGCAGAGCTGTCGGGGGAGATGCTGTAAACATTGCTCAAGGCACCGTGCAACATGCTACAGAACATCTCCGGTCCCCACCACCACTGATCTGTTTATAGAAAAAGATGCTAAGCATACCCAACTGTCCTCCAAGTATCACAAATTGAATTTGGATTTGGACCAGAATCCTCTTTTAACTGTGAAGCTCTGTGGTGGGGAGCATTACATGCTCGAATAAAACGGGGCCGATAAAACCCCGGCCTGCCCAAGCTAAATGAGAGACCAGGCTGCTCCCTGAACTTATTTACACGCTCGGTCTCCGGACCGCACCGAGCTTCGGTTAAACTGAACTCCTTCCTCCCTGCAGCCACAACACAATGGAGATGGATTAGATAGTTTGCCTCCACTGCAGTGGTCGTGGGGCCTCGAGAGGCTAAAGTGCACTGAATCGATCTGAACTTCCTCTCCGTCTAAGATGAGGGGTAAAATGAAAGGTAACCTCCATTCCTTCGCTGCTCACCTTGCAAAATTCCCACAACAGCCAGAAACGATTGAAAAGCTACGCGTTAGTTATCAATCATGAGAATGGATGACAGATAATGACACGACCTGTCACTTGCTGTGTTAATACAAGATTGTGCACTTGCTCCGCTTGGTAAAGAAAAAAAAAAAGTCTTTAGCATTGTCCCTCGATGTCGAGATGGGAATAGAACATCAAGGAAGTGACGAAGGAGTCAAACTCTAGTTCATCAGTTCCACAGTTTACAGCAAGTGCGTTATTGAGATTACACAAAAATTGACCTGTTCATTTTACTGCATGACTGCAGCAACAATAAAACCTTAATGAAATGAGGTTCTTGGGATCTGTGGTGATTGAGATATATAATCCAGTGCTTGGTGTTTGTTATAACTGTTGCTATTTAAAGATAAGAATGAGAGTGGATATTATGCAAGATATGCTTCAGCAATAAAACAAACTTAAAACTGAGAAGTGGCTTCCGCAAGGAAAATAGTCGATGCATGCCTTAACCAGCTGTTCACAGCCAACACGTAGCAAGAAGCAGCCTGTCATGTGACGTCGCCACAACAATCAGTCCCTCCAGGACTCTGCAATGTTGTGATCAGAGCAGTTTGACCAGGAACTGTCATCTCCTGTTCAGCCCGCATTGGGCTGAACATGTGACTGGAAGGAAGGGGACTGCGGTCCAACTTTCACCCCTGTTGGCCGAAAGTGAAACAGCTCTTCGGTGTGATCATGCGCACGTGCATTTATATGCGATCTAAATAAACATATGCAGTAATCTAAGTAAACATATGCATATGTATACACGCTAAACAGCAGCGGAGCAGGTTGGGATGCCCGGGTACCGGCTGGCCACGCCCAGTGCGTTCAGCTGGCACCCGTTGACCTGATTATTGGGTCCTGATCACTCACAGCTGCCGGTCATTAGGCTGGAGGGTCCCGGTCGGGTGACCAGCGCACCTTGGTCAGCACAGGTCGTCCTGCGTTGCCAACGCTCATGCTGACTGTGTGTAGCTACAGGTTTTGTTTTCTGCTCGTGGCCAGTGCGCCGTTTTCAGTTCGTTTGTTAAAAAAGATACGTTGACATGCATGCCTCCTCTTTTTTCACCCCGTGGTATGACACATGTAAAGCAGATTTAAAGATACATCTCACATTTATCAACAAAAATTCCTGTTTGATTTTTAAAAATTAATGTAGAATTGCCTTTTTTTTTTTTTTTAATCAAGCATTACAATGTCAAAGAAGGCCACAATGTTTTTTTTTTCTATTGTCAACTCTTAAGGTGGTGCAATCTACTTCAATCTGTTATTATGCAGTATGATGACTGTGGCAGATGTGGCTTTTTGAGTTCCTTATTTACATGCAAACAAGATCAGTGTGGAAATACAGTGCAAGGTTTTGTCTTTTAATAATATACCAAATCCAGTGTGGGCTGGATGAGCAATTATCTTGGCTAAAGCCACCTATTTCTGTGCATCTGAACAATGTAATCCAATATGACATGATTTGGGCTTTATGTGTGGGTCATTGACCAGACCAGCAGACCCACCATCTGTACGTCTGGATCCTTTGTCTCCCCCACCCAGAGTTTCAGAACTAATCTGAAAGGTGGATTTTTCTGTCAACGGTGATCATTTATCTTGGGCAGAATGACTTCAAGTTACAATGGAGAAAGGGGGAATTATTAATCTCCCATTAAGGCAGGGATTAATAAACTGCCATTAAGGCAACAATTAATCACAACAATGGGCCCATTTGAGTTTCTCCTTGGTACTTCATATCTGTCTGTCACAATCGGTTTGTAATATGTCAGTAAACCGCCGCTCGGTTTCTGTCTTCAGTCACGCAGACGGAAAGAAAACGCATTAGTGCTGACAGAGTTTCTACAGACTTCTCTCTTCCATAAGGTCCAAGTTTCATGTGGATCTCCCACCACACCTCATTAGGCCCGTTTTGAGAAAAAAAAAATTGAGAATAAGGATGTTTTGCAAAAAAAAAGAGACAGCTTCTGGACCAGCTGGGGCTTTTCTCAGCATGTGAGGCGTGTTAGTTTGTTATTGGCTGGATCGGACGTCTCAGCATGATCACAGGGAGGGGGTTTGTTTCATAGCAACCATTGCTGACCAGGAAGTTAGAGCAGTTTAAGGAGGTGGATTTTGGGTTTTGTCATTCTGTAAAGTGTTGAGGGCTTCTAGCATTTGTTCTCAATGTGAAAACATTGCAGTGCAAAGAGTGACATTAGTTACACATTTTTTTCTATCAGTTTTGGCCTGGATAAGTGTGAGATCTCTCTGCACAACTACAAATTGTTTAGCACCTAAGGGACCCAAAAAAACAAATGGGATTCACTATTCGTTTTGTTTTTCACTGTAAAAGTTGGATTTTTTAAACCATTTAAACATTTGTGTCTTTCAGCTGTGTGTTTTTGGGACTAGAGATATACAGTGGCTTGCAAAAGTTTTCAGCCCCCTTCCTCCCATGAAAGTCATCATTGTTTCTGCAAGACAAACAATTTGTTCACGTCAGTATTTTAGAATTTAGGTAGTAGCAATGCATTTCTAATGTCAAAATAAACCGTATTTTTAATCTTAGCATTCACATAGCTATCCAAACGACACTAATGTGAATGCTAGTTGACTACCTGTGTGCCCTAGAAGAAGGCGCCTCTCTGGGTATAAAAGCAGCCTTTGCAAGAGCCATTGACCACTGGATAACCACTGCAAAAATGAAGCATTCTGTTCCTTTCAGAAGCAAAGTCAGTGATATGCACAGGGTCAGACAATGACGAGAGTCATGAAACAATAACAGATGACAGATGACAGAAGGACGATGAGACACATCAAGGAAACATTTATACACACAACAGGTGACCACAATCAGGACCTCAGGAAAAATAAGAAATCGCAGTGTGGATTCCCGGGAACTATCCACTTCATGACATTTGACCCTTACTGCTTCAACCCTTAAAAGTAATCTGCTGATAGCCACATAGAACTCTAATAAACTACCCGCAGTGTTACCACATTATTCATAACTGGAGTAAAATGATCCATCTATGCCAGCATTTCTGGGATGTATCTCAATGAACATGATCAGACCAACGTAATCCAGTGCTGACCAGAAGAAGATGGGTTCCCCTTTCCGAGCCTTGATTCCTTCTTTTTTTCTCTGTTCAGGGAGTGTTCCCTTGCTCACAAGTGGCCTTGATAACTGTTCTAACGTGAGCTTCTTCTGTACCATTTTATAATGTAAAAAGCACTGCAGAAATAAAAATCGACTGATCGGTTGTTCCTCAAGCCAGAAAATATGCTACAAAAAATGAACAAGTTCAGACGTCCAGACCTTTACCAAAACAGAAATCTGCTGCTCCACCATCCTGGACAATCTCAACACATTTTTCTAGAACAATGTGCAAACCTGTTTGTATGTGTGCAAATGTCAAGTAAAAAGACCGAAACATGAAAAGATTGAAACATGCAAAAATGTTTGTCTGGTCATTGGCATGGTTATGCAATTGAGCAAAAAGAAAATTGGCTGTGAAGCCTTGCTCACTCGCACTCGCTCAGTCACTCACTCACACACACCCACCCACGCAAAGAACAAAAAAAATATATATATATATATTAAAAAAGCCACAAAAGAAACAACACACGGACAATGCATTATCACTTTTACTCCAAAATGCGGCTATGCTTCAGCGGTAACTTGTACAGGGAATGCGTGTTCTGAGCCTTTCAAAGGCTGGTGTCAGACTGCGAGCGCAGAGATAAAGCGCCTCGCTGTGCGACAGTGAATCAGCCTGAGCGACCAGCCCCGCCTCCCGCCGGCCTTCGCCGCAAGACAGCGCAGCGGCCACTGAACACCGCCGAGATCATAGCCCTCGCTGCAGAAACCACTGCATCTAATGGGCCCACAAAGCATTCCAAAATGAGAAAGAACAAGCCGGTTTAAATTTTTGTGTTTGACAACAAAACATGAAAGGCCGGCATATCAATAAAAAGAGAAAATTGATTAGCACATTTGCCATGTGAGAGAATCTCGTCTCAGCGGTGACAATTTTAGACACCCAAGCCGCCACCACACACACCTTCTGTGTAATTAACTCATTTCAGTGGATCAAGTTCACATGTAGCATATGGTGACTCATTAGCATTTGAAACAAAGTTGGCAACTCTAAAGTTAGGATTTTACTTTTACATATAATATTCTTTGTCATTTAGTGAAGTTATTGAACTTTTAACAGAGGCTACAGGAGCAGATTCAGAAAATATTATGCAACCACTTGGTGGTAGTAGCCTAGTGGGTAAGTAACTCGTCTATGAACCAGCAGACCCAGGTTCAAACCCCACCTACTGCCATTGTGTCCCTGAGCAAGACACTTAACCCTGAGTGTCTCTAGGAGGACTGTCCCTGGAACGATGAATGGGACAGAACAGTATAATTGGCTCTACGTTAAAGCTTGTGCTGATCATGATGTACTCTACATGCTTATACTGATACGTGATGCGTTGTTGCCAGTTATTGTGAAAAAGTGAAGTGATTGTCACTTGTGATACACAGCAGCACAGCACACGGGGCACACAGTGAAATGTGTCCTCTGCATTTAACCCATCACCCTGAATGAGCAGTGGGCAGCCATGACAGGCGCCTGGGCGGGGGCGGGGCTTTGCTCAGTGGCACCTCAGTGGCACCTTGACAGATCGGGATTCAAACCATCAACCTTCTGCTTACGGGGCCGCTTCCTTAACCACTAGGCCACCACTGCCCATTGTGTTCCTCAATGAAATATGGTTTACTGTTTGTTCCATTATTTTCTCGTGTGAGCAACCAGGATAATTTTTGTTTTTCCTTAACAGACTGAAACAGAAATATGCATTTGGTGATATGTAGTAATCTAATAATCCATTGGCACATGTGACAATGGCAAACGATCACTGACATAAGATATAGTGTCTAAACTCCTCTTGGTAGTGGTAGTCATTAATTTGTAATGAATTACATTTACATTTCTGGCCCTTATCCAGAGTGGCTTACAATCAGCAGTTTCAGGGACTTTGTGGTCTTCTGGTTCATAGATGTTACCTACTACCAGGTCTTAGGTCTTGTAAGTATTGATGTAAGTATTTCTTTTCTTTAGGACTGATATGAAGAACCAAAACCTTGAAGAAAATGTTGTAAAATGAGCCACAACATTAGGACAATCTGTTCTTGAAGCTGCAAGTCCTATAGAATGATAATGTAGCAAAAGTAGGCTGAGAACCACAATGCTCCCAATAGCCCAGCGTGCTTAATAAAGCAACACGAACAGACCTGAGTGCACAAGATTATGCACTGCCTTTAAAAACCACTGGCCTCATCGATTTACTGTACACAACAGCCCTCCGAAAGATGCCCCCCCCCATCCCTGCGCTCTTAACACGCCCCTGCACTTCCCCAGTCACACATCGCAGCAGGTTCTAATGAGGGAGCCTTCAGACTGCCGGCTCGGTGAATGAGAAATAGTGTCTGGCAGCGAACTTCGCCCAGCGCCACTCAAACCGGCGCTCTATTCAGCTGCCGCTTCGGCTCCAGAGAACAAAAAAAAGGAAATCAGTGGCCTAGTTGGTAGGCGGGGGGGCCAACAGAGCGACATTCATGATCATGCCATGCAGCTGTCCCCACAGGCTACACCCTTTGAAGTGATAAGACAAACTGTTTAAAGATATATGAAGCCTTTTGAATGCGGTATTTCACGGTCCCGGATTCGCGACTCGTCCCGCGTTCCGTATCTACGCTCGATGCTATTACCCCTGGCTGCATCGGTGCCATGCCTGACAGATCAAATCTCTCCGAGCGAATTCGTGCCTGTGTACATTTTGTATTGCTCCATATTTTATGCATATGGAGAAGTATTCACACGGTAAAATTTTGATGAATACCACACTTGGGAGAATAATCTATATTAGTTTAATTCTTTATTAGACCGTGCAGAGTCGCCAAAATGAATGAGGAATTGGATTTCACGTCCGTCAATTACAGGTGGGTGGAAATTTTCAATATCTCCTTTTCAGACACCATTATGTTCTACCTATGGTATGGCTGTAATAGAGGAAATTGCATGGCTTATACGGTAAAAAGAATGGTGTACCGAAAAAATAGACACTTCAATGAAGGCTTCAATGAGGACAATGAAGGCTTCAATGAGGAAACAGCTGACATCTTAACATATTTTCTGCATTATGAAAAAAAAAAAGCAAATGAAAACGTCCATGCTAAATTGGCACTGTGTCTTATTGTGTGTGGCAATAATTATTCGTTGAGCACGCAGGAAAGGATGCAGGGAGAGGGTGGGGTATTCTTATCAATGGGCTAATCAGTTCTATCTGCTTCGGGAGACACGGTGCTTTGTTTAGTGGAATAATAGGCCAACCATAACATAACATAACATTATGACAAAAAGGACAGGTGATTCTATAATGGCACGTGCCAGTGGGTGGGACAGCGTGGGTGGCAGATTTTATCCTTGAAGTCGATGTGCCGGAAGTCCAAAAAAAAAAGTGAGTGTGAGTGTTTGTTGATTTGAGTGACTTTGTCATATGCTGACTGTGATTGCCGGAAAGCTGGGTCACAGCGTCTCTTGTGGGATGCAGCACCAGCAGTGGGGACTTGGGTGGCTCTCTGATGCAGTCAGGCTCATGCTGACCGATCCAAAGCAAGAGCTACTGCAGTGTGATGCATATTCATATTTACATTTACATTCACAGCATTTATCAGATGCCTTTATCCAGAGTGACTTACAATCAGTAGTTACACTCAGGGTTAAGTGCTCCGGGACACAGTGGTAGTAAGTGGGGTTTGAACCTGTGAATTTGTGGTCTTCTGGCTCATAGGTGAGTGTCTGTCCCATTAGGCCACTTCCATGTTCCCATTAGGCCACGCGGTTCCCCTGGGACATGTGAGAATTACTTTCAGCGCTACTGAAGAGCTTCTGTAGCCCCAAAACGAATAAAAATTTCAATACCAGTCAAGATTCTGGCAACTGATTTCCCTGATGGCGAAATAATGTACCCTACCACGTGGAAAAATGTTTCAGGTACAGTTTGAATAACGTGACAAGGGAGGTCAAAGTGTTGACAAAGCCCTGCAGATAACTACCAAGCGGATTCTCTTATTTTAATCTAATTATGGAAATTCTGACCCTAGTGAACAAGCCCTGCATCAACACTTCAGATTAAATATGATACTAATCAATATTAATATTTAATAGAACAATACTGTTTACTATAAGCAAGTCAGACAACTCTCTAGTCACACCTGAAGTTTGACACTACTTGTTTTTTTGCCGAATTCGCACTTCTATGGTAAAGAGTTGATTCCATGTTCGAAATTGCACTGTAAAGGTACCCAGAGACTGCTGAATTGCCAACTGCAGAAAACCGGCCTGCCGCTCGCCAGAAACAAATCAAATCCAAGGCAATAACGGCTCGATGCTACTTATAAACCACAAAGCTCTCCTCTCTGCAGCTTTCTTACCCTCAGCAAATCTGTCAAAAAACACTAAATCTACATAACAAGGGGCGCACCGAGCGAGCACGCCGGTGGATCCGGCAAACTCCAGGAGAATCGCCTCTGCAGAGAGATGAGTAGATTATGTACCCGTTTCGAAAGCTGCCGGAAATGAGCCGTTTTACATCACAGCAAGCGCGCCGAAGATCCATCTTCTAGCAGCACGCGTGTTAGTAATATTTGGTTTTTATCCAGGTCTACTGGAGAGCGTGGGCCATTATAAAGCACTGGTTGTCCAGTTGTCAAACCATACGTATGCATGGTAAAAAAAATAAAAATAAAAAATGGCCACAGTCTTTAACAATTAAAACACCATTTAAAGTGATTTATTTTTTTGTTTAAGTACCATTGTTCTCTGGCTAAAAAAGTAACTGTATTACTTAACCAAGTGTCAGCTGTGCCACAGTGGCAGATGGTGTCAGAGGGCATAGGGCATGGTAGAGGGCGTGCCTTGCATGTAAGAGGTCCCGGGTTCAATCCCCGGTATCTCCATGGTGACTTCTCTTTAAGGGACAGCGGTGGCCTAGCGGGTGAGGAAACGGACCGGTTAATCGAATCCCGAGCCGCCAAGGTGCCACTGAGGTGCCACTGAGCAGAGCAGCGTCCCCACACGCTGCTCCCCGGGCGCCTGTCATGGCCGACGGAGGACACATTTTTTTTCCGGTCACCGTGTGCTCTGCTGCAGCGTATCGCAATGGCAATCACTTCACTTTCACTTAATTTACAAAATGACAAAATTACTGCATCATGTTGCGTTCAGATTGCTTGTATCCCTGTTGTGTCTGTCTCTGTTTAGAGGCCGAATAGATTTCCACCCCTTCCATGTTGAAGAATATTCCGCATTTATTGTTATGACTGCTTTCATGTTTTAAATTTCTGTTTTATTGTTTCTTTATTTTTTTAAATGTGCTATTTAAATAAATTGGACTGGATTAATGTTTAGAGTAAGAAGCTCACGTGTGAAGAGGTGATTGAAGATGACATTAACAAAATACAAAATGAGGTGACAGAAAGATGGCATGTCACACACTGCCTAATTAACTAGAACGATGCTCGCTGTTTAGTACACAGTCTTGCTGACTCCGCAATCACCAAGACCGAATGCTAGTTTTCACACGATTCAAAAGTCTGGTCTGTAGCAGGCCACAATTTGGAGACTGTCTCTGCGTACAGGTCAGTTAAGCTACGGTCATAGCTGGCCCTGGAAATTGGGCTAATTCAATTGGACTACTGTCCTTGTCTCGGTAAACAAGCACGGAAGGGAAATCGATTTATTGACCAGGGTGTGTCTTACTGGTCTCAATTTGCTTGTTAGTACGATTCTTTATCTGTTTGACCAATTTCATCACAGATCTAAATAACAGACTACGTAGCTGGCAGCAAAGATGTAAAGGGGTGAACTGGACGGCTTTACAGCTCTGTACGTTCCGTACATTTCCAAATAAGGTATTCTTTGTGAGGCCACTCCCCTTGTTGAGATGGGAAATGCCAAAAGCACATGTATACATATACATCATAGTGCACACTTCTCTAAAAGGTGGTGTGCGCACCCTCTACCCCAGGATGTCCCGGAAATGGACGATGTGGTTATGGATCGTGAGCGAGTGGTTACGCAGATGATGCCACTGATTCCATTTGTGGAGCCGGTGTGGAGCGCCTGGTCTGGTTTTGGTTCCAGGTAAATTCCATTTAGTACCGACTAACAGAATAATTCGTTAACTGATTCCCCGGCAAAGACCCCAGCCTGTGCCCGGTTTCTCGTCGCTGCTTTGGGATCCAGATGGACGGATTCATTGGTTTTGACCCTGGCCTGTTCAGGACGCCCCTCCTAAACATACAGGTGCTGCCGGGCGTCGCTCCCCTGCACCGATCCAGCGGCTTCACGCCAGGGTGAGCCAGCCAACCTCACTGCCGCTTTCCAGTCGGGCCAGAATGTCTGCCAATGCGCCCCCATGTCGACATTTTCCTCAAGTGTCATGTGAAACTACAGAGTGAAAATGACAACTGGCGTTATCTCCTCTACTCATACCCTACGTTTAACCGTCGAGTCGCCATCGTTTTACACGACTCAAATTCCCGGGTGTTTCAGCAGAAAGGATATTTTTCAAGGTCTCATTCCATTTTCAGTGTAAACAGCAGAGGAGAATATGAAGAACGCATGGCGCCTCCTCATCGCTGTCTTGGGGGTATTTGTAATCGGTGCCCCGAGCACCGTGGTACGGTAATACAGATTTGATTCAGCCTTAAAGCAACTCTATTCTCTGAGACCCTACTTAGCAGAGGCTTGTGAGAAGCTCCGAGATGCTCTGCCCAACCTACTGACAGGGCCGTTCTGCGGTCCAGACCGGTCACATGGGGCCAGTGCTGCCGCTGCCACATGAGTTAAAAAGACTGGGGCCATAAGCGTAAAGGGTCAGCAGCCTCCTTCTTTTTTTTTTTTTTTAAAGCCCTGAGGGTCTGAAAGGTTCACTTCTCTGCCACGTGATGAGGGAGCTGGAGCTCCGGCGGAATGGAGACTCGCTGTCTGGCGGGCAGCCACTGCCGTGTGAAATGTCCCATGCAACGGCCTTGGAACGGAGACAAGTTGCTGACCATCCCCGCTAAGCGTCTGCCAACATTTTACAAGGGCATTAAAATGTAGATGCTGATGCTTTGCTTGGACTTGGCCAGTTTCACTTAAAACATACGAAAAAATGATTTATTAATACATGCAAAATTTTATAATATTAACATGTCTGGGGATTGTGTGTTTTTGTAAGCAACAAAAAGCATTACAAGAATCTGTATATATGATTTCTGTATATTTGGGTCGTATCAAATCACCATTCATAGTAGAGCAGCAATTAAAGATAACATCAGTTCCACCCACAGCAAACCTCTCTACCCTGTTATGTGTAGTTCTTCACTTGATGACTTTTAAAGGACTGCCCATGCCACATCTGCCATGAAGCCCTTCTTTTACATTGAAACAGACTTTGACATTTGCATATGACCTATGACCTGCAATGCCAGCTTGTCCAAAATAGTCTTATCACACTTTGATGAACTCTGTCCATGGTCTCACGTGTCATGTTAAAGATGCGGGTACAACTGGATGTTTTTCCCCAGCTGCTACAGAACATACAGTCTTGTTTCATGTTATCAGGCGTTTGGGGGCTTTTTGTGCTGAACAGGTGAAAATAAACCAGTCTACAGATGTCAATGATACGCAACATGTTAGAAAATATTTGTTATGAACCCACATCGTTGTGTTAGTAATGCTGGACCTAAGTTTCATCCCAACCCTGGGAGAGTTTCCAGCTGTACAAAGCAGTGATAGCATTCATCTTATTCCCATTCTGTGTTATAATAAAATTAGTTCAAATTAATTCACCGCAATTAATCATACTGTGCAATCCTGTTTCATTGATTAAAATAAGAGGTCTCAAAGTTCACTCATGAAATGAGAGAGGTCCTTTCGTGTTTGCAGATTGGTATCTCATGTAGTGAAAATGAAACCTATCTCAAAGTAATCTTATTTATCATCCGTCAAATTAATAATAAAAAAAAAGGCTCAATAGTGTCACCTCTTCTTATAAGGTGAGATATCGTAATTCTCATTATGCTCTGAAGTGCATGGTCTACAGGGGCCTTTCGATGGAACAGAACAGGCAGAGATGCATATTAGATGCTGCTGTGTATCACATGTGACAATCACTTCACTTTTAGATGATCCCTAAATGACAAGCTCCTCTTCTTCTTCGTCTGAGGAGGTCAGACATGACCAGCAGATTCTCTCTGCATGTTAGCTGGAAAACAGTCGGAGATGTTAGACACCAACACAGGGCGATCCAACTGTCAGGAGTGATTCGTTGTCCGGGACGGTTTGACTGGACGGCTGTCAACACCCACATATCACTTCTATACCCCAATGCTCTCAGTTTCGGGGGTCACCTACCTCTATCTGCTGCTGGCGGGCTGGGTAGGCAAAGTCATGAAGACCCTTGTCCGGGCTAGCAGAGAGGCACGCCGGGCGCGTGGAAGTCGGGGACGCGTTCGTCCATAACCTCGGGAGGGTCTGGGCTGAGCTCCAGGAACCGGCCCGCCATCCGCCTGCAGGGTTGACAGGGAAAAAGCAAGCGCATCAGCTTGTTGGGTTTCCCTTCGTGAGCAGCAGCAATCCAAAGACTGTTTAGCGGTGACAGAAGGACGCGGCGGAAAAGCACGCAGTTCTGCGTGCTTATCTAACACGCGTAAGTGACACCCGAAAAATTGGAACAAGCGATGGGGGAGGCGTCCCAGTGGCGCCCGGCTCCGTCTGTGGTGACAGCGCTACAGCTTTAGCCAGATATAACGTATTTTAACGTATTTTCTACGCCAGGATGAAAATTTTGTTTTTTTTATTTTGGTGTCTGATGTCCGTCATACATCCTTGCGGAATTCAACAGATTGTTCTATTCTGTTTCTATTTTTTTTAAGCCGATGCAAGTCAGATCAGTGGAGATTTTTCTATTTATATTCTTCTTCTTCTTCTTGTTATGTGTGTAATGATTTCTATATGTTTGACCTCACCATGGGTGCTCTGCCGAGCAGTTTTTCATCTCTGAGCTTTGAACGTCTCGTGCACAAAATGCTGGAAAACCGCAGTTCATTTGCATGGTGCTCCTCTGGCAGCAATGGCCAGTCGACGGCAGATGTCATTCGAAAAATATATAACTTATTAATTTAATTTCATCTACTTATTCACATATTTACTTATTTTCTCCACTGCGTCTGAACATTAGCAATTCCTCCTACGGATGCCTCTCCAGTAAAGACATGCTTCATCCATTACACCACACACACACACACACACACACACACTCACACACACATTTACACACACCACAAACAAGAAAAATACTGGATTCTATAAGTTGATGATTGTTCAGTCACATCAGAATTTTGTTTGTTGGCAGGGGGTTCGAAGTTCACAAATGACGCCCATACAAGCCGTTGTAAATAAAGATGAATAAGTGCATCTTAATGACACATTAAGCACATTTCACACTTTGCAAGCCAATATCTTTATTTTTTTTATTCATTTTTAAGTGCAATGAGTATGAAAGGCAAATGTTAAAAATGATCACTCGCTAACAAAAAATGAAATGCTCTAACTCGCTCACTCAAACAAAAGAGAAAATAAATATTGAACAGCTCCAAGCAACACAGTTGGAAACGCACTGAACCCATTTTATTCTCTTTTATTAGTAAAAAAAAAATGCTTCAAAATAAATTTAAAAAATAGCAAAAAGAAAACCATCTCATGAAGGTAATTTCTGATGCTCCACTGCCTCACAGCATTAACAACAATTTACCCGCCTGTCCGCGAGGCGGCTCGAATCCGACATTTGCATTCACGCCACCCTCCTCCCCACCGAAAGCCGCAGCCCTGAGCGAGTCCAGCTGCCCCGGTGAGAACAATCTCATCTTTGTCACCGCCGTGACTAACTTCTGGCGCGCTATCATTGGCTTTGTGTCATCGCCCTCCTTCAGATGGGTTCTGTCGGAACAGATTAGCAAAATTGGCCATGTCACCATGCTCCTCTTTAAAAATGGTCCTGTAATCTCTGTAGCTCACCAAAGACCCACCACATAGTGCTCATTATATCTCAACCATCGTCAATACATTGCATCG
The DNA here is from genome assembly GCF_900700375.1 of Denticeps clupeoides. Taxonomy (NCBI): domain Eukaryota; kingdom Metazoa; phylum Chordata; class Actinopteri; order Clupeiformes; family Denticipitidae; genus Denticeps; species Denticeps clupeoides. Next base: position 5,012,810 of record NC_041725.1, on the reverse strand, counting down.
GTGCATATTTTCTGCAGCTAAAGTAACACACACACACACACACAAAAATAGATCATTCAAGGTTACAATATTCATCCCAGCTTGACGGAACCATTCCGAGGTAGTTCCGATCCACCAGCTCTCGAGGCCCGCTGAGAGGGTCTTTTTTGAGCTGGAGCTCCACGGCAGTCAGCCGAGTCGTGGCTCTCCCTCCAAATCGCTTCATTACTGACAGGGTCAATACTGCACAGGAAGCCATGCAAGCTGTGGAACTCGTGTGCGTCTGTCGGTGTCTATGTGTGAATGCGTGTGTATGTGTGTGTATATCGATACCTGACTTTTTGGGGCTGAAGCTATACTGATGAAAAAACTGTTGATAAAGTGTTTCTCGTATCTCCTGGCCGGCCGTTGTACGTGACGGTGGCCAGGCCTGGCCAGTCCTCCATGTGGATTCTGGCTTGGGAGGAATAAGCGCCGGCGCGTCTGTGCCGCGTCTGCAGGGGAGGCTCTAATTGGAGTTCAGCCTTGCGACGCGCACAGCGTACTGTGGTTAAATTGTGACAGGATTCCACATTATCAGGCTCAACAAGAGTCTTCAGCTCAACCGATGAACCAGGCGATTGAAAAGGGGCTTGCTTATGGGAATTAAATGCCTTCATTTGCTGTAAACCTCTATGACCAGTCGGAAAGGCCATTTTTGCATGCGTGATGCATAGGAAGGCTGCATAATGCGTTTTGCAGCTTGAATCAGGTTGGTGAAACACAAAAAATTTTCATATAGCAAAGAGGGAGGAAGACACGTACGGCTCAGCAGCTGGCGTCCCTTCCACGTTCTGTTTATTGACCTTGTTTTCAGGCCGTCTGTGACACTTGCCAGCTACACATAAGCCCACCGCCCCATTGCCAAGTAAGCACACCAGGACAACTGTGATGATGGAAATCCAAATCTGGCTTGATTGTTCATATCTGCAACAGATGCACCAGCTTCCACTTCTACAGGTGTCCTCTTTCGAATGAGCTTCTGGTCATTGGTTTAGAATGTGGAATGAAATGGTACCATCATTTCCCCCGAAAAATTGTTGAGCACATCTGAAATCGAGGAAACACGATATTCCTTACACGGCAATAGTCTCCAGCCACTGGAGGCTCTCCTAGGACAGCCAAGCAATTATTTCTCCAGCGGATCCCCTGGGGTCTCCACTCCATGGGACATGCTCAAAAAAACTTTTTGGTGGGCTCCTCTCTCGTCTTGATCATGTCAAGAGGCCAACATTCATAAACTTCTTCTAAATGTTAACCGCATTGATGAAACTTGATATAATCTAACATTCACCTGTACTATTTAAAAGCTATTGGCACGTTTTGCAATATAAACTACAATTTTTAGGCTTGCTTTATATCAAAGTAAACAATGTGGTGGTCAAATATATGAGCCCCATGAGATCTACAGTAATGAACCAATCATCTCTGAAACCGCACCCGTGCAGTCAATTGGCCTCCTAACAACATTCAATCAGCATAAAAAGACTCCAAGGAAGAGGGCACTTGAACACATGAGAGGGACGAGTGTTACTCACCAGGCCAAAGGCAAAGGAAACAAAGTCTGGAGCTCAGAAAGAAGACAGTAGAGGCTCAGGCCAAGGGGGAAGGCTACACTGCCATCTCCAAGCCCTTCACTGCCCCACTGCTGTAACTGTCAAGTGCAAGGAGACACAGAAGCAAACCTCGGCACATCAGACTGAGGTTTGCCCGTGAACATTTGAAAGGTGAAGATGAGTCTTGGAAGTCTGTGCTTTGGTCTGATGAGACTAAACTTGAACTGTCTGGGCATGTGGATGTTGCCCTTGTTTGACGAAGGCCTTTAACTCCAGGCACACAGTACCCACAGTTAAACATGGTGGTGGGAGCATCAGGCTGTGTGGCTGTTTTGCATCGTCAGGCACCGGAAGCCTTGTTTGGGTGTATAGCATCATGAAAAATTAAAATAATGTCGACAAAGCATATCGAAATTAGTCCAGCAGTTCCTCAAGAACACCAAAACCACGGCTCTGGAGTAGCCTGCACAGAGCCCAGACATCGGTCCAAATGAGAATCTGTGGCGGGTGAAATTTGGAGATTATTGTGACCTTCTAACATTAAAATTAAATGAGTTTAATTTTTTTGGTCCCTCAAAATATGAGTCACAAATGCTGTATGAATATATGCCCACCACCCCGCCTTGCCATCTCTGAGCAGTTCATCAGTTTGTTCAAATAGAGCAGGGTTTCAAATTCTGACACCTCATAGGGTGAGTAAACAGTTGTTTGTAATATTTAGTGTTTAATGAGTTGCATGTGATGAATTTAAAACCGATAAGTATGTTGTGTAGAGTTAGGGTGGCCAGATCTCCTCTTTTCCCCCGATCATGTCCAGTCAGGTTTTTCTGGGTGATTAAACATTCGTCACGTCATCCGTTTCTACACGCATATTCATGCTAGTAATAAAACAGCATTCTGGCAGAGTTACGAACATTTTTACATTACATTACATTTACAGCATTTACCAGACACACCACTACTTATTGCCAATCATAATTTTTATCACTGGACAATTAAACTACACATTTTCATTTATGGCAGATAACAGACACCCTTATCCAGAGCACATTATAGTCAGTACTGACAGGGACAAGTGGGGTTTGAGCCTGTGACTGTGTCTTATGGTTCAGCGGCGTCTTACCCCTTAGGCTCCTACCACCCTGCAGGTGATTTTGCGAACCCCCAAACCCACCACCACCGCAACTATTTTCTTTGCATAAATAAAATGTAACGAGCAACATACTAGCCTAGATTTTTTATACATAGCATATAAGCAAAAGCAAATATATGGAGTGTCTTCATTTTATCTTGTTATCTTCATGCTTTCTCTTTTGTGGAAACCGGGTCCACATGGCTCTTTGAGTGGTTAAAAATTGTGGATATCTCATTTTTTCCCTTTCTTGTGTATGAATAAAATACCCTGATTAAACTTAGAAGACATTCTTATTTTGCCTACTCTATACATAATAAATTCAAATTTTCATGGAGAAATGAAAGTGAAAGTGAAGTGATTGTCATTGTGAAACAATGCAGTACAGCACACAGTGACACAATGAAATGTGTCCTCTGCCTCTAACCATCACCCTTAGTGAGCAGTGGGCAGCCATGACAGGCGCCCGGGGAGCGGTGTGTGGGGACGGTGCTTTGCTCAGTGGCACCCCATGGCGGCTCAGGGTTTGAACCAGCAACCTTCTGATTATGGGGCTGCTTCCTTAACCGCTAGGCCACCACGGCCCTCAAGAGTGTTGTCAAGTTTCTTAAGGAGGGCTAACAGCTTTGGCCTCAAACGTATACTTTTTTCAAGCATACCAAAATACTCGAACTCCTCCCCTTAATGCAGAGTCTCAGACCTGACCTGAAAAGAGCAAGCCACCCTTCTCCAAGAGGGAACCATGGCCTCTGATATTGAGGTGCTGGATTCTCATGAATTCTCACGCCACCCACTGCACCACAGCCTGTTGCCTATCAAAGACAATATTCCACAAGACCACACCTATTTTAACTTCAAAAATGCAAATGCGATTCATCCATCACCACATTTTAACACAATAAGCTAACGATGAGCTCATTCCGACCCAAACCTGAAGATGGTTTACATGTCAGGAGTCCACAGACCTCCATCTTCAGACACGTAGATTTACACAAAACTGGACTGGTCTGTGCGTAGTGGGTCATGCTGTGGTTTTCTTTCCCTTGCCTCCTACTAATAACTGCCGAAAGCTCTGCTGTCTGGACTGCATTAGTATAGGCTGAATTAATCTCCTTAAACTTTGGGGTGGGGGGGGGTTGTCTATACCAACCTCCAGACAGCAGCTACTGAAGAAGGTGGTCAAATATGCTGTAATTACATCCATGTGCCTTAAATACAGGGCCACCCTTCTCCCAATAGATGGAAGGAACTGTGAGTGTGCAAGCCGGAGAATTATTTCACATGAAATGTAAATTGTGCAATGAACTGTGAGTTGGTTATTATATTTCTAACACTGGCTGTGTTTAATCACCATTGCACTTCACTGCCTGCAGTCTACAGAAATGACAATGGCAGCAGTGTTTTGCCATGAAAGTAATTTGAAGCTACTCTTCTTCCTCGGGCTGTGCGAATCGTGCTGATGGTTACTGCGTAGTCCTGCACACTGTCAGACAACGGGGGGGCAAAACAACATTGAGAACACACACAGTGGAACCTCGTTTATCAAACGTGCAGAAAAACGGGTGAACAATCATTCCAACGCCCATTTTGATATTTACCTAATATTGCCGTGAGCGTGTCATATGCTTAAATCCATGCCGGCTCTCGGCTCTCGCCAGTTTCTTTACTGTCGGTGCGCAGAGGAAGTCAAGCTGTGTCAAAGGATTAATGACATCATAATTTAAATTATGTTAGGCAGTTTGCTATAGGTCCTATATGATTAATGAGCTTTCTTTACCTAATTGTAAGGTTACAGGCTGCAATAATAATAAATGTTCTGATGCATAGTTATGTTATTACAGATATGCCATTATATTTCACTCACTAGTACCTCATTGTTTAACTGATGTAGCATTGTGGCTTAAACAATGAAAGAGACCGGCTTAAATAAGAGCAATGACAGTCATCACGATCAGCCATGGTAGATCTGGCACTGTGTTAGAGGACCTCTACACGTCCATCAGACAGAAGAGGAGATACAACATTAAGCACAGTCGCACGTGGGCATCGGCTGAGCGTTGCTGAAGGGGAGAAGACTCTGCCTCTGACCAGCTGGAGGAACACTGCTTCATAAGCCCAAAAAAGTGTGTGCAATCATTTTGACCTGTGCAGCTCAGCACGATAATGGCTCTGGACATCCAGGTTCCATTGGATAATGAGCTAATGCCTAAAGAGCCAAGTCTGCATCTAAGCTGTTTATTTTTCATGCATCAACACTGACTGTAATGGCTTCCAAAGTGCGGTGTGAGTTCCGAAATGTTGAGTGTGAAATTTCCCAATCATCTTGGATACAGGAAGGCACGAAAAGATGAAACAATGAATGAACAATGACATTCTGGCCCAATACTATATTTACATGCTGGTACTCGTACTCAACAAAATTAATACATAAAACCAATACCACATGTTGTTCAGTCCCTCCAGGATTTTGCAATTAACTCTTGTGATTGTTGCGATCTAAAATGGCTGAAGGTGTGGCAGTTTTTTCCTGGGTAGGGTTGCAGTGAAACTGCTGAAATAAGTGAAAAATTATGCCCTTTAACATTGTAAATTTAAATAAATAGACTGGTACATTATTTCCCCTTTTTTTAATTAAAATGATTTAGTTATTCTTTATCACTTTATCACTATATATTTATTGTAATTTTATTGGAAGTTACAGGGTTTGCAAGACAGGGTCACAATACCATAAGAGATAACCAGATATGCAAAAGTTATTGAGAGGGTGCCTGTATAGCGATACAGGATGATCTATGATGACTACTTATTGAAAAGACAGGGTCACAATACTATAAGAGATAACCAGATATGCAAAAGTTATTGAGAGATCATCCTGTATCGCTATACAGGCACCCTATGATGACTACTTTTACTGTTGCTCACAGCAAAAAATTTTTTTGGTTAATTTTCCACTAAACTGACTTGATTTAATCACACTGGGCATAAAGGCTTGCACGTGGGCTTCTATTTAAAAGCTAAATCTGTCAGACCTTTAGGCAGCTCCCGACACCGCAGGGTCCAGAGCGTGTTAAGAAAGGTGGGAATCCAGACCAGGGCAGACTTCTGGACATAAAAAACAACAAAACAGACAAACAAAAAAGCCTTTGTCTGAAGATTCCCTCCTCCCTTCTCTTGCAGTTTTATAACTCTAAAAATGCTATACTTGCTTTGTCTCTTTTTCACTAGGACTTTTAGCGTTTGACTGTTTTAGGAGGAAAACATATATTAAAATAATGGACAAACTAATGATTATTACCAGAGCTTAGACATATTACTATTATTTACAGACTTGGACAAGGCGTGGCCTGAGGGATAAATTCTAGTAAAGAGTCCATGGCCCGAGAGTCATTTGTCCCACTATGCACGAATACAGAGACCACCAGAGAGCACCTGAGACCACCCTGTGCACAGAGCACTTCCATCAATAATACACATCATCCACGTTCAGGAGAGATGGTAGGCATCTCTTACATTTATTTTTAAAATGGGTTTACATCATCATGCTAATGGTGGAAGAGAGTGTACACAAAGGCTGTAATGGCCAATTATAACACACATATGTTGATGTGGATGAACACGCTCCGGAGGAAGTTGATTTGGGAATGCCCAATAGAAAAAAAAATTGCCCAGTAGAGAAAAACTTTTTTTTTTAAATTGCGTATAATTTTAAAGTTTACAGTGATAGTGTTTGCATCTGTCTCAGTAGACGGTATCGGATTTTTCAAGCACAAACTTGGGTCGCAAATCCAACAGGTTACAATATGTACATGTACCTAAAATGCAGGATTGAATGCAGGATTACAGACCAGTGGTTCTCAAATTGCCACAATGAGTACCACCTCTCCCAGTACCTTCGTGGACTGGCATGAAGATACTGCAGTTTTTACAGTCATATTTACAAAATGAATGTTATTTATAACTGAATGTCTTTCACTGTCAATGCTGTAACACAGCAAGCGAGCATATTAAACGCACAACATTCAGTATATTTATGATGATGAACACACTGCATTTGAATAACCAACAGCTGTAAACTACAACTAAACCAGGGAGCATGAGACCTGCAGTCTGAAAACAAAAGCTGTAGAGTACAACGCGCCCATTCTAATTTCTACAATTACAATTTTTCAAAGTGAAAGCCATTAGCACAGAAATAATGCCTTGCTTTACAAACCAGTACACAATGCCACAAAGAACAATGCAATCTTAAATTCCGAAAATGAAGATAAACAAGAAGTCGGCCTATGTCAATGAGCATCGATCTGGCACTGTTAAGCCATGAAAAAAGATATGCCATCAAGATACAGTAAAAGTAAAATGACTATAATAAAGAACCATCACATACGCTAAACTGAATTCTCTTTTATATCTTCAATAAAGGGTGACCTTTAACATGATGAAGATATAGGTAGCATCTAGCAAATGTCACATACTTGCTGAATCTTGAAAATGGTGTCTGGCAAAAAAAAAAAAAAAAATCTCATCTCCATTGTGGAAATAAATACATCTTCCATCCAAGAGATCCACACTGAATGGCTCAGTCTTGCTGTCTGTCCATCAAAAAGATCCGGGCTTTACCTGCTGGCTTTTCCTGGTATGGTGTCATAAGACTCTCATTTGTGGTCAGGATAAAACTGTAGAAATGTATTTTTCTTTCTTTTTGGACGTGTATGATTCACGCCAAATAAGAGCAGGGCACATGCAGCATTAGATCTTGAAAAGTCACCTTGATCTCGCAGGATATTATCCTCCCCAGTGTGAGAAGAAAGAAGCTGAAGGCAGAGCCCATTTTTCAAAAAATTAACCCGAGTCTGGGCATGGAGGCTTCATACAGCCATTTCAGCTGATAAATGTAATATTCACGGCTAGCAAAACATCCCCAGTCCATTTGTGGCGCAGCAGTTGTTGAAAAGGGCAAGATCGCACCATTTGTTCTTGTGAACTTGGATCTAGACAGATCTGCGCTGCACCATCAGGGAGTTGTGAACAGTCTTAAACTTATTACTGAATGATGTACTTGCAACTGCTTCACTGTTAGAGACAAGTGACAGTGTCGTAGCGTAAAGGCTCTAAAAATGCACATCTTAATTGTTGCAATTAATAATGATTAACAGAGCTGGCATTTGTTTACTTCCTGTGCTGGGCCAGATGGAGATGGACCAATCACGACAAAGCAAACTATTATGTGTCTAAATTTTTCAAACCCATTTGGATTCCATCATGCTAATTGCTTATGTTAGCAGGCTCGGTTGAAAACGTGGTGACAAGAGACGTCCCCCGCACCCCCTTACACTGGGAACCGCTGCCATAGTCAATCAATCAGCAATTTACGTAAATTCATTGAAATAGGAACAGGAAACATAATGTGCAATAAGCACAGTGGCAACTAGTAATACCTTTCCACTGATTCCACTGTGCATCATTTATAAATCCCAAAGAAGGCTTTCTGCTGCCATCAACTCATCAATCTATAGCTGAGTAGTTTTAAATCAGCAGTTTTAAATCAGCAATTAAATCAGCAATTTACGTAAATTCATTGAAATAGGAACAGGAAACATAATGTGCAATAAGCACAGTGGCAACTAGTAATACCTTTCCACTGATTCCACTGGGCATCATTTATAAATCCCAAAGAAGGCTTTCTGCTGCCATCAACTCATCAATCTATAGCTGAGTAGTTTTAAATGGTTAGCAGGATAGCAGGAGTGACGTGCATCAAACATTTGATGCGAAGCTATGGCAAACTACGTCAAAATAAATGTGCTTTAAAGCGAAGTGATTGTGAGACACTGCAGCACAGCACACGGTGACACAACGAAATGTGTCCTCTGCTTTTAAGGTGAGCAGTGGTCAGCCATGACAGGCGCCCGGGGAGCAGTGTGTGGGGACGGTGCTTTGCTCAGTGGCACCTTGGCAGATCGGGATTCGAACCGGCAACCTTCTGATTACTGGACCTCTTCCTTAACCGCTAGGCCGCAACTGGTGGCCTACCCTAATTTACAATTAGTTTAGTCTGTTAGCATGGACTGATGTTGATATCAAGATGTGGCCATTCATGTTTTACTGTACATCTGTTGGCTTGCAAAAAAAAAAAAACGTACATGTAATTTTATCAACTCAAAGAATTCCTACCACCCATCTTGACATTTTACTTTATGCATTAGTGAGCTTCTTCCACTCAGCCAGGAAAGATTTTTGGATGCTCTCCATGCTAATAATGTAGACTTTATAGACGTTATTTCCCTGGAGCTAATCTCTATTAACAATTCTGTAATGCTGCGTTAATGCATAGATTGGCTGGCAATGAGTCTCCCATGCAGTTTTATCCATCAAAGTCATTGTTTAATCCAATGAGCTTGCTGGAAAATATCATAAGAGAGCTGAAAGCCGGTCTCAGCTTCTCCGGCAGACTTCAGGCAGCCTGGATTATGCATTCACCCAGGCCACAACTTCCCACAAAGCTGCGAGCAGTTCTTTTCCAGGCAAGGCAGTATCAGCAGGGTCGGCCAGGGGTTGGCTCCAGACACAGATGATCTTCTTCCTCTGAGACTACACTTCCTTCTCAACGTCTTCAGCATCACTTTCAAATCATCTACTTAACTATGAGGAAGCTGCTAAGCAAAGGAAAGCAATAAAAACAGCAATAAAATCAAAACTGGGAAAGACAGAAATACACACACACACACATAGAGAGAGCTAAGATAGGCAAAAATAAACATAAATGTGCTAATTTACTACTAATATTATGAATATCTTCTTAAAGTATTACTTTACTCGAGCATACAGACTATATAGTGGCATAATGGTATTTTTATACAAAGGTGTCAGGATTGCCTGCAGCTGGGCTCCACACCGGAATCCAATCCTGACGCCCCATAAATGCCGGAAGTTTCTGCCCGTTCGGGGTCGCTGGCATTTTCGTGAACTTCAGTTGGTAACACTGCTTATAATTTGAGTTCTGGCAATCGCCACACGCCTACGGGTTAGTTTTAGTTCTTGATTTATGTTAAACTGTTTTCGGCCACCGCGCCATTGTTTCTTTGTATTTGTTTGTTTATGAATAATAATAAAACCCCCTTCCCAGTATGTCAGACCTCTGCGCTTCCTTCCCCCGTAAGTCCGTAGTCGTGACAGAATGCCAGCGACCCACCCAAAAGCGCAGAGGTGGAAAGCAGAGGAGAAGAAACGCCGCGAAGGACGCAGCCCGGCGCGGCGAACGCGGACGCCAGGGGAGAGACGCGCCGCCCGTTCTGGTGGAGCGTTTTCTCCCCGAGAAGCCGTGGTACGCGGCGCCGCGTGATGACGTCACCCCCGGGAAACTCTGCGAAACCCGGAAGCGACAACGTCAGCGGGTGAGTGGGCGGAGCGAGGACGTTGGCGTCGGCAGCAGCGAGGAAGTGACTTGGGCAGCGAGCGCAGAAGATGCGACCCCCACGATCTTCGCCATGTTGAGCCAAGAACTCTGCGCTCTGCTGGCCAGGCTCCCCGTGGACTGGGACGACACGGACGACGACGAGAGCACGGGAGACGAGAGTTGGGCTCCGCCCATCGCGCCAGTCTGCGATCGTCGCAAGGTCCGTGGGGACCCACGTCACTTCCAGGGGGGTGAGAAGCGGCAACAACAACAACGGCGGCGTTCCTCCAGCGAGGAGGTGGGCAGCCTCCAGCCCGAATGGCCAGAGTACTGCCCATGGGAGCTTATCGCGCCATGGGTCCAGGATGTCCGCAGGGTGGACGACCCTTGGAGTCACCGGTGGGAGGACACGGATGACGAAAGCGATGATGACGTGGATTTTCGGTGGGCGGTCGGTGCCGGGATGGCTCCGCCCAGCGTGCGCGTCCGAGATCATCGCGGCGTCCGTGATGACCCATGTGACTTCCGGGGGTACGAGGTTGACACGGACGACGACCAGGATGACGCCGTTTGGGCAGTCGGTGCCGGGATGGCTCCACCCATCGCGCCCATCCAGGAGTGTCACGAGGTCCGTGGAGACCCACGTCCCTCCCAGCAGTGTGAGGAAAGCTGGTGGAAGAGGGCGACGGGAGGTCGCCAGCCAGCAACTGCGCTGCCGGGACTGCCTTGCAGGGAATCCTCCATTCCTGCTCCAGTCGCCGACCCGCCTTCCCTCTGCCCGGACGTTCCCCAGCAAAATGGCAGCGCAGCACCAGCGTCCACACCTGCTGGAGAAGACGTCCACCCCCCTCCACACCACACACCTACCACCATCTCCAGCGACGTGCCCAGCCCCGTGTGGGACCGCCCAATTGTCCCGGGACCCTTCAGTGGGGCAGCAGACACAGACGAGATCACTACCATCCTCACGTGTCTGACTGGATCAGCATGGGGCTGGAGCACAACCCTCTGGCAGCAGGGAGAGACAGACAGGAGTTTTCGGGACTTCCAACAGAGACTGAGGGCGGAGTTTGATCGGCCTGAGCCAGGGATCGAACTCTGCCCCTCCACCACATCCAGTGCCAGTCAGGATCCGGGGCAAGAAGACACAGCACTGGTGGGCGACGAGAAGGTCGCTCCTCCCGAGATCCTGGCTGTGCCCCCTGAGGAGGTCCTGGAGAGCCCAGAGAGGGAGCCAGACGACCCTCTCTTCTGTCTGTCTCTGTCTGTGTGTGTCTGTGTGGCATATGTGTCCGTATGTCGCCCCCACTTCCCCTCTTTGTGTCCACCAGATGGCGACCCAGCCGCGGAGCCGAACCCCAGGGAGGAGGTTCCTGACCCGAATGTGCTGGTCCAAGGCGAGGTGGACAAGCCCCAAGGTACCCCTAAGTCCAGCCGGGGGGGGTGCTCCCCCAAAGAATTTTTTGGGGGGGTGCAGTTCGGGTTGGGGACTCCTCCTGAGGGGAGGGGAGGTGGGGAAGCGATGGAGCTGGGTCCTCCGGTAGCCAGTGAGGAGGGCGGGCCAGGCATGGGCCTGCGTCTGCCTCCAGAGGGGTGGAGCGCCATAGAGCCCCCGGGTAGGCATGAGGACCCAGCTGGGACAGGCAGGAAGAGGGCCTGCTTGTCCCAACGGACGCAGAAGGGGCTAGCCGGATGGTCTGGCAATGCCCCCCCCTTGGCACCAGGGCCGGGCAGTGAGAGGGGCTGCATAGTCCCAGAAGGCACCAGCCTGGGGTGCCTGGAACAGTCGCCGGAGGCTCTGGGACAATCTCCCTGCGCGGTGCAGGGGGTGACACAAGATGTGTCAGAGGGGACATGTGGAGACAGGGCCCACACGTACCCAGATGGAGCGGCCCTGATTATTGTGTGCAGGTACGGGAGTCCGGGGCCGTCATGCGGGACCACGGCGGGGAGCCAGGCCGAGGGTCCGGGGCCGCCAAGCGGGACCACGCCGGAGAGCCAGGCCGAGGGTCCGGGGCCGCCAAGCGGGACCACGCCGGAGAGCCAGGCCGAGGGTCCGGGGCCGCCAAGCGGGACCACGCCGGGGAGCCAGGCCGAGGGTCTGGGGCCGCCAAGCGGGACCACGCCGGGGAGCCAGGCCGAGGGTCCGGGGCCGCCAAGCGGGACCACGCCGGGGAGCCAGGCCGAGGGTCCGGGGCCGCCAAGCGGGACCACGCCGGGGAGCCAGGCCGAGGGTCCGGGGCCGCCAAGCGGGACCACGCCGGGGAGCCAGGCCGAGGGACCGGGGCCGCCAAGCGGGACCACGCCGGGGAGCCAGGCCGAGGGACCGGGGCCGCCACGCCTGACCACGCCGGGGAGCCAGGCCGAGGGACCGGGGCCGCCACGCCTGACCACGCCGGGGAGCCAGCCCGAGGGACCGGGGCCGCCACGCCTGACCACGCCGGGGAGCCAGCCCGAGGGACCGGGGCCGCCACGCCTGACCACGCCGGGGAGCCAGCCCGAGGGACCGGGTCCTCCAAGGGGAGGATACAGCAGGGCAGGAGCCCTGTGGTTGCCGCCGTCCGCCCCGCCGCCTCCACTGATGGTACTGTTGGGGCTCCGAGGACGTAGCCCTTGGAGGGGGGGCTCTGTCAGGATTGCCTGCAGCTGGGCTCCACACCGGAATCCAATCCTGACGCCCCATAAATGCCGGAAGTTTCTGCCCGTTCGGGGTCGCTGGCATTTTCGTGAACTTCAGTTGGTAACACTGCTTATAATTTGAGTTCTGGCAATCGCCACACGCCTACGGGTTAGTTTTAGTTCTTGATTTATGTTAAACTGTTTTCGGCCACCGCGCCATTGTTTCTTTGTATTTGTTTGTTTATGAATAATAATAAAACCCCCTTCCCAGTATGTCAGACCTCTGCGCTTCCTTCCCCCGTAAGTCCGTAGTCGTGACAAAAGGATAATTGGTGAAATGGCGTCATGTGATTTTTCTTGCTACGTCTGAATCTACTGGCGGTGTCTCTCTGGATAAAAAATAAAGCATACTGACGGTTTAAAAAAGTAACGAGTCAAATGTTTCTCAATGTAGCGAAGTAAAAGCAACAATTTTTATTTCACAAAAGTGGAGTAAAAGTAAAAACTATTGTATTGTAAACCTACTCGTTTGCAAATGTAACTTGTTACTATCCACCTCTGTATATAAATCATCTAACATCTAAAACAATTAAGCAAGGAGAACTGAAAATGAGGTGGATTAATGTGATAATCAAAGATTGTGCTGACCACAATTCAAGGTCGGAATTTAAGATTGACTGGTTGCCCTGGCAGACCTGAAATTTCTCAGCAGACCTTTTGTAAATAAGGATTTTGGGGCAATGAAAACAGCCTTTTTTAAATACAGAATGTCATTATGCCAATACAGCAGCAGTAGAAAACTGATTTGTTTAAAATGAAATGTAATTTCTGAGCATGAGGAGCCAGATTAATTTACAAATATCAAGTATGACATAATATAATGGACTCTGAATTTGCCAATAACTGTCAAGTATAAGATAACTAATGTATGGGCAGTATCAAAAGACGCAAAACCTAATTAGTGATGATGAATGTTGATTAATATTGCTGTTTTATGGATTAAATAAATTTCTTGCTCAGTGAAAAAAAAAACAGACATATAATTATAATTCTCTAAATAAACTGATTTTCAGCAAAATGTATACAGTGGTGCAGTGGTGGCCTAGCGGTTAAGGAATCGCCCCTGTAATCGAAGCACCGTCCCCACACACTGCTCCCCGGGCGCCTGTCATGGCTGCCCACTGCTCAACAAGGGAGATGGTTAAAAGCAGAGGACACCTTCCATTGTGTGCACTGTGTGCTGTGCTGCACTGTTTCACAATGACAATCAATTCACATTCACTTACATCATGTTATTATTTGAACCACACAAGGTAAAAAATTTAAATCACTCTGCACCATGAATTTTAACATCATGGTCTACTTCATGCTTCATGAGACAGAAATGCTCTTCCATCCTTGCTGCACCACTTGCAAGGCTCGTCAAAACTGGAAGTAGCTGTATGAGAAGCTTGTGTCATGATAAAAAAACTGTGAACTTAAAAGGCCATGCAAACTTCCTTGCAATAGGTCTCTTCTTTCTTTTGACCCAGGTAGGGTGGTAGTAGCCTAGTGGGTAACACACTCGCCTATGAACCAGAAGACCCGGGTTCGAATCCCACTTACTACCATTGTGTCCCTGAGCAAGACACTTAACCCTAAGAGGCTCCAGGGAGACTGTCCCTGTAACTACTGATTGTAAGTCGCTCTGGATAAGGGCGTCTGATAAATGCTGTAAATGTAAATGTAAATGTAATGCTACTGCATAACATGACCTGTCCTCCATGACCCCCAAACACCAAAAGAGGTGAGTAAGAAGGAAAGACAAAAGCAGCCAACAAGAGGTCTCAGGATGTGTGGGCACAGTGTCCCAGGTGGCTCCTCATGAATCTGTTTGAGACATTGCCAAGACTGATTAAAGCTGCCATCAAGGAAAATAGTAGGTTCTTTGAATGATCAAAAACAGAAGGAAATATTGATTTTGAACTCATGTCATAAAACTCAAACTATCCTAGCAAACCATTTTGTTCTGCCAGTTTGAACTCAGTATAGACCCTCGTGATGAGTCCATGCCTACGTAGAACTATACTTAGGTATAAATTGCACTGAAAGGCCTCCTGCTTTTTTTGCAAATAGGGTAGTAAAGCAATAACTTGGAAAATAAAGTAGCTTGGTACATACATCACTGCCATGATAAATCTGTCTTAAAACAGTAGAAAAATGCTTCGTTTTATCTATTTTCATTTCAACATGTCGTCCTAAATTAAATGTAATAATCGTTGTTGGATGTTGTCTAAATGCTCTGCTGGTCACCTGCACAGTATTTAGAGGTGCTGTTCAGCACCCCAGTTCTCCCAGAACTAGCAGTCCTCACAAGAAACTCACGCAGACTCCGAATGCTGAGTTGTGAGGTCTGCATTCCATGTGTGTCATGATCTGGAGTTTCATGTTGGTCCTGGGTAATGTTTCCTGATCGTGTTCCCCTGTGTATGATTGTATAAAGCTGCCCTGATCGTGTCTGTTCGCTGTATGGTCATTGTTTGGCGATGTTTACCTTGTCCTGTCCACCATGTATTGAACCCCTGTCTCGTGACGTTGTGTGTATGCGTCCATCTTCCTCGCCATGTCCAGACATCGTGACAGTGTGCCATAAGCCGAGCGGCTATAAAACAATGGAAGCCAGCTAACCAAGTTGTTCCTACGTCCAAAAAAAACTCTGATATCAACCTGAATTCCAATTTTGTGAAATGTATACAAACACTCAGCAATTGTACATGTGTCCTGGTCACAGCAACCCTGCCAACATTTACTCTTGTAAATAAAATGTTTAGATCTTTACATACATATTGCCCACGTACTGCACAGCATTTAATTAGGTAACTGTATATATGTCAGTATGGCATCAGTCATATATTTATATTCATGTTATATCTGATGAGATCGATACTTAATCTCCATACCATTTGTAACTTAGATTATCTTAACCATAACGCCGCTATTTAATAATAAAAAAAACTGATGGGCACCTTATGGGGGCTTCAAATCTCGTCTGCTGATTAGATATGTGCCTCATGTAGCGTTTCTCTTCATTTCTATTCTGTGAGTGTGTAGGACACACATCTGCGGTGCACATGAGTGAGGGAGGTGGGATGGCGCCTCAGTGTGGGTTGGGTACATTATCCTCTGGGATGAGAGCGCACGTGATTTGCAGGATCATTAGCACCACAGTATGTTGATAACCACCCCCCCCCCCCCACCCGTCGAGAGCTGGCAAATCCAGGACCGCCGCACTGCAATGCAGTCGGCCGGCGTACGAAGCCACACCCCGTCTAGCTCAAGGAAGGTTGCCACGTTGAGTGCAGCTGGTGCTCTGAGCCGGGTCTCACCTCCGCAGGCCGAGCAACTGCACTTAATAATTGAATGCATCCCGACCAGTCCCAAACGACCTCCACAGGCCAGGCCAAAAAGACTGCCATGAAAACAAATGTTTAGTGCTGTTCTGCCCGCCCGTCTTTTGCTCTTTCGCTCACAGCTTTGGGGACTCGGGGGTCAAATCCATGTTTTTCGAGGTGATCAATGGAGGGAAAAAAAAAAAAAAACTCCTCCTGCTTCTTCTCTTTTTCTCACTTGATGTGAAAAGTCCTCCCCTTAAATCGAGATCGACACTGTTTCAGAATAAATGCCACCCTTTTAGGCCCAAACTTTGCCGGTCCACCATGCACTCCATCTGATTCTGTGACAGATGAGTCATACATATTTTCCGCTCCTTTCATTTTTTCATTTTTGTTTCGGGTTCACTTGCAGCGATTCACAAAAAAACCAGTCAGATCTGTACTCTACGTGTGGCACATCTGCCATCAAAATAACCCCTTTGAGGGTTATCCGATACGCAATGCTGATGAGAATATGAGAAGCAGAGTAAAAGTCTTGCCTACTGAGTGTTACATCTGCCTGGCTCATGGCAAGAGTAACATGAAGGGGAGACCACACGTGAATTAATATTTAAAAAAGAGATATATTTACCAAAACTATTTATTTACAGCGCTATAGCTTTATTCATCCAGATCGAGGGAGTAGCATGTGTGAGAGCTGTCAATCACTTGCATTTGAAGTGAAAGTCATTGCAGCACAGCACACGGTGACACAGCAAAATGTGTCCTCTGCCTTTAACGCATCACCCTGAGTGAGCAGTGGGCAGCCATGACAGGAGGAGCAGTGTGTGGGGACGGTGCTTTGCTGAGTGGCACCTCGGCGAATCGGGATTCGAACCGGCAACCTTCTGATTACGGGGTCGCTTCCTTAACCGCTAGGTCACCACTGCCCCATTTTACATTTGTTTAACCTACAAAAGGGTCGTTACTTGACCTTGCACTACTGAACGAACCCCTGAGGTTAGCTCACTGTGTCAGTTTGAAGATTCTGGCCTTTGTGTGTGTTGCGCTGCGCATCTCATCAGTCCCTGATCAACACTGTCAGTAGCACCACCAACCCTCCTCCTCCTCCTCCTCCTCCTCCTCGGCCTGCCTGATTGCTCAGGCTGATCAGCCGCCTGACAGGTAATCCATATGAAAATGCGCAGGGTGCGGACCTGCTAAAGGTCTCCTGCAGCCAGCAGCAACGTGCACAACTTGCACCGTACTGAACTCTGAAAAGAACACTACTTCTAAAATGCCACCGAGAGAAGACGTGGGACATCTGTCTCTGGCCAAAGTAGGGAGGTGCTGGGAAGATCTCAGTTCACGGCCCAGGTCCTTCAGGAGTCTGTGGACTTCACTGTCTGAAGACTTTCTGGCCTATAAATAACTTCCTCCCTTTTTTATTAGAAGGAACAGGTGATTCAAAAGTGCTTCCAATGTTAACATGTTGGATTCTTCACAGGGGAAATGAAGTCACCTGACTGTGTCAACAGGAGCCTCAGTCAAAGTCACCTTTATTGTCATCTCACCATATACAAGTACACAGAGAGACGCGATTGTGAAGCTTCGCAATGTGCAAGATATGAAAGTGCAATCGGAATAACACACAACACAAACCATGACAATAGACACCGTGCACCGGCCCATAGTACAGTGCTGGTTGAGACAAATTAGACAAACCAGCAAATAGCAGCAATATGTCAATATTTCAGGGTCAGGGAATTTCTGGAATATCAGGGAATTTCAGTTAAGTCAGTGAAAGTCCTGGAATTCGATTTTAAAGGTTCAGGGTCATGAAATTATCACGGAATTTTGTATAGCGCAGTATCCAAAACCTGATGTGTGTTTACGTGTCTTTGTTCCCAGTTTTTTTCCCAGAGTTTTTTTTGTTTTGCTCCAAACCTCTCCCGCTCTAAGGGAGACAACATTTTGACTGTATTGACATGCATCACCACACTTTCTAACATACCAAACATGCCAGGCAAGTGTAAATTTCAAGATATTTGGCTTGAAAATGAAGAATAGGGTGGTAGTAGCCTAGTGGGTAAAACACTGACCTACGAACCAGAAGACCCAGGTTCAAATCCCACTTACTACCATCGTGTCCCTGAGCAAGACACTTAACCCTAAGTTGCTCCAGGGGGGGACTGTCCCTGTAAATACTGATTGTAAGTCGCTCTGGATAAGGGCGTCTGATAAATGTTGTGAATGTAAGAATTTAAGGACTTGCTCACCCAATGGGATAAAATAAAACCTGCATGTAGAGGATGTGAGAGATGGAGTCAAGGTTTTGGTTTGTTCCATTCAACATGCCAAGCTGCCGATATTCAACCACAATGACGTCAATGCAGTTTTGAATTCTTTAACCCCTTTAAATGCCCTTTTCTGCTCAGCACCCAAACATTATACAGGAAGTCATGGAAATTAGACTTTTTGGTCAGGGAATGTCATGGAAAAGTGGGGGAATTTAAAATTCTGAAATTTTATACATGCATTCACTTCTAGTCAGGAATTAACCAAATTGATTTTGGAGGTCTGAGGACCTAGTTTGATGAGTATTACTGGGTCGTGGCTGCCGTCCCCGGATTTTGGGCGCAGGACTCACAGACATACTCAGAATTTAGAGTCCCCAATTCAAATAGTGTGCATGCCGTTAAACGACAACTGGTTGAAACCCGCACTAATCGAGGGAGAACATGCAACAGAGTCACAACCATGGAGGTGTGGGGCTAAGTGCCACACCACTGTCCAAATGGTCTTTCTTGCAATTGACGAGCTTCAAAGACGTGGATTACTGATGTCAGTAATTGTGTCATTGTGTTATCATGCACAATGTCTTTATCTGTGCCGCAGAACAGAAGACTTTATTTTTTGCCACATCCTTGTCAGTCCAGCATGAAGCTGTGAGTGTGATTCATTCTGTTTTCAACTTGTAGTTCATTTCTGTGAAGTGAAACCATTCATTTGCAGCTCCCAGCTCTCAAATTTACTCAAATGGCCGTGGTTATAACTAACATGCCTTGGCAATATACAGTACAGGCCAAAAGTTTGGACACCTTCTCATTCAATGTGTTTTCTTTATTTTCATGACCATTTACATTGGCAGATTATCATGTTTTATATTCTAGTTTCTTTGCTCTGATTACTGCTTTGCACACTCTTGGCATTCTCTCCATGAGCTTCAAGAGGTCGTCACCTGAAATGGTTTTCCAACAGTCTTGAAGGAGTTCCCAGAGGTGTTTAGCACTTGTTGGCCCCTTTGGCTTCACTCTGTGGTCCAGCTCACCCCAAACCATCTGGATTGGGTTCAGGTCCGGTGATTGTGGAGGCCAGGTCTCCACATGTGTTCATTCATAGTTTTGATGCCTTCAGTGAGAATCTACCAATGTAAATGGTCATGAAAATAAAGAAAACACAAGGTGTGTCCAAATTTTTGGCCTGTACTGGCCTGTACTGTACTGTACAGGCCTGTACTGTACAGATTTGATCCTTTCGAGATGCACTTGTAGTTCCTGTGGTCAAACATGGGTTGTCACATTTGCAGGTATAATGTCATAATAATCTTTTAATTGCACAACACCACTTCCATATGTACATGACTGGGCTCTCGCTGTCATAAATAGTCTCAGGATCATTATTGCACAGTTTAAGTTTATTTATATGTGCTGTGAAGGTAAGATGCACTGATTTCCAGCTAATTGCTTTAAACATAAACATATTATGGGACCTCATTCAGCCATGGATTTGCTTAGTAAACCATTCAATTAATAACCATAAATAAATTGCACTTTTTTTTCAGCATTTGGTCGGGAGTGAAAATTGTGCTTTTCACACATGGTGGCTCTAGCTAACTGGTACAAATAGCATAGATTTGCTCTTTACTAAATAAATAACTAGTTTGAAGACAGAGCAATCATTTCTCATCTCTGCTGTCAGAGACCTTGAAATGTGACTCAACACCACATGACTGCTGAGTTTTAATGCAAATGCATGATTATACATCATATCGCATACATACTAACTCTGGAGATTATCATCCTATTATCGAATGCCCTTTGCAGATGACTGCATCTTGTTTTTTACCACACGACCAAGACACACACACACACATACACACACACGCACACACACACACACACACACACACAGAAAATTGCCTTGCCATAGGCAGAACTGAAATATCAGCAGGTGCATAGCATGATTCCCAGGTGACTTAAAAAACTGCCACACCAACTCCTTAGCATGAGTACTGTCACATTCGCAGTGAAGGAAAATAATATTTTTCATTTTTTTCATTATGTGCTGCAGACATCAAAAATACATCCAATATCCATGACCTTCACAAAAAAGTAAGGTCCTAAAATAACATTTTATGTATCAATCTTTTAAGGATCAAGAGAAATATACGCCCTACAGAGCACAATGGAAATCACAGTGTTCTCCTGAGCAATCATCTCTTCATCTGATTTCCATGTTCTTGGGTTACCCTCACTAGAACCTCTAGCCACTGCAGCTTGAATGCTTAAGTGGGTTTTCCAAGCACCCCCAGTGTAGAAAGCTTCAGAGAGCATTTCTCTGGGATCTCTACTCAGTCAGTTGGGGAAAAGTTACTGGCCGGTAGGATCTGACCTTGCACTGTGTCAGGCAGAAGGCAGGAATCAGTCAAAGTGAACTGTACCAGATGGGCGCAAGGCCCCCCCTGGGCTGAAAAGCTACAATCTCAGTCCTTTCTCTCAAAGGGAATCAAGCTAAAATTTTCAAAACTGACTTTCTACTTATATCTAGTTTGTTCCAATTGGTTGTTCCAGTTTTCAACCACAAATCTGCTTAGGCGTTGCTGAGCTGGACATTGTGAGTGTGTGTAACCCTCGCAGGATTTGGTGCCCAAGAATAACCTGATGTCTCCCCATGACTGTGGCCTTAAGAATAGGGCTGGATGGAATATCCAATGTGCTCCAAGTGCAGACGCTGTGTTTCTCCTATATTGCGAGTGCATGTTGTCTGCCAGAAAAGGCTACAGGTGAAAGTTGGAATTAAACTCAGGCTGATTTTAATTGGAAAACTCCTGTAATGAGGCACTAACTAACTAGGCATGCGGGGCAGCCTTTCGCCACGGACCACAGGCCACACAACCTCAAATCTAAATCTAATTGTGCTCCGTTATTTGACAGACTGGCCTCCTTTATTAATCCTTAAAAAGCCCATTCTATTCAAACAATTATCAAATAATAACACGTTAAAATATAAAAGCTCTTTTATTACCCATGGTGATTAAGAGTTATGAAAGGCCTGTGATTAGCATGCATAATGTGTTGCCCCCTCCTCACAATATGGATCACTCAATGACAAACTGCCTGGCGTAATTACACGGGGAACAATGGGAAGGTCCCTGCCTTAATTAAAATGCTCCAGATACATTTGACAAAAACTTCACCCAGCTGATTAAAACCACACAGATTACCTGTGGGATGGAATCAACTCAAACAGATCAAAACTAGTTAATGATAGGACAGACTAGCATTCAGGTGAAACACTTTAATAGCAGCTTTTGCCATCTTCTCAGACCGTCCTGACTGCAGATTGTCCTTGCAATGATAAACTCTCAGTTCTACACTTCACGCTACATATGAGCACCGAAAACTTTGAGGGTTAGGACAACCATTTTTACCCTTTTGCCCTGGGGCAAAATCAGTTTTGTGCACTCTCAAAGTAGCTAAACTGGACACACCCACAATTTTTTTTTCTTACACTTTACACTGCGCTGTATATACCAGATGACCAAAATAATTTTTGTCATGCAGTGAGTCACGAGGAACAGGATTAACAAACTGCGTGACAGGAAAGTGACAGGAGATGGAAATTCAGTTCTATCAACTCTTTCCATAATTTTCACAATGTGGGGAACTGAACCAGGACCTTTTTGCTAAGAAGGGAATCACGAAGGACCAGAACCCCCTCTTAAGCAGCATATGACAGACTTAGACGACCCCGCTGGCCATGATCGTGCATGTGAAGCGTGAAAAACAGAGGCCCTGTAAGACTCCTACTGACAACCTGATTCTCATGGCAGGCATGTGGAGATCTTCTTGACATTGTGCACTCGGTAAGAAGTAAAAAAAAAGAAAAACTGTTAGGCCACTGGCAGACGTGGTGAGAGACCCAGCTGAGAAAAGAACAAGTGGGGAGGCGATCCTGCGAAGCTCAATCCAAATCTCTAATGGGCTGGGCTGAAGTGTGAAGAACAAGCTTAATTAAAAACCAAAAATAACCACCAAATCTTGACGAGAAAACACGTGCAGGAATGCCGCACGTTGCTTCCGCTGGAAAAGACCCTTGATTTGTGCGCATTACTTACAGCTGGAGGGACCCTGCGCAGGGTGAGTGTGGCACGACGATAGATCCCACCCGGGTCCCATAGGCCCTCCCCATTGATTAAAGGAGCTGTGACTGCTGGCAGGCCGCACTGTTCCTTTTAGCACCGCTCCCTTCTATGTGGCTCTTTGGGGACTCCCTGCTTTCAAGGAACAGGAAGTCGGTTCAGCGAGGCATGGCAGTCTCCTTTCTGGGATAAATGGTCCAACACATTGGACCTAACCTCATGCGACCATCTCTCTATTAACCTCAAACTTTCAGATAATAGGCCTTCTCCTGTTCTACATCCCTGAGGGCCACTTACTCGGGGTCTCCTGGGATCCTGTCTTTCATAAGTCCTGAAATACCTCACACATGCACATATACACTGTCCCATGTGTCAAAGTAAATTTGCTAAATCAGGACAGCGCTATGACTTCTTTTTGATTGTTACAATTTTTATTCCTTGCATCCCTCAGGATTTAAAAACCACTTGGGAATTCGTGGATGATATCGCTCCATGGAAGAGCTTCTTTCGCACATGACATCCTCAACATTCCCTACTCGCTGAGCTCTTTATGCAGAGACTGGACAGGAGTTCTGTACATCATTGGCAGGGAGGCGGCTCCATATCCTTGTGTCAGCTTTTTGTTCTCTGTGGCTAATTGTGTTTCTCCTTGTCTGTAATTTCAGCGCCTCCAGAAAGGAAATCTGGCCCCCGTTCTGCTTTCCCAGGCCTTCAAATGGGCCCTGGGACTTCACACAATGAGACTAACAATGTTTCTCGCAAGCACACTTGAACAGTGGCAAGTTCTGTGAATTGCACACCATTGGAAAATGGCTTTGAGTACAAAAGAATCTTACATACAAAAGCATGACAACTCAGCATTCTTGCTAACGGCAGCAGTAGACTGCAATATACTAGCGAGCCAAGGTATTTAAGCACTGTGGTATGCCAGAATTGAGTTTTGTTTGTAATTAATTTCAATTCAAATTTACATTTTTGCAAGGCATCTGGGTGTATCTGCCACATAATGAGTTGAAATATGCAATTCTCACACATGAGTTTCTATATATAATTGACATGCCGTACTGGTCATCAAGGGATTATTAACACCTAATCCTAGTAAATATATATATAATTTATATATATAAAAAGTACAGAATTTCACATGTGTTCATTCATAGTTGTGATGCCTTCAGTGAGAATCTAAATGGTCATGAAAATAAAGAAAACACATTGGCGTGTGTGTGTGTGCATGTATGTGTGTGTGTGTGTGTGAGTATATATATTTATATAAAATCATTTTAGTAATGAAACACTGTATGTTCATTTTTTTTAAAGTATTGAGAAATGTCAATTTTGCAGTGACTGTGGTCTAACCATTTAAACACCTTTGACCATCTGTCTGCTTTTTCTCTAATCATGAAAATTAAGCACCTTACTGAGACGTGAAAATAAAACCATGACATGAAAAAAACATGACATTAATGGAGTGTTAATGCCATGTGTGGAGATGGTGTTAGTCCCGCCGCCTTGGTGCACTCAAGCTATATTCGACAGGTAATCATTCTAACACATAAAGTCATTAACCATCCTTCTAGAGGCTGTGTGCACCATGTGTGCACCATGTGCTGTGCTGCAGTGTTTCACAATGACAATCACTTCACTTTCACTTCACTTTCACATTGTTCGAATCTGTCATTTGATGAGAACACACTTTGTTTCTCAACCCTAGAGGTTAGAGAATTACTCTGTACTGAAACTCATCAGTTTAAAATTAAAATAAATTTGGTGTTGTGCCAGTATCAGGAGCAACAGAGCACACTCACCATTGGAAAAGACAAGGCAAATAAAAGAGCCTGACTCAGAGAGCCACTATGTAAAATGGTACAGGGTGGCAGATGATTTTTAGGCCCATTCTGTCTACTGTAACAGCCCCTTCAGAGCCAGGCACACATCCAGCCGCTGTCATGGTGACAGGACTCATCAGCAACTATGCCGGGCCTGCTATGTGACGTTCGTCTTGTCATCACTACAGGCCCCTGTCCATCCAACAATCCCCTGCAATTTCCAGCAAGTTTTGATCAGCCCTCAACAACCCCATCGCCAGGGCTCCTGACAGATGAAAATAAGCAACCAAAAGCGAGGTGAGCCATGGTAGGGTCATGGATTTGTGTGAGTGGCATCTGAACAACTAAGCAGCCAATGTGACAGACAGGAAACAGGCAGGGAGACGCATATTTGCCTGCCACCCCACTCCACTCCATTAGCACACATCCTCATTCGCCTAACTAAAACCGTCAGTGTCCAAAGGAAAGTGGGTCCAGATACATCAATCAGTCAGAGTACCGCACCATACAATGAGATCACAAAAAGGTATTGCAATGTTGAGTAGTATTTTGAAGTTACAATTTTATAATTGTGTTTTCACACTGAATTAATGGCTTTTAACATCAACAGCTTTTAGCACATTCTATTTATTTCTTTTATAAAATGCTCGCAATTTGAAAACCTTGATTCATTGAAACCCACAGTATCGTCCTGATATCTCTTTTAAAATATCATAATCATATTTATAGTGCGTTATGAAAGTAATCAGTGTCATTATTTTGCTGCATTAGAGGGGAGTGGTGGCCTACCAGGTAAGGAAGCGGACCCGTAATCGGAAGGTGACAGGTTTGAATCCCAAACTGCCATGGTGCCATCAAGGTGACACTAGCAAAGCACCGTCCCCACACACTACTCCCCGGGCGCCTGTCATGGCTGCCCACTGCTCACCAAGGGGAAGGGTTAAAAGCAGAGACCTCTGTGCGCTGGGTGATGTGCTGTGGTGTGTCAGTGTGACAACTAATCATTTTCACTCACTTTCACTCACTTACCCCATTAAAGGAATGGTAGAATTAGCTTCTATTGTGGAGGAAGTGAAGTGATTGTCACATGTGATACACAGCACAGCACACTGTGCACACAGTGAAATTTGTCCTCTGCATTTAACCCATCACCCTGAGTGAGCAGTGGGCAGCCATGACAGGCACCCGGGCAGCAGTGTGTGGGGACCGTGCTTTGCTCAGTGGCAACCCAGTGGCACCTTGGCGGATCGGGATTTGAACCGGCAATCTTCTGATTGCGGGTCCGCTTCCTTAACCGCTAGGCCACCACTGCCCCGAACATTGCAGCCAACATTGTCATTGTCATTGTCAACGTTGTCTTGACGTTCAGAAAAAAAAGAGAAATACTTTTTCTTTTGGATTCTTCCCCCTCTATTCACCCGTCAATGGCTGAAGCCTATTAAAGGGAAGAGGCAAGAGCCAATTTGAAGTTTCTCCAGTGCGGCGAGTAAAAGAACGAAGGAACGAGAAAGAGAGAGAGAGAGAGAAAACAAAATGTTTAGGCCTCATGCTTTGCGCCTAATGGAGCGACGCGCTTAGGTCTGCTTGACCCCAGCTGTGCGTTTGTTTTCATCAGGAAAACCGTCACCGTGGGACGCCGCACCAGAGAAGCCGGCATGACCCTCAGAACGTGCCACGCCATTACAACACGAAACCCCAAATAAACCGGCAGCGGCGCGGCCGTCACCTTCATTAGCGCCTTTTCTCAGACACAAGATGCCACAGGCACGACGGCATAATTCTAGAACTTCAGGGGTTCAAATAATTAGTGGTGGTGAACTGTGGACTCACTGTCAAAAACCGAATGCAGCGGAAAGTAAATGCAGCCCGGAAAAAGGTGATGCCGGGTAAAAACTCTCCTCCTGCTTGTGTAAGTGACCTAGATATGAGAAGGATATGCGAATCGCTTATATTCCTGAAGCACAAGAAATCCAGAGAGGCGCGGAGATATTAATTACATAAATTGTAACGTGGAACCAAGTAAAAAAAAAAAATGGTCAGGGGCAGCAACCAAGCACCAAGCAGGTAAATAACCTTTTTTTTTGTTTGTCTTCTTCTTCTTTTTTTTTTTTTAACCCGCGGAGTCTGGCTCCTTAAATAATATATTTCGTTGGAATAAAACATTTTTAGGTCGCCACATCAGAGACCGAGATCAAACAATCCATGACAAGTCTTGGTTGTGCAATTTCATTTTTCCCTTTTATGTCAGAGCACTTTAATAAAGCACTTTTTTTTTAAACTACCATTATCCATTACACTGAAGAATAGAAGTTATAAACTGGTTTATTTAGATACATATATTAGGGCTGTCAGTAGATTAAAATATTTAATCGTGATCAATCTCATGTTTGCCATAGTTAACTCGCAATTAATCGCACATTAATCCGTCCTTTAAGTCTTTCCTAAACGTTCTGTTTTTAATACTCTTATCAACATAGGAGTAGACAAATGTTTGCTTTGTGCAGATTAATGTCTTTTAATTCAAAAATAATCTTGCACTTGTGTTAAAAAAAATATTACAAAATTACATTTAAACACAATTTTTAATAAATTAAATTGAACATTGCAATATACTTAAATAAAGCTGTATCTTTTTCTTCAATAAACATATGTAAGTCAAAGTCAAAGTCAGCTTTATTGTCAATTCTGCCACATGTACAGGACATGCAGAGAATTGAAATTACGTTACTCTCAGACCCATGGTGCTTACAAGTAACATTGCAAATCACTTTCGTCTGGTAATGCTTTGAATCTGAACTTCCCATTCAAAATACTCAATTTCTTCTAATCGGAAAACTTCACTGATGATAAGAATGTGCTTCCAGCGTAGCTTTCTGGCATCCCAACCTTGAACACTATGGGCCGCAGTGGCGCTTTTTTTTTTTTTGCCTTTTTGCCCTCATCAACAGTGAGAACCAGTGCAAGGCAAGCAGACAGCTGTCCCAAGCTGGCTGAAATGAGGCCAGGCGAAGTAAGACGCTGTCCAGAGCGATCATGTGACTGGTCGTAATCACAACTGATCTGATATGGAGCAGGAGTCAGACAGGAGCAGGCAGTCAGGACACCTCATTGGCTGAATTAATTACATAGTGACCTCTTAATGCACCCATCTACCTTAAAATGCACTTCCCTGAATGCATCTGCCTAAAGTAAATCACTATGAGCTACAGATTAGGTGTCTGGTTGGATCCAGAGAAGAACTATCAGAGACGAATAGAACAGACTCATACCTGTCACCAGCGACAGTTTCTTTGAAGGGTGACCAGATGCAAATGGTCAAGTTGTCTATCTGTCTGGCACAATGAAGGACAAAGCAGAACAAACTGCAAACTTTGACTTTGATGTCAATGCAACACATTTGATTTCACAAAACACCAGTTAAACACAGTAATCATCCAAATGGGTTCAATAATCCCCATTCAAAAGAAATAGCCTTTATGGTCATAAGAGTGCCAGATAATAACTCCTGGAGTGGAATTCTCTGAACCCACATGTGCACACGACTTATTGGCCATCACTTTTTTTTAACACTGGACAACTAAACTACATTACAATTACATTTTCATTTACTGCATTTACCAGACCCCCTTATCCAGAGCAACTTACAATCAGTAGTGACAGGGACAGTCAGCCCGGAGACACTCAGGGTTAAGTGTCTTGCTCAGGGACCTTTGTGACCTTCTGGTTCATAGGCAAGTATCTTACCCACTAGGGTACTACCACGGCAATTAATTAGAATGAAGACGTTAGCCATGAAAATGCCAGAAATGTATGCTACAATGCAATACCTCAGCTCACGTGTGTAAGTAAACACCAGTGAAGGGCCGCCGATTTGTTCATGAGAGTGGCCCCCGTCCGGCACACTTAACCCTGACCTGCAGCAGGGGGAACGGACCTTTAATTGGTTAATGTGAGTCAAGAGCGTGAGATAAACGGAGAACGTTAGGCGGAAATATCACGAGACGCGCACAGCCCCTTGTTCATACACGGGGGTCATAATCTGCGGTGCTCAGCTATCGCGCCGGCTACTGACGCACAGCGGGCCGCTGTTTCTCAAGGCATGCATATTTTGCCAGGCCCATGAATAAAACAGTCCGTCCATTAAATATTCACGTTGGTAAATATTTGCATCCTCACGCAAGGCTTTGAACCGGCCAGTGATTACAGCAGCCTTTTGTGTAGATAAAAAAAGAAAGAAAGAAACTTCAGCATGGCCTTCCTTGTCATCATAAAGCATGTCTTTCGTGCCACAGGGATTTCATGTTTTTGCCGTGGACATAGATGCGACATTTACACCGATAAACAGCTACAGCTACAGTGAAGGCGGGTAACAGGGGGAAATAAATAAATAACCCTTGTACGTAACATCAAAGTGAAGTGAAGTGATTATCACATGTGATACACAGCAGCACAGCACACGGTGCACACAGTGAAATATGTCCTCTGCATTTAACCCATCACCCTGAGTGAGCAGTGGGCAGCCATGACAGGAGCCCGGGGAGCAGTGTGTGGGGACGGTGCTTTGCTCAGTGGCACCTCGGCAACCATCTGATTACAGGGCCACTTCCTTAACCGCTAGGCCACCACTGGCCCAAAGTCGACCGAGGCGCCCGTCGCCTCAGCTTTGTGGCCGTAGGTATCCACCGGCTCTTGCCAGAAGTGTGGTTGCATTAAAGCCGCAGTACGCCCGGCTGCCGTTGGCTTAATGAGGGGTTGCATTTCCACTGTCCGCACTGCTCGGGGTCTCACCGAAGAGCCAAGGATCCGCTCGAGTGTAGCGCCACGAGTCCTGGACAGCAGGCATGTGCGCATCTGTCCCTGTCAAGACACTGTGAGAGACGCACAGATGCACTGTCGGTGAAGCCTCATCATAAATTCAGCAACACAGAGCTATATTCCTCTATGATGTGTTGTTTTAACAACCATTTCATCTTGGGCCGATTGACATTTGAGATAACTGCCGCATTAAGCAAATTTGTCACAACCACAAAAAGTCAGATCCAAAATCCCCCCCAAAAAATGTATTTTTCCTCCAAATTTGCTGAATATGAATAATGAAATGGCAGATACAGTAACATGGCCCTGATGTAAGAAGCATGTTGAGGTCCTGCGCCCTACCTGCAGCGAGAAATGTTGGGACTCGTCTGCTTGTCAGGTAGAAAAATAAATGCAAAAATAAGTGCGTCTACTTGTACATGGGTTCTACAGACATAATTTCCACTTCAATTTTTTTGTACACTGCCTAATTTTTTATGAAATGTCCTTGTTTGCACTAGTGGGAAAAAAGAAATAAAAAATGTAGAAGAAATTGTCTACAAAATCTATTTTAATTCATTGTTATTATTACATTTATTAGCATTATCAAGTATTCAGTCAAAGTACTTGTGTGTATATGTGTAAATTTGTTGAAATCGGTGAACTGTCTAATAACACAGACTTGCACTGCATTGCACTGGAACTCAAGACTAACAGTATTTTGATGGTTCCTCTCTTCCTGTATGCAGATATTCCTTCATTAGCAGCCATTTCCAGCTACCAGAGGTTCAGTGTTTCAGTTTTTGTATCAATGATCGTATCGAGTATATGTGTATGTGTGTGTGTCCTTTGTGGATTCCGGTCCTTGTCTAGCCATCATTCCGTCCCCATCGAATTCATGTGTGTGTCTCGTGTTCATTTTCACTTTTACTATTATTTACCTTCCCACCACAACCACTGACCATCTTTGAGTGCATTCAAGAGGAATAACGGATTATACTTTGGCTTGAAAGTTTTGACCAAAGTGAAGATTTGAAATATTTGCTGGTGACTCCTTGCACAAGAGACTCCATACGGACTGTGACGCACATCAATCTGAAGTTTATGCATGAAGGTGATCAGCAGCAGCCCGAATCGGTACAGCCACGGCGGTCGCGGAACATTAGGCTAGTGCAAAGACCGGCCCACCCAAGATCCTCGACATGCTCAGGTGCCTCGGAATCCGGCGGGCGGCGCGGCTGCGTGGCATGTTAACACCACGCCCGGGCTTAGAAAGCAGGCTCTCATAAATATGCAGGTTCACATTCAGAGATGGCAGGCGATCATGTGAGGAGCCTCCCAAATGATCAGGCCTGTCATTTAAAATGCTGTTAGGGGGTTTTATCCTCCAGGTAGAGCCTTTTTTATTATTTTATCCACCCCCCCCCCCAAATGCCAAGTGAGTAATGAAGCTGATGCCGCGACCCTGCAGTGACGTGATCTGGACTACTACTGATTAATCTTGCACTAAATTGTAAGATAAGTCACTGAGCCAAACTAAACGTGCGAGGAGGAGCAGCTGGAACCCCCTTTCATCCCCTCTTTTTTTTATATATTTATTTGTTAGCAAATCGAGTCGATTGCCACGGGAGCCTTTTTGCGCCAGTTTTGGGAGGAGGAGGAGAGCGCTGCCTCCCGCCAACGCCGGCCTACCTGACCGCCACTTCACCTCGCCACCCAGACAAGAGCGCCGGAATCAGGCCTGACTCAGATGTGGCAGAGTGAGTCTGGAGGTCTGCACGGAACCTATAATCTAGGCTGCCGGCGACACGGCGGGGGACAGATGGCTGCGGAAAAACGGCGCTATTTATGCCGGCTACAAGGCGGGGATTACGGACGAGGTGGTCGCCGGTTAATGGCCCAGCCAACTGCTGTGTGTGATAGGCTGGATTGAGCGAACAACCTGGAGAAAAGATGCCTGAGTGTTAATGGTTGCAGATTAAGCATTACGCAACCGCCACTGGCTGCGTGAGGGAAGCTGCGTATTGGGGGCATCCGAGTAGCTCTGGAACTCCAGATGGCTCTCAGAGGAAACAAATATGACAGAAAACAAACATGTTAGGGGAAATTGTAAGTAAATGTTCAGTTAATTTGCAAAAACAAAAGTGGCAAATCCAATATTAATCCCAATTTATACAATATACAGAAGGACGAATTAAAGGGGAAGATGTTTACAGCTCAGTGGCGGAACTCAATTCGGTGGCACATTTTAGGTTCGGTTGTCTCTTTAGGGGACAGAGTCACCGCAGATCAATCCACAATGTGGTTCTGAGTGACCTCACACTTCTGGGATCATGATGATGAGGATGATGCCCCCAATGACAGGAATCATCATCTCACTAAGGCACTCAGAGCCGGGGGGGAATATTGAATTTCAGGAATATTGAATTCATTAGTTTGTGCCTCAGAATGCCTGAATTAAAGTGTTTATAACCTACACGTTCCCTTTTGTGATGTCCACGAAAAAGGGTTTGCTATTCAAATTCAATTCTAACACTACCACACACATAAAATGAAGGAATTGTATTCGGTTTGGTTACATTTGGTTACATTTTTGACACATTTAATATTTTTGTGGTGCCGTATAAGCATTGGATGTCATTGTCCGTTTACATTAAAATGTGAATTAAATAATAATCTAACACTTTTGAAAGTGAAAGTGAAGTGTGTGGGGACGGTGCTTTGCTCAGTGGCACCTTGGCAGATCGAGATTTGAACCGGCAACCTTCTGACTACGGGTCCGCTAACTATTTTTTTTTTAACATGTACAATTTGTGTGCACATATAAAAATCAACTTTTGTCTTTTGTGTGCGTGTTTTTTTTTGACTGTTGACTGACAACTACGTCTCTTCCCTGTCACACAGAGATGCATCATCTGACTCTTTCAAGAGGAAGGCGATTGCATCATAGGAGGCTGTCAGCGTTCTACATATCGCAGACAGTAAAGGTCAAAGCCCCGGCTGGCGCTCATCTGGTCAGGGTGGCTGTGCCACGTGCCCGCCCCTCCGAGTGATGGCGTCTTGTGGCGTGGAATCTGCTCCCAGGCACGAAAACATGCTGCGAATTAGTAATAGCCCCGAAGTCCCGTCCTGCAGCTGTATTTCAACGCTGTTGGCCTGAGACGAGGAATTCATTTGTGCGGAGGCTGCTGCCAAATTGCTCTGATAAGGCGAATTAAACGCAAGCAGTGAAAAACGTCCGCTGCTTTGGCGATACACAGATTGAGAAAATGGATAAGACTGAGCTGTCCATCACAGCAAATTGAAATTAAAATTAGGTTCTGACTAAACGTTGAATGGAGATTTGACTCTATGGGCCAAAAAAAACATACAAATCAATAAAGTCATTTTCCATAAATGCAATTTAGGTCACCGTACGTCAGTCTGTACGGCAATATGCAGATTGCTCAGACAGGATACATTTACCTATGGCTGTAAAAAAAAAGATTGGTGATTGGAGGCCATGTAATCGTAGCCTTGGCCTAAACAAAGTACATGATTCAATAAAAGCACCGACACAAGATGCACGCTATTGGAAGTTGGCTATTTAAACTGTTTGTAAGCTAACAGCAATACCGTTCAATACTCAGCACTCTAGAAAAGACCTTGTTGATTAGCCCATCATCAAAGTGCAGTACAGCATGACCTTGAATGGTTTATTACGCAATGATAAACTGAAGGACAGAAGTTCAGGGGATCTGCACGGATGTTAATTCTGCAATTATTCTATAATGCGTCCTTCCAGGTATTAATCGCTGGTGTCACAATAGAGGGTAGAGAGAGGCGACTGTGCATAAGACAATTGTCTTAAAAATCTCATAACCCAAACCTGACGTGGCCTTGTATGTATGACGGTAGGTATGTGTGTGTGTATATACACACACACAATTTTATATCATTTTCCATATGTACTCAGTGACAGCCGAGAAGCAGAATTCAGCTCTCTAACATTTGAGGCTGAATCGCAAAATATTCGGATTTACTTATTTACTTCATCCTAACTTGTAGTAGAACTACCTACGTATGTAAACTCCCAAGTGATGAGTTCACAAGACCTTGGAAGTTTACAGTGATTTGTGAGTGGGGAGTTTTTTTTTTAACCAGTG
This sequence comes from Denticeps clupeoides, assembly GCF_900700375.1. Taxonomy (NCBI): domain Eukaryota; kingdom Metazoa; phylum Chordata; class Actinopteri; order Clupeiformes; family Denticipitidae; genus Denticeps; species Denticeps clupeoides. Next base: position 4,979,553 of record NC_041725.1, on the reverse strand, counting down.
CATCCCCAGGTACAACACCGCTGTGGTGCTGTCATTGCAGGAGAGACAAAATGGTGTCAGTCACACATGGAAAATGATTGCACACTTCTTGTGATGAGAAGCATTCTGATGATAGTAGAGCAGATGTCTCTACTCCCTATATTTCGTATTTTATTCTTTTAAAACCTGTCATGAAAATTACAGTTGCTTTTGTGCCTGTTCAAATGCACCTTAATTCTTCTCATCATTAACTATCTCCTCTGTGACATTATTTGTGGCATATGGGAAAAATTAAAAGAGGTAAACCTTTATTTATTTACCTAAATATTGTGATATTGCATTTATACAAAATCCAGAGCAATCCAAGCAAAAAAAAAAAAAAAAAAAAAAGTCCCTGTCAATGCATTGTGATTTTGGATAAAAGGCCCCTTTCCCTTAATGACCAAAATCTGGAATCTGTTTTATGGTCAGTTGTGACCAAGATAACAACCACATCAAAATTTGGACCCCTGTGGCAAAAAGAAAAAAAAAGCCACATAATGATACCGCCACCACTCTTCACTGTAGGGATGGTGGCATCATTACATTACTGGGCCGCTTTTCATCGGTGAGGAAAGGCTTCTGATTAAAACAGGACGGTGACGAAAAAGAAGGGTGACACAAACCCTGCTTCAGTATGTGGCAAGAAATAACTTATAATCGCATTAACTGCTGCCGTGGTACAGAGTGGCATCCATGACCATTTGGCTGCACTAAAAATACCAAAAATATGGTCCCACAATTTATTTTTCATCTTGTAATCATTCCTATGTCTCTTCCCAAAATTGTGTTCTAAATGTGTTGACAAAAACCAACTAAAGCCACACTTCCGGTTCATTTTAGTCCGACAGAAACCACAGCAAATCGAACTTCCAGAAGCGGCAGCATGCGTCTGCCTTCAGATATTGCAGTAACGTCTATGGATCTCATTTGCCAAGTCCAGAATGTACAGAGCTGTAAAGCTGTCCAAATTCAAAGCTCCACGTGTATGTGCTACCAGCTAAATGGCCGATGATGTACCAGGTCAACCAGAACTAACCAGCTGGAATTGCCACCTGTCATAGCAAAGTCAGGCACACGTCGATTTCCCTCCCGTGCTTGTATACCAGGGCAAGGACAGATCATTTATCCCTATGACTAATTTCAGTGTGAATTACCAAAATCCATAACTCCTCACAGTGAGCACAAATGGACTTATGTCTGAACGTCACGAAGTGAAGCAGTTTTGGAATTTGCCTCAACACCGTAATATTGCTGTAAAAAAAACCCACAGATGAACAACATTTTAAACTGCACATAACTACACTGAATCGGCCTGGCGGACTCTGCAGCTTGGGAAACGGAACAGAATCCCAGACACAAAAATATCGTGTGAAGTGCGAATCCCACCTTCTCATCCCTCTTCCCATTTCTCACCCACCAATTCTGCACTGAAGAAGCCCAATGGACCTCTGCCCAGATCCCACAGCATCCAACAGCCTTTTTTTTTTTTATAATGGGACAAGTCATTAAATCTGGATATATACTGTGAATATTATATTTAAAATGTAGAAACAGTCATCAGTGTTTGACAGAGAGAAGGAGACGGTAAACTAAAATAGAATTAGACTCGTCCGGCCCATTATTATTCTCCCCTTGCCTGCACTTTCTCGCCGCAGTGGGACCGGCGTCTACCTATCCTTAAAATGCTCAGTCGAGTGTAGGAATTAAAAAAATGGGATCCTGCAACTAAAAAGGGTGTCTGGAAACGGCCCGGCAACTGCTCTAGCTTTTCCCATTTACGGCATTTATCCGACGCCCTTATCCAGAGCGCCGTACAGTAAAAGAGTGACGGGGACAGTCCCCCTGGAGACACTCAGGGTCAAGTGTCTTGCTTGAGCGACACGATGGTAGAAAGTGGGGTTTGAACCCGGGTCTTCAGGTTCACTAGGACACAACCACCCACATTAATGTATTTACTGATTGATTCATTCCTAGAGGTGTAAAACGCTCCGATTGTTGGACTGCTCTGTTACAGTGTGTGCGCTTCTCGGTCCAACAAGGCCGCCCGTTCGCCTAATCGGACCTGATCGAGATCAATTGGAAAATGACACGGCCCCTGATCGCGGGCCCATTGTCGGAGGTTCGGTTGCGAGGCTTTTAAAGTGGAATTGCCGAGCGGGCTCGTGGCGCGGAGGCTGGCAGCCTGTTTAATCCGGGCGGACAGGACGCGGCCGCGAGTCGCCGCAGCCCCGGCGTGACGGTGGTCTCGGTGCGGGGTAATTACAGGCCGCGCTCATCAGCGGCCCTCATTAATGAGGCTCTCAGGCACGTTTTTTCCCGACTGAACCGCGGCCTGGATGCGCGTTGTGGCAACGACCGAGTAGAGGCCAGAGGAGGTGAGCGGAACCAATGAAAATCTGAAGTTATTAAATATGCCGGCTCTATCGGGAAGGTCGGATGGGGATAGGCATTTTAAATCGGCAGCGCTGGGTGGGTATTTTCGATCACGCATAAGAGGATCAAACCTTATTTATGCGTTATTATTAATATAGCATGAAGATGAAACTTGTGTGCAGATAAGAGCCCACTGACTAAAACCACCCGTCTTTTCCACACAATAAAACATCGTGGACAGAGTGGTAAATAATGTCAGGTTATATAGCCCTGCCCTAATGAACAGCGTTAGAAAACTGGAGTGGTTGCAATGGTGCATTAATGAGCAGCGTAGGCCATTAACCATTTCCCTCTTTACATTGGGGAAGACAACAAGGTATTAAGAAGACAAGGTCAGATGGCCTATGCTCAGTAACAGCGCTGACTGCTTTATATTGATTATATAACCTGGATTAAAATGGATTGATTGGGTTTTTGCAACAAATTTCAGACCGTAGAAAATAAAAGAAAAAACCTGTTCCCCCGCCCTAAAGTCAGTATTTAGAGGCCCCTTCTGCAGCTGCAAGATGCTTTGGATGAGCTTGGCACATCTTGCCATTGGGATTCATGCCCATTCTTCAAGGTAAAACCGCAGCAGCTCCTTCCTGTTTAGATGGTTTTCGCTTGGGAGCAGCAATATTCAAGTCTGACCACAGATTCTTCATTCGATTGAGGTCTGGACTTTGGTTTAAGGGGAAACGTATAAATGTGTTAGAACGGACAAGTCAATCTGGCCATCGTCCTGTTGGAAGTTGAACCTCAGTCCCAGTCTCAAATCCCTGACAAACCAGATCGGTTCTACCACCTCACGCTAAAAACGTTTGTGGTGTTTAAAAAAAACCCCGATCAAAGTCAATCTTGGTTCTGCAAAGAGACACGATGATATTTTACTTCAGAGCAGGGCACAAATGAACCCATTACTGCTGATGCAGGTAGAATTGTTGGATTATAAGAATAATGTGACTATGCTTCTGTTAACCAACTACACTACAACCAGTGCACATTTTAAACAACAGCGTGCAACGTAATAAACCGTTTAAGCTCTCAGTACAATTACCACAACATCCTGTACACTTACATTAAAACAATGTAAGAAGACAAAACCGTAAAATCTGGAACAAGGTGCAGTTTATGTGTGTAACAATGCCTTCTCGTCCAATCAGGCATCTCTTTAATTGCTAGTTCCGACCGTGCAATTGATCAGTGTGGAAAACTCATGTATTTGATATGTTAAGTCGCTGATGTGGTGATGTAGAAACAGTGCAAGGCATCAGTAGATGTGAAGATGGCAAGTTTTAGAATATATGCTCCAATTTTCAGTGAAAAGTTGTCGTCATGATTACAATTTTCAAATGGAAACAAGCATAACATAACAGGAGTATGACAAGCATATCGATAAGTCATTTATACAAAGTGATGTGTTTTTAACCACTGTTAAATCTGACAATATTAACCCATCTAGACCCGTTGTGGTGGCCCGCGTGACGTCACGGGCATCGCCAGAACGTCCAGCTGAGCCGCTTCTCGGAGCTGAATGGCGATTCCTCGAGCAGATGGCTTTCCCGTGCGCCACGTTGGGGACAGGAGCGTTACTCCGGCGCGGCGAGACGCGTTTCCACGTGCGGTTCACTGTGTAACGCCCTCCAACACGCACACCTCGTTTCGTTTCCAACGAGAACATCGTACCTGAGGCATTATTGCTTATTCGAGCACATTTTAGTTTTGCTTGGTGCCAGTGGCATCGCTCGCCAACACGGCCACCTGCACCTCCCTGACGGCGCATGTCGCACGGCTCACCGGGAGAAGCCGACGTTGCCAGATCTCGCGAGAGAAACGGGCGCAGACGTCGCGCAACTCGTCGGCGACCGCGCCGTCCAGCACAAGTCGGAATTGAAATAAATAATAAAAAAAAAAAAGCCAGAGCACGGAGAGACTATGACGCCCTGTATGAACGAATGGATATGAAGTGTGCATGTTTAACAAGTTTAACACGTCGAAATCAATGCATTTCGCTCATTTCGCGTCGTTATTTAAAAAATATTTAGCGCTTACTGGATAACATGCAGGCAGAAAAAAGAATTGTATCTTCTTTTGATCAAAAGAAGGGATCCACGCAAGTTACGAGATGAGCCGCGTTACGGCGTAACAAAGAACCACCGCCCCCGACGTCGCGTACATTAAGCGGACTTGGCAACCGCGCCCGTGGCCCGTTTCACCGCCGCGACAAGGACGCAGCGCGGCCCCCTACCTGCAGCGCAGAATAAGACATTCGGGGCTCCGCAGCCTGACGTCCGGCGCTCCCCTCGCCGAATGCACGACGAACAAAGCGCCCCATACTACCCAGAAAGCCCCTTTCCCACCATTAAACCGAATTAGAACAAAGTCCGGGCACGTACGTGTTATTTGCCACGTGTAGGTGTGTTATTGAATGAGATGTTCTTCGAACCATACCTCGTCCCTGACTCTCGGAGGTACAACACCGTCGTGAAACTTTAAAACGGGAACGTAAAATATTTATATATAAAAATAAAAGCTCTTGTTGAAGGAGGGAGCGACAGGACACCACGTGATTGATGCTCGATGTTCCCAATATCGGGCATCATTTCACAGCCCAGAGTTCTGCAAAACGGCGGCTAAAGGTGAAAGAGGGTGGATTTTTTTTTATCTGAGACGCCTACGAGTCGCATAGCTTCATTAAAAACATTTCTAAATCGTCTCTTTATGTGGTAGGCATATTTCCAAAAATATAGACATATTATAAAATATTCTATATTTCCTTAACATAACAGCACTAGAAGATTCAAGTTCGGCGTTATTTGATTCCGAGATGGCCGATGAAGAGTAAAGTGCGAGTAATTCTCCGATTACCTCTCATCCGACCAGATCCTCCTACTTCACAGCCCGGAATATCACGGTGGCGCGACGTGGGTCGGATCAAACTCCACTTACGAAGCCGGTGTCAATCCTTCCATCTGTCCGTCCGTCCGTCTGTCGTTCGTTCTTTCTTTCTTTCTTTTTTCCGTGATTTACAGCGCCAGGGCACCTGCTCCGGTCAACTCGAACTCAGAATTGTCCACGGTTCCGGACCCGGATCCCCCACGAACGCACGCACGCACGCACGCACGCCTCGTCCCGCTTCTCCCCTCAAAAAAAAAAAAAAAAAAAAAGCCGAACGGGAGGCGCGTCGGTTCAGCGGGGTCCGTCCTCGGCGTCCGGAGCCCCGGCGGGTGCAGCAGATGTCCCACCGACCGAGTCCTCCCGGAACTTCATCCTGGCCGCCGGCGGTCCTGATGCTGCGGCGGAGCGTCTACCGACGAGCGCGCGGTGGGTGTTCCGCGGAGGCGCGCGCGCGACCGAGGGAGGGACAGAGAGAGAGAGAGAGAGGGCCGTTCGCAACAGATGGCCAGTTTTAAATCGATATAAAAAATATACTTAAACACATATCACAGGTCCTTATATAGGTCCTTCCCGAGAACCCGTGATGCTGCACCATGATCAGCACCCACGCCCGGGTGGAGCCGGTCTGCGGCCTGCGGTCTGCGGGTCGGATCAGGTTACAAGAGGGGCCGCCACGCACGCACGACACTGGGGGGCCAGCGGCTGGACACCGTGTGGCGGCCGTAATAGGCCACACCCACCTCGGTTAACCACGCCCAACTTTGGGGGCTCGACCGACTGTACGTGAAGTAGACCGGATTTTGCCCCTTGTAAGTTATTAATTTGAGTTATTGTGCCCGTTGGAGAGAAACGTGCACAGGATTTGGGGTTCTGTCCGAAATGCGTACTGGGTGGTGGTAGCCTAGTGGCTAACACACTTGCCTATAAACCAGGAGACCCAGGTTCAAATCCCACTTACTACCATTGTGTCCCTGAGCAAGACACTTAATCCTGAGTGTCTCCAGGGGGGGACTGTCCCTGTAACCACTGATTGTTAGTCGCTCTGGATAAGGGCGTCTGATAAATGCGGTAAATGTAAATTAGTGAAATGTCTGGTATATATTTGCCTGTTTTTAATTAGACTGCAGAGTTATTACAGTTCATAAGAGTTCGGTTTCATTTGTTAGGTTGAAGCAGTTTGGTGGTGTGGGGAGAAGCCCAGGTCGTCCATCACACTTGCCATGTCCTGTCTCATTATACATGGACGAAGTGGAGGTCGCCCGTCCCCAAATGTCCCAGCGTGGTTTATAATGCTGCCCCCAACTGCATAACACAGTGGGTCAACACCAGACATTCGATCGAGGCATTTAGTTGAAATGGCGTGACAAATAAAACATTTTTGTACCTGGAGATGTGTACCAAAATCTGTGAGATTTACATGAACTACATCATGAAGGGAACTTTGCTTTCACTTTCAAGTTCTGCAGAAACGGGCGCGTTCAATGAGTCAGCAGAACACAAAATTAAGATTTAACCACACACACACACACACTTGGACAACCACAGGGCAGTGGTTGACCTAACCAAAGGTTGCCGCTTCGAGGTCCCCTTGATCCCAGGACCGTCCCCACACACTGCTCACACACCTTTCATGGCGGCCCACAACTCCCTCAGCCCACATTTCACTGTGCATTTCACTGTAATTCACAACGCCACAGCACTGGATTTTAATTATGTTTGAGATAAAGAACTAGATTTATTGTTTGGCTTAGACTTAATCGCTTTGGACTAGAATATGTATATTTACATATGTATCTTTACACTTTAATCTGTCTGTCCCCATAAAACTGCTTGAAATGGATGAAATGTGCCAATACTTACTTACTTACTTTACTTGGCAGATGCTTTTTATTTTAAGAGGAAGAAACCAACAATTCTCATTCATCTTTCCTAAATTTTGAGTTACAAAAGTAAGAGCCATGGTAAGGCCAAACTTGTCAAGAATAGGACATGCTAGGGAATATTTTTTTTTTTTGGTGAGTGTGTGAGCGTGTGTTAATGTTAGACTCGTTTGAAATAATTTTTAAACGAAGACGCCTTTGAAAACACTGGCACACAAGGATAAATCAGCCATCTTGGTTACAGCTTCAAAATCTTCAGCCAAACTCTACACGCCAATAGGCTCTTGGGTGAAATTAAGTTTGCTTGCGTTTCACAACTCAAATCTTGCAAATGTGCAAACCTTCCATTTTTCAAATCTCATCTGTTGTATAGCAGCATAGTTTTCACCCTACGGGGACAGTCTGGCGGTTACCAGCGAACAGGCTCTACTGAAGACAGCCCCTATGTGGGATCATCGGTTTCCCTCACAATTAACCGCAGACAAGCTAATTAATGATTCTTGACGACGGCGTGCGCTTTAATATCAAGTACAACAAATGTAAACATGGAGCACAGCAGATGTGGTGTCATTAGTGTTGGGACTGTTTCTGAAGAGATTAAAGCATCTGGACACTAAATATAAGCCTCTTGGGGCTGTTCTCTTACAGTCCGGAGTTTACTGAGGGGTGGTAGTAGCCTAGTGGGTAACACACTCGCCTATGAACCAGAAGACCCGGGTTCGAATCCCACTTACTACCATAGTGTCCCTGAGCAAGACACTTAACCCTAAATTGCTCCCGGGGGACTGTCCCTGTAACTACTGATTGTAAGTCGCTCTGGATAAGGGCGTCTGATAAATGCTGTAAATGTAAATGTAAATGTACTGAGGAAAGACCCTCAACTGGCTGTCGTACGGTTTCAGCTGGAAAAGGTCCCGAGGCCGGTATCACCAGAAAGTAAACGGGACGGGGTTCCCAGCGATGATTTATCTCCGTCCGCGTCAGTCGGTTTGACCGTTGCATTATAAGCACCGAGACCGGACTTCGTAGGCAGTAATGAGCCAACATGTGATGCACAGAATAAGACTTCCATCAGATCACCGCCTACGCTGTCACTGGCCCGTCTCTCGGCTCCGAGGGGCTGCCCGTACCCATCTTGATCTGATTTTAAGGTTGGCCGCGTTCATCAGCTTAGGCTCAAACAAAGGCAAGATTACTCTGGAGAATGAGCCAAGACAGACTGGAATGGTTCCTCCAGTCCATCATATCAGCCAGTTGCATGTTTCCATTGTCCATCCTCCATTTTCTCTTTTCGTACGTACATGAATCAGAATTACAAACTTACTGGGACAAAGAAAAATATATTATCTTTGTAAAAGGGAATTTTTCAAGCAATTTATATTATTCCATTCAATATGAGAACAAATTTGCAGAAGTTGATTATGATGATGATTATGATGATGAGGCTTATTGATGCCATGTATTTTAAAATATAGCCTATATAAACACTAACAGGACTACCTAAAATAAAAGTTGCAGTTTGAAAACCAGTCTTTGCAGTAGTTCCGTTCGTAACCTGCGCCTCCAAAGTGCCTCCGAAACTGAGGGAAAGTATTGAGTGGAGACGGACCGTTCCGAAAGAGTCTTTCTGCCACAAAGGCCGTGCTTCTAAAGACCGAGTGCACCTCGTGTTATCTCGCTAAGCGGGTCATTCAGCAATTTCGGATTGGACGGGAAGGAGGAAACAAAAGGAGGTAAAAGAGCGACCCACAAAGTGGAGACATGAGGTGATAAAAGAGATAAGGCGCCCATAGATGTCCATCTCAGGGGTGCAAGGAGCGATTGACTGTAGGAAAAGGAGGAAGTCAGTGCTTAAGAGAGTAAGAACAGAGGCCAGTGAGTTGGAGTGGGCTGGCCGAGACTCAGCATAGCGCAGCGGCCCCCAAACTTCTCCTAAAAAAAGGCTGGATTCTGCCTGGTTCTTTGAGAGGCTCAACTCTCGCTGCATATATATTGCCATCATTTCATACAGTCATATAAATTATTTCATATAAATAAGGGAAGCGCAAGACTCAATTGCAAAATATAACCTGTTTCAGCAAACGATAAGTATAACATATAACCTCCCCGCCCCGCCTTCCGGAAACAAACGAGGAAGAGGTCGGCTTTCTCTATCTTGGAACCACGCCCGTTCATCATCGTTAATCCGTACAGTTTTTTTTAGCAAATAGAAATTCATCAGAAATCTGTTCAGTCCCACAGATGTAAAATCAGAACTGCACCTCCGTAACTGTAAAATACTGTAATATGCCTCCAAAACATCATGGCAGGGTTTACATTGTGATGATGCCATAATCCCATGACCAACAATAGAAAGGGCGTCGAAGAATGCTATCCAGGTAGCCCATTTACAGAGGATCTTAGAGGAAACGAAGGACGCGTGGAATCCTTCTGGGCTTTTATATTAGACGGAAATAAACGCGGTAGATGGGAACGGTTTACCAAAATAAGCTCAAATGTGCAGCTCAGACATGCACACACTGTGTAAGCAGATCATTTTCTTTAATTTCCTCCACGTGTAACCTACAAAACAAATTGCCCAAAATTACTTATCAATTAGTTTCTCCAGGCAATACTCATTTTCTTAAGTCGCTCGGAGAATGATGGTTTTGGCCATGGTGTACAACACAACGTGTTTTTTTTTTTATAAGTAGACTATTCATCAAAACGCTTTTTACATTTTTTTTTTTGTGCATGGATCTGAGGCCTCTGGGGGGAACCACATTTACCAGGCCAAGTCCAACATCAAGGCTCTCAAACCCCCACTAATGTTATTAACAAAGGTCACGGATTAGCAATACTCTGATTGAGTCTCGTGGCTCTGCCAAGTCTAGCCGCGTGTAGTGGGATACGGGGGGGGGCATGATCTTTCATCTGGCCATTGATTTGCACCATATGAAATGTTGTGTTTTATCAAGTATTATTGCAAAGAAAAGGATTTTCTTTTTCTGTCCTAGCCAAGGATTCAAACCTCTGGTCCTTAAGGAATAGTGGCCTGCAGCTCAGTATTTTCCATACTCCAACACTCCTTATTCCACTAATTAGCTAATTATCAAGCCTTCAATGAATTTAATCAGGCTTGCTCTACTGGAGTCCATTGTTTCTGGACCGGAGTTGCACGTATCTCTCCTCCTCGAAAGACTACACAGTGACAAGGAGGGTCAAAGCTGAAGGATTCATACCTCAGACGTCAGAAGGCAGTGCGGGCTCTGGGCCTTGCAGGCCACATTATACTCCTGGAATCAGCAGAGGAAGGCAGGTGGTGGTTTGAAAGTACGGGACGCAGCATTGTTAATCTGCCCTCAACTCCGACGTCCCCCGCAGGCTCGACGTCTGTCTCTGTCACTTTTTTGGTTTTACCTACAAGAGTCACATGCATTTCAAATCATTCTCACCATGAGCGAACGCCCAGGAGGAACAATTTCTTCACATTTCTCCAGATCTCCGGGGTTAGTGTCAGGCATATCAAGTGAGATGGTCCTGAACACCGGACATTGAGATGGCTGTGAGCAAGTGGCAGTCATGGTGACAGACTTTCTGAATTCCTTCTTTCCTCTTGAGCATAGTGATGGTATGATGGCTACGCAATTGATGCTGAAGGAGACACCTGTCTTTGTCATGGTCCTAAAGCTGTCTATGAACATGTTTCAACCTGTCATTTCCTAGATGCCTATACTGATGACATATCAAGTGCCGATTTCGTACTGAGTGGCCACTTTTATTATGAACACTGACTGGGTCCTTCCAATTTGGCCACCATTACAACACCTCTCTGATCTTTGGTCTCTGCTAAGGACCAAACATGTGGGTTTTAAAGTAAAGCAGATCTACTTAGTGGCCTAAGTAGCCTGAGGGACTACATATCACATAGGTGGTAGTAGTCTAGTGGGTAACACACTCACCTATGAACAAGAAAACCCAGGTTCAAATCCATTGTGTCACTGAGCAAGACACTTAGCGCTAAGTTGCTCCAGGGTGACTGTCCCTGTAACTACTGATTGTAAGTCGCTCTGGATAAGGGTGTCTGATAAATGCTGTAAATGTAAATGTGCTGTAAACTATGATAAACTGTTGCTTACAGACATTGCGTCTTCTGTCCGTGAGCTCATTTGCCCTCCTTGTCACATGACTCCGGTGGAAATACTGTGGAAACCAGGTAACGCGACTCCCATGAATTGGGAAGACGGTCATTGTTTGCCCTGAACAGCAACCGACTAGGGCCGACTCTTGTCATCCAGCTATCTGATGATAAGACCGACCTTATTTTCAATCCTTCTTCATCCCTAAACGCTAATGGGGTGCTGCGGCTAAGGTCGGCTCTCGTTCATGTAGCAAACAGGTGGAAACTTACCAACACGGCTCTCTTTCTGTTCTGCATCGGAACCGTGACCCTCCTGAAATACACCACAGTAAGATTTGATTTTTTCAGTTTTAATTTTAAATAAGAGCTTCATTTCTGCAGCAAACCCCTGCCAGGCCTATTGCATTTTAAGGTTGACTGTTTTCTTGTTTTTTTTTTTCTTAAGCATTTGACTTTATCTCTAAAGGCTTTAGAGCACGCTGTTCCTTTTTTATCTCATCTCTCGCATTTGCCAATTTACTCCATTTACAGAGAAGCACTTTTCAGCTATCAAACCATTTGAATGTTGCACCCTGGGGGTATTGCTTTGCGGAAAGGCCTTATTGTCTCTGAACATTGCTTAGAGATTCGGGGAGATGAGCGCTTCCTTCAAATCAGCCAAATGCTTCAAAATGACAGGTTTTTTTTGGTGTGGTTAGAAGTCGTGCCCTTTCTGTGCTTTTCTTTAGCCCAATGGACATTCTTCCACGTGGGTTGTTCAGTTCAGTCTGGACACCTCATCAATAACTGGAACTTAACCACCCATGGTGTGTAGCATCTAAAGATGTGATTACTGTAATGTCTGTTCAGCCTGACAGATGTCCAGTGGGCAGTGGGCTGTAGATGCATTTCCTCATAGATGGGGCAGTGGGGCCTAGCGATTAAGGGAGCGGCCCCGTAATCAAATGGTTGCTGGTTCGAATCCCTATCCGCCAAGGTGCCACTGAGGTGCCACTGAGCAAAGCACCTTCCCCACTCCCCGGGTGCCTATTATGGCTGCCCACTGTTATGGGTGCCTGTTATGGCTCCCCTCCCGTAATCAGAAAGTTGCTGGTTCGAATCCCAATACGCCAAGGTGCCACTGAGGTGCCACTGAGCAAAGCACCGTCCCCACTCCCCGGGTGCCTGTTACGGCTGCCCACTGCTCACTAAGGTTAAATGCAGAGGAAACATTTCACTGTGTGAACTGTGTGCTGGGCTGCTGTGTATCTCAATGACAATCACTGCACTTTATCACTTCATCATATGCATTCAATTGACTTTTGTCTCCTCTTGCCATTTCCTATATATTATATGCTTCTTCCATAGCCTAAAGAATGGTGAACTAGACAATTGGTCCTAGTGTGCATGTACGTGTGTGTGTGTGTATATTCAACCACTGATTGTTTGGCACCCGGTAGAGGACTTGTTCTTGCCCTGCACCCAAAAGATTACTGGGATAGCTTCTAGCTTGCATATGACCTCGATCTGATTAAGCGGGTTTAGAAAGTGGATGGATGAATAGATTTAAGATTAACAATGATGCTCTCTAAAAGTAACCAACAACATGGATAGAAGTGGGTAGAAGCCCGGGTGACCTAGTTGAGCAAAGCTCACCCTCTCCTTGGTAAGCCACAAGGTCCGTTAGAAGGTGCCATTAAACGCTCTGAATTGCAGATCTATAGCTTTCATAAATGAGCACATTAATTAGACTGACATCTTACTTACCTTTTCTTGACTAATTGAGACGAGCCAATTCAAGACATCTAATCCCCTAACAAATCACGTTATCTGTAATTAAGAACCTCCACGGTGAGCTAAAACTTATCACCTCCCGGCACCCCCCGTCATCAGCTTGTCTTAATCCTTAACCTCGCACTCAGGCCCTTGACGGTAAAACCAGCGAGGAGATACGCAAGAACCGGGCATTCACACATCATACCTCTTCAGCAGGGGGGAAAGTGTTAGAGAAAGGAAGGAAATGCTTGCGTAACAGAAGGCACCAAACTGTCAGGTGAGGTTCCTTGGGCGCTGACCTGCAAGCTGGCTTTGTTTTTTGGGCTTCTCCAGCACATATTTTTGAAGGTCGGGGCATTTTTCTGAGAGACGAGCATGAAATGATCTTGCAGTTTTTTTTTTTTTTTTTTAACTGGGTCAGTTTGAGAAAAGGACATATCTTACGAGTGACTAACGTATGCGATGTTCCATCTTGGAATAACAGTGTGTGCTGTGATGGGTGGGCTTAAGTGCTGTTCCAGGACAGACAGCAGCACAGGGATCATTAGATCATTTGTGATTCATGCACACATGCACACTCGCACACGGACCGGTTGTGAAAATGTGACATTTATATAAACAAATGTGAGATCTGGCATAGAGCAGCCTCAAACTTTTGGCAGGCCTTCCTCAACATGCCCAGATAGCCCCGTTAGATCTAAATCTGTAAACATCTTTCAGTGCCCCATTTGATGAAGACCGACAGAGCAGGGCAGGGAACGATCCAGGACTCATCTCGGTAGATGTGTCATGGTGCCGCACCGCGCAGCGACATTATTGCAACACCTAATTTCATGGCCTGTTGCCTTTCTGAACTAAAAAAAAAAAAAAACAACCATGGCCAGGCGCTGGACCATGTTAATGCGGGGTCCTATAAGTCTGGGGTCAAGAGGCATAGAGCAAATAGGAAAACAAAAGCTTGCAGCGAGAGTGCAGTTAACCGCGGTGGGCGGGCAACAGCGGGAACAGCCTTCTTAGTCACGGCAATGAACAAGAAATGGACATTCATTAAAAACAAGAACAATCGCATTAGCGGACGCCGTCCCATCTGAGCATGGGCTGAGCGGTGATGGTGTCATTACCAGCTTCCAGGCATGTTCTGGGTCATGCATGATGGAGCAAGTGCATCAACGTGTGCGAGTAAATGCCAAACATATTCACCCACGGGCCTTCTGGGAAATCAGGGGGCAGATGAATACCTTTTGTTGTGCCAGACGGCATCTGGAGAGGTGACGCATGAAACCCATTATATTGGAATGCTAAACTTTTAGTGGGAAATTTGATTGTGGCCTGTAAGGACACAGAAGGTGGAGGACTGAGGCGCAGAGTGTAATATCACAAATTCTTTCTTAAAACTGGACAAACAAACATGTAGGGTTTTTCTTTGGGACAATCGTGCACCAATCATGTATAAAAAATTACAATGTTTCTCAACATCTGGGGCCGGCTGCCCAGTAGTAGACTAGACTAACTGGAGGATCCTGGGCCTCCTGGCTCTGTTTGGTCCCTAGTGGGGGGTCATTGGGTCTCTTGGTTGCTTGGCCCAGGACCCGGTCTGCCCAGGCATGTCCGGTTGTACTGTGTGCTATTAAATAATAGGTAATATTCTTTATTTACTGTGACTGGGGCAGTGGTGGTCTATCGGTTAAGGAAGCAGCCCCGTAATCAGAAGGTTGGCGGTTCGAATCCCGATCCGCCAAGGTGCCACTGAGGTGCCACTGAGCAAAGCACCGTCCCCACACACTGCTCCCTGGGCGCCTGTCATGGCTGCCCGCTGCTCACTCAGGTTGATGGGTTAAATGCAGAGGAAAAATTTCACTGTGTGAACCGTGTGCTGAGCTGCTGTGTATCACAAGTGACAATCACTTCACTTCACTTATACAGATGTTGGTCGATGCTGTGTTTTTTTGCTGGTTGAATTTTTTTTGTTTGTTTTTTGAGATGCAGCAGAAAGAAAGTGAAGTGATTGTCATTGTGAAACATTGTAGCACAGCACACGGTGACACAACGAAATGTGTGCTCTGCTTTTAGCATCACCCTTGGTGAGCATTGCGCAGCCATGACAGGCGCCCGGGGAGCAGTGTGTGGGGACGGTGCAAAAAAATCGGCAAACTTCTGAATATGGGGGCGTCCCCCTAACCGCTAGGCCACCACTGCCCCACCTTTGTCACACTGGGTACTGTCCCAGGACATTTCAGAAAAACGTCATCTTTCATAGGTCATCTTTCATAAAATAAGACCATTACTGCAGGTTTGGTATTGGCAGCATGCTGAACCATTTTGAACCATCAGTGTTATCAGACCAGTAGACTTACTGGGTACAGCGGGAGGGAAATGACCACTCCGCATAATTCCTCCCATCCGTTTTTCTAAGGCCGTTTATCCAGGCCAGGAACAGGGGGCGGTTGAAGCTTGTCCCAATCTTTGGCACAGACCAGAATCAATCCGTTCACAGGGCACCAGTCCATCACCTAAACCACACACAATCTGCAAAGCCTGCTTAATATCACCAAGTCACCCAAGTCACGTCTTTGGACTATTTAATGAAACCAATGCAAAGGCAAACATCCAGACAAACTTATTATTTATTCATTTTATTAATAAAAAAATAAATGAAGGTCCTATTAAATGCAATAGTGGTGATGAGTGCTGAGAAATTCCTGTCTTGAAATACAAAAAATGTTTATCAAATTAGGGTCTGAACCCTATTGTCTTTTTTTTTTTTTCTTTTTAATTCTCTGTCACCATAGTCACATGCATATCGAGCTTGTCAGATCAGCCTCCTCGTGTTGATGGATATTGCCTTTGTAAATTCTAAGAAAACAAACACAAGGGAAGCTATTAATGTCAAGCAATCGTCCATCTTTCATTTCATTCAGTGTGACAAACTGATGCATATAAATAAACTCTTGCAACAGGACAAGCACCTTATTTACTTTGTCACACCGGTGTGGAATATCAATTTCCCAACGTGGTGACTGTTCCAGGACATTTCAGAAAAATAAATGGCAAGAAAACACTCTGGAAAGAGGATCTTGTGAAATGAAATGAATATGAATCCAGTCATTCAGAATATATGTATTATTATACAGAAAAAAATTAGGAGAATTCTAAATAGCCAGTGTCATGCAAGGAAGGACCGCTGCCTTTTTTGGACAGGCTAACAAGCTGTCA